>NC_080791.1:40401552-40711167 GCF_028018385.1 Neofelis nebulosa | reverse complement strand
TAAAGGCAAAAGAGAAATAAAATACATATTAGAAAGAGTCAAGAAAAACTCATTAGCATTGGCAATCTGCCATTTCCCCCCATTAACCTCAATTAACCGCACAGACTCCAGATGCTGACATATGATACAAAAAAACATGGCTTTATGAACTTGTAACATTTTATGTTAAAAACCCAAAATAATAATTATCACAGCACGTAATTCCATTTTGAATTTATTTTTAAGGTTTCTCCAAAAGACATGGGAGCTTTTACAAGCTATATAATATAAATGCTGAGTGATCATTCCCATGTATATAGACCGTTACCTGCTTGGGGTGGTGTTACATGTGCATACACTCACACGTTCCCATACACATTTTCAGTAGTATGGTTTATTCATCCAATAGACTGATATTGACTGATCACCATCCATATACCAGGCACTGTAGTAAGCATGGAAGATACAAAGATTAGCGTAGGTTCCTATATTCTTTTAATGAACATTAAATGAGTAAACACATAGTTGCTCTGGAAAAGCCACAGTCTACCGAAGGAGACAAACATGTAAACAGAATACAAAGTGATAAAGCTATAATCAATTATTTACAAAGTCCTCTAGAAAAGACCATAAGGAGTATACAAGTCTTCACTGAATAGATATAGCATGTTTCCCAAAGGGTTCTAAAAGATTCTAACCCCTCCTTTATTTCCACTTATATTTATAAAGGAAAAAAATATTGTACATTGCTCCTAGTGAGAAAAAGGCAGTTGCCCACCCCGTTAAGTTTTGCTGTTACAGAGGAAGAAACTGAGGCACACAACATTTTTAAAGACTTGCACAAAGTTGCTGTACTGATAAACGATTACACACAAATTTCAGGATTCTTGTAGGAGTTGGGATTCTTTTAAGTTTGTTTGTTTGTTTGTTTGTTTGTTTGTTTGTTTATGTGAGAGACAGAGCATGAGCCAGGGAAGGGGCAGAGAGAGAGAGGGACAGAGAGTCTCAAGCCCTGAGAGACAGATTCTGTGATGTGCTAACAGCACGGAGCCCAACATAATCTCAGTCTCACCAACTGAGAGATCATGACCTGAGCCAAAACCAAGTCAGATGCTTAACTGACTGAGCCACCCAGGCGCCCCAATTGCAGGAGGTGGTACTTCTTCCCAAAGCACAGGAAAAAAAAAATGAAAGTCCATTAATTCATATTCTCGTTGAGAAGGATTTGAAAATGCAGATTCTAGAATATTTCAGGAAACAAGCATTCACTGTTTGCAAATAAACACATAAGGTTAATGCAACTATTAAAGTGTTGCCAAACAAAAGACCTGGTTGGACAGACTCTAATGAACAGTTACATAGGCTATTTGCAATTAGAACATCAAAATGGTGCCTGTTAAAATTAACTTGCTCTGCAAATGGTTTGTCTCAAATATATTAAATATTCCCCTGGGACCTTTCCACCCTATTAGTTTACCTAGGTAATACAAAGCTAAACTTCAACCAGCCCCAGAACTATTACAAATTTCATATAGGTGGAATGAAAAACAGTGAGGTTTTACAGTGTATTTGTAAATTTAGGACAAAAAGAAAAGATTGAGTTACGTGGAAATTAACTGAAAAATGTGTGATATAAAAAGGGAGGGGGTGTGTCAGTCTTCTGATAACATTCAAAGCTCTCCATGACAAGTGATATTTTTCCCGGATTTTTAAAAATTGGATTTCAAAACATTGCTCCTACCCAAGACCTTGTATAAATCACAGAGCAAAGAGGATCTTAAAGAATGCATGCCTACAAAGCACGTGTGTGTTTTCAAGACTTTGCACATCCTCTGAGTAATTTGCACTTTATCCAACCTTCTGATTTTATCTGTCATGTGAAAACAGATGTGGAAACAAATTATTTGCAGTGAAATCATTTCTAAGGGAAGTGCAGTGGTTGTTTTCACACCTCTAGAGTGAGTAAGAATTAAAGAACTTTATGGTGTTTGTTTGAATAACTGGAAGGGAACTTCAACTTCCATGGACTTGGTTATGAAATTTCTAGACGTTGTCAGAGGTGACCAATCCGAAGATAATAAGGTCTCCCTCTTGAATATAATTATTAATAGCATCCCGGTGCTATGAGGACTTTTAATAAAAATGAGAGATAATTCACTGCTTTTTTATAGAGTTACTTCAGTTTTGTAAACAGCCCGCTAAGTGCAAGGCGCTGTGCCAAGAATTTCATCTGTATTGATTGCTACCCAGACTGTGATGGAGTTAAACCTATCCCCATTTCAGAGACCACAAGACTTAGATCAGAGAAGTTGTATGACTTGTCCTTGGTCACACAGCTGAAAAATAGGAGAGCCAGGATTGAAAACCAGATTTACCTTTTCTGTTAATCTGTTGTCATGCTCCCCTACAGATTTGCTGCTTTAACTTTTTCTCTAGCTTTAGAGTCTTATTCTCCATTTAAGGCTCAATACAAATTCAGCATTCAGTTTCTTCCCTTATCTTTTCCAATCCCACAATTCAGCATTAATCTTTCCTTTTTCAGGGCACCCCGACTTGTCCAGGGTATTAGCTCACACCATGTATCTCGTAGTTATTTATACATGCGTCTCTCGCCCTCACTGGATGCCATGGGGGCCAACATAAAGGCTAATTGCTGTATCCTCTGGTTTCTTCCCAATGTGCCTTCTGTCCAAACATGCTTTTGTGGTGAAGAAGTGGCCTTCCCACAGAGGAAGTGTTTACCTCTGCTACCTGAGGGCCGGATGGAGCTGGGAGAGGTGTAATGCGGCACAAGAAGTTGCCAGAACAAAGAAGTCGAAACTGTAGCTGAGATAAACCATTGTATTGAGGGAAGAGACAAGGCATGCATCCAGTATAAATCAGAATAAACCTGGAAGTCATGTGGTTTATCTTTCACTGGGTGGATTCAGAATAGAACTCGTAGAATTCACTTGAGGACACACAGGAGACTAGGTGTCAGGGGCCCCATTTTATTGGCCTTTAAGTTCTTTTATATTTTAAAATTGAGTATTTTTCATTGTGGGGGAAAACTAGACAATTTAGATAAGCCAAAAAAAAAAATTAATTACCTTAACCCCATCATCCAGCAATAGCAACTACATATACAGTGATCCTCACCCTTGGCTGAATGTTAGAATTGCCTGGAGCTTTCAGAAAATCTCTGTGCTAGACCTCTGCCCATCCTGAATCACTCAGAACCTCTGGATGTGGGACCCTGGCATCTGTGTATCTTCATGCTCCCCGCATGATTCCAGAGCACAGCCGAGTGTGAAAACCGGCAGCAGTCTAGGGCCAGGCTTCTCAAAATGTCGCGTCCGTACAAATCACGTAGGTCTGGGAGGAGCCAGCAGCTTTGCACTTTCAGCCAGCTCCTCCGTGACGCTGATGCTGCTACTCCTTGCCATACTTTGAGCTGCAAGTATATATAATATCTTCTCGATAAAATTTAGTAACGTGTGGATGAAGGATTTCTGATAAGTAAGTTTTTGAACAAGATACGGAAACTGTAAGCATCAGTTTCTTCCATTGTCGGGTGACGGGGTAAGTGGTAGACATTGTACAATTTCTGTTTCCCAAATGTTTAGACACCTTTGAGGAGAAATCTCAAGATGGGAAGGAAGCACAGTTAGACCTTTGAACACATACGAGGCTACGGGCGTTATTTCTGGAGATAATAAGAGTAACATTATTTGGGCATTTAATATGTGCCAGGAACCAAACTAAGCATTTTAAACCAATCGTTTAACTTAATAAGCCTCATTTTACCAATGAGGAAGCTGATATTTAGAGAAGCTAATAAGTAACGTGCTGAATACCGTGGAGTTGACTAGGAGTGGGACTGAGATGCAAAGCCGGAGGGTCTGATGCCAAAGCCTGAGCACTGGTTAGAGTCCTGCTCTGCACCATGATGCTTCCCAGACTGGACAATCCCTAAGACCCATCCAGATAGTGTCATTTAGATTTCCAGCCACTACTTCTTCCATGTTTTGATCATCTAATATTCAGAATTCTTAAAAAAAAAAAAAAACTCTTGGCAGAAAGAGAAAGGGGGAGATGTGCACCATATTGCACATCTGAGCACACACATCAGTGGTATGTTAATGGCACCTAAATATGGCATCATTTTATACAACATCCTTAATATTGGTTCACCATCTGTAGCTTAATTTCTCTGAAGAAATCCAATATGGCATTCAAGGTTTAGCTAAAGCGTCTAGAGACTTCTTCAGGTGCATAAATAACTTCTTCATCTAGGCCAAACCAGAAGGCAGAGCCAGAGGGCTGTGTGAGGTTGGGAGGGAGAGCCTTGAGGACTGGTGATGAGGAGAGACACTGAGGGAAGAACAGATGGGACTGGGAAGTATCCAGGTATCCTGGCAAAGAGTAGACTCCCACACAACGCCTCTGGTCCTGTGTGTGTGTACATGTGTGCATGTGCATATGTGGGTGTGCGTGGCAGAACCACTTGGTACAAGAGAAAATTAGAGAAGATGCCTTTGGAATATTCTCCACCATACAACATCTTCATTATTCCTCCCTTGTTGGCCACTGTCTTATCCTTCGCCCCGATGACAAGTTGCCTTGACCCAGATCCCCTAATCGACCTTGTCTGTAACGAGCGGTACAACAAGGGGACAGGGCTTGCCTGAACCCCAAAACTCTCCCTCTGGGCTATGGGCAACAATATCTGTCAACTAGGCCTGAGGTAAAGGTGCAAGATGTGTGCCCACATCGATACTTTTCCTGCACAAGCTGGATTTTTTCCCCTTTGCTACCTGTAGCTGCTATAGTGTCCTGTATCCAAGGAGGAAGTATTTCTGGCAGAAGATTCCTGCCTGCGATTTCCCTGCTGCTCAGGCAGAATTGAGAAATGCCATCCATTGGCTTACAAAGAAAATGAAACTTACCTGTTAACAGAAAATCAAGAGCTAGGAACCACGTTTGACCCACAGGGCCTTCATACTTGAGATGCACCCTCATTTACACAGTTTAAAAGCTTATGTTGGCATGTCAGAAACCACTATTTATAAAGAAGAGTTCAAGTTGCAGACGAAGGCCCCATCAGTGATTTCCCTGTCAGATTTTCTTAAGAAAATTTAATAGTAGTGCTGTGCGCTCAATCAAGCAACTCCAAATCTTTACACCTCATGAAACCGCTCTTACTTAAGAAGGTTGTCTGATGGAGCCAGTTTCCAGATTATTTTTTTAACCCCCTCATAGCTGATGTTTGAGCTCTTATCTATTCTTCATTGCTGGTGGTTCTTTTTAAAGAAATACTATTTAGTCTAAGAACACATATTATCTAGTTGTCTTTTTTTTTATGTGTGTGTGTGTTCTATATTTTAGAAGGGGGAAAGGCAGAGGGAGAGAGCAAGAGAATCTTAAGCAGGCTCCAAGCATAGCGCCAAGCCCGGTGCAGGTCTCAGTCCTGTGACCGTGAGATCATGACCTGAGTGGAAATCAAGAGTCAACCATTCAACTGACTGAGCCCCCGGGGCGCCCCCTAGTGATCTTTTTAAAACAAACTTAATAGCTGTCTTCACTCCAACTTTAATTTTTCCCATAAAAATTTTTGTGTTTGAATTTGCACTTGCCCTGAAATTTGCACTTATTGTGTGTGCATTTCATTCTCTCCAAATTCAGTGCTTGGCCTTATGTCCATGTGTAAATACTGCAGGCCACATTTTAAGGCTTGCTGATAAGCTGAATTGAACAGTAGAAGTGAAACAGAAGTTTTAGATTTTGGAATCTTATGGAAAAGACAATACACGTGTGGATAACTAAAAGGCTTTTTTTTTTTTCACTTGAAAACATACACTCAGAGTTAACTGCATTTTTATTTTCCTCCCTTTGAGAGATATGTGGATGCTTCAGTGCTGATTTTGGGCAGTGAACAAAAACCATCAACAAAACAAAAAGACAATCTATTGAATGAGAGAAGATATTTGCAAATGCTGTATCCAATAAGGGGATCATTTTCTAAAGATGTAAAGACTTTGTGGATCAATAAAAATCAGAATCTTGCCTGGCTGACTTGTCCATGTCCTGCTCAGCTGGGCTCAGGCCCACCGAGAAGAAAGTGGGGTCAACGAAAGATCAGAAAATGATCTCCTTTTAATGTTTTTGTGTTACAGAGTCCTCATGCTGAAAACAGACTTAGGACATTCCCAGATGAGGAGAACGGGACCTAGAGAAAATATGTGATTGCCAGGAATCTCATATCCAGTAACTGACAGAGCTGAGACTAGGGCCCAGATCCCCTGGTCCCCAGGCAGGTAGCTTTGCCACCACTGCACAGACTGATCTGCTGTGGAGCCAGTGAGAAAGCTTCAGAGTTAGCATCACTGGGTGGGGAATGATGGCTCAGTCATTGACGACCTTGCTCAAATTATTTAACTCCATTTCCTTCTAAGTGAAGTCACAATAGTTCTTGTTTCTTGTAACTGTGAGATTAAATGAGAGCATGTATATGAAGTATTTAGTACAGTGGCTGACACATAGTACTCAACAAATGTGGGATACTGTGATACTATTATTTGTCTATCTCTCTCCATAAACTCGATAGAAGCCAGGATGTGGGAAGACCATGGAAATGGCCACAAAGCCCCTGTGTATAATACTGAAGATTGAAAATCTTTAATCAGCAGCTAAAAAATAAAAAACTAAAAGGCTGTCAGGAATTGTTCTCTAAATACCTCCAACTGTCAGTATGAAAGAGGGTTCCAAATATTGGGAAAACATTGAAATTATTCAAAGAATGAAATAGAGCATTCAGGTAATTTTACCTCCCTTGATTTGGGACCATTATGTCCCTTCTGTATAAAACAGTATTGAGAGTTCTAGATGCATTCAAACAAGTTTTGCTTGGTACCTACAATGTGCTAGCTTCTATGTTAAATACCAAGAACACAAGGCAAATAAAATCTGTTTTTAACCCCTTTACTTGTATTGTGTTAGGAAAAATGGCCTAAGAAATGGAGCTTGGTAGTATTGGGTGCTGTGATAGTAGTATTTCTATGTTGAACAACTGTGATCAGCACTAATCTAGGTTCCTGAGCTCACCTGGTGAACTACCCAAAATCTCTGCCTTCTTGCAACTGTGGTCTAGAGGGGGATCCTGACCACAGATGGGTCACACAAAACACGGGAGAGGAAAAATCAGACAAGGCTTCACCAAGAAGGCGATGTGCAAACTGTCTGGAAGGATGGCGAGGGGTTTATCAGAGAGCTGGGGGTAGACACGGGGAAACGGAAAGCAGAGGAAATGCAGATGAAAAAGACACACTAGGCACTAATTGTGGCTCACGGGGCTGATCATTCTAGTTGTATTTTTAATACGAAACTCAGCTTCCAACAGTCCTGGAAAATTATGCTGAAGCAGCTAAGACCTGCACTGCTTCAAGTAGCACTTAAAGAAAATGTGAATGTCACGGCAATAGATTGCACAGCTGTGACCCAGGACACCCACAGGGAGAGAAAGCCGGGGAAAGATGTCATCTTACAAGTATCACTCCTCTGACCATAACTACTTAGAACACTGTTAGTTCTCTTTGAAACAGGCAGCGATATTTTTGTGCTCAGGCTGTTTCTCAGAGAGCTTGTGAGAGTCCCCTGTCTCCACAACAAAAAAATCAGAACTAGTCATTTTTAAAGTAATTGCATGGTTGCAGCCATATGCTCTCCCCCCTCTTTGGTGAGTATCATTCATTTAGGACTGGCGTAATTCCCCTCCTAAATTGGAGGTTTGCATATGTAATTATATCAAATGATGTGTTTGTTTATATCTCCAAACCACATTCAAAAGCTCGCCTATGATTTATCTTTGAAATTCAATTTCTTCATGTCAGTCCCCAATTTACTGTGCCCAATGGGTCTATAGTTACATGTGTGATGTACACGCCTCTCTCCTGCAGAGATTACACAATGGGGTTGCCTTCCACGGTGATGAATCAGAAGAGCTGAAGAGAGGGGGTGCTCTGTTCTATTTTAAGGCCCAGCTACGTTCAACTACAACCGTTGACCATTTTGATGAATTCCTCTGGACTGTGAGGATGGCTCAGTGCAGTCCTTTCTGACTATGAGAAACAGTGCCGCTAAGGACCATGGCTCATCCAAATGTGTACCTTTAAAGAGAAGAGAGATTTTGCCACTTCTTGCCGTAGGTGGTCCTGTCTTGATAACAGGGGTTATTTCTCAGTACAAGTAACTACCAGTTGTGGCTTTGACCTAAAAGTGTTCTGTTCATTATTGTTATGTTCCTGACTCCCCAGGGTCAAACCTGATTGCTTCATTCATTCCAGCCCCTCTTCATGCCTGATTCCTAAAGTAACTTATCCATCCATCCCTTCATTTTTAAGTGTCTGTCTTCTCCAAACATGAGAGGCTTGTTAAACTCTAAAAGGCAGAGCTTGTGATTTTGAAACAGCTTTACTGACATGTAATTTACATGCAATGACACTTACCCATTTAAAGTATACAAGTCAGTGGTTTTGAGAATACTTTGGGGACTATGCAACCATCACCGTAACCTGTCATGGTAGAGCATTTTCATACCCCCCAGAAGAAACCTCGTACCCTCTAACAGTGTTCCCTGTCCCCCACCCCACCTCATCGGATTTCCTACTGATTTTCACTTTTGACTTAGATTTTCTTTTACCTGCCTCTTACCTTATATTTGTGAGAATGGAGATGAGATAATGGAAACACAGAGCACTAAAGCCTACAGAAGTTTTCCTGCCTTTCTTCCAGGAACAGAAACTGCTTGGCTTTCTCAGAGCTCCAGGTTTACTGTTGTGTATACTTTAGACTTTTCAGGAAGCCCATCTCCTTCTCTGTCAGCTGATAAATAGGTGAAAAACACATCCTCCTGCTGGCAGGCAGATGACAGGAGAGCCACACTGCTCTCTCAGTTCCACACATGCATTGTGCAAATAAGTGGCTTTCCTTAAAAAAAAATCACCCTAAGAATAATCAGGAGAGGAAGCTGACCTCTTCCCCGTGCATAGCACATCACAATGGGCTGTGGCTGAAATGACACAAGTGTCCTCAGGGGAACAGAGGGCAAAGGGCTCCTGGTCTTTTGTGCCTGGAAGAGCAGCAGGCAACCAGCACTGCCAAGGCTGACAGCCCTTTCATCCATTTATAGCCTCCATATAACAAGTGTTTCTCATTCCCATTGTGACCTCTAACAGAGGATGCCCCCTGAGGAGGTAGTGAGGTTCCTGAAAGCCTCCTTTCCCTTTCCGAGAAGACACTTATTTCTCACTTGGAAAGAGCCTTCGTGACATATGACCTTGTCGGATAGGATGGTCTGAAAATGAAGGCATCACATTTGTGTGTTAGACCCCCACTGGTCTGACCACATCGACCCTTAGTCAATACAAATCAGAGAGCCGTGCCCCCTTTATTCCTCCTTTATCACCTCACCCACCAGTGCACTCTCACACCATCTCCGCCTCCCTCTGGTTCACCCCTTACCCCCTGCGCACACTGATTCAGATGCTAAAGCATTTCAGTATATTTCATTTTTGGATGTGGCTTGGCAGAAAAATTAATGTCAATAAAAATTCATAGTGAGATTCAACAAAGGATAGTGAAATTGTGTAGAGCCATCTTTTAGAATTAGAGAATCATCTCAGGCATCATCCCAAGAGACATGGACACGGTAAAGGAGGGATAGAGTGGGGCACAGAATCTGAGTTTTTTAATTGCTCAGGAGGTTCTGATAGGTAGCTAGGGAAGAGAAGTTACTGATTCTCCCATTTAAAACTTTTGATATCAGTCTTCTCTCCATCATCTCGGACAGTAGCTCATCTTTGTATCCCAAGAGTGCCCAGCACTGTGTCATTCACATGGAGGCACTCAGTAAGTGGTTTCAAATGAATACTAAAGGCCTACACCCCCAGTCTACCTACAAATACTCTCCCTACACACAAAATAATACCTTCCTGGGGCACCTGGGTGGCTCAGCTGGTTGAGCGTCCAACTTTGGCTCAAGTCATGATCTCACAGTTCGTGGGTTCAAGCCCCATGTTGGGCTCTGTGCTGACAGCTCAGAGCCTGGAGGCTGCTTCGGATTCTGTGTCTCCCTCTTTCTCTGCCCCTCCACTGCTTGCACTCTGTCTCCTTCTCTCTCTCTCTCTCTCTCTCAAAATAAATAAACATGAAAAAATTAAAAAAACAAAACCAAACAATTCCTTCCTAAACAAACACATTCTGAGTCAGCAGCAAAACTGAAGATTAGTATATAAGTAATCTCTTCCACAGCAACTTTTGTTAACTGAGCATTAATGAAATTCCTATTCTTTGTTTTAGATCAGGGGTAGGTGGGCACCAAGGCTTCAGAATAAAAAGGGAGACCCTTCTCATGAAGGAACTCTGTCCACTTGTCTAGTGGGAAACACACATGCACACACACACACACATGTGAGCAATGGATTATAGCATAGAACAAAGAACAATGATGGAGGAACATACTGGTTGTGTTGGGACATAGCAAATGGGCACCTAACCCTGGAAGACAGGTCATCTCTCTAACATCTGAGCTAAATTGGAAAAAACTAGAGGTGAAGCAGTGGGGTGGGACATGCTCTAGAAAGAATTTATGGAAAGCCCACTCATCAGGGCCGTGCAAACACAGGTTTCCCTCCCATGAGGAGTGTGGACAGATGAGAGTAAAGGGGAGTGGGGCCATTTTGTAAAGAGCCATGCCACCCCCAATGGGATTTTATTTGGAGGGTCCTTTAGCCTACTGTGACCTCTCCTTAGCTTTCTCTAAAATCCACATGCTCCCACCACCACATGTGTTAGAACAAAAGCTGGTGATTACAGCTTTATAGTGGAGACTGAAGTCTAGGATTGTGATGCCTCCTGCTTTGGTTTTCTTCTCCAATATTACTTTGGCTATTTGGGGTCTTTTGTGGTTCCATACAAATTTTAGGATTGTTTGTTCTAGCTTTGAGAAGAATGCCAGTGCAATTTTGATTGGGATTGCATTGAATGTGTAGATTGCTTTGGGTAGTATTGACATTTTAACAATGTTTATTCTTCCAATCCATGAGCATGGAATGCTTTTCCATTTCTTTGTGTCTTCTTCAGTTTCCTTCATAAGCTTTCTATAGTTGTCAGCATACAGATCTTTTACATCTTTGGTTAGGTTTATTCCTAGGTATTCTGTGGTTCTGGGTGCAATTGTAAATGGGATCAGTTTCTTTATTTCTCTTTCTGTTGCTTCATTTTTGATGTATAAAAATGCAACCGATGTCTCTACATTGATTTTGTACCCTGTGACTTTGATGTGGTGTATATATACAATGGAATACTGCTTGGCAATGAGAAAGAATGAAATCTTTCCATTTGCAGCAATGTGGATGGAACTGGAGGGTATTATGCTAAGTGAAATAAGTTAGTCAGAGAAAGACAGATACCATATGTTTTCACTCATATGTGGGTCTTGAGAAACTTAACAGAAGACCATGGGGGAAAGGTAGGGGGAAAAAGTTACAAATAGAGAGCTAGGGAGGAAAACCATAAGAGACTCTTAAACATAGAGAACAAACTGAGGCTTGATGGCGAGGGGGGGGGAGAGGGGGAAATGGGTGATGGGCATTGAGGAGGGCACTTGTTGGGATGAGCACTGGGTATTGTATGGAAGCCAATTTGACAATAAATTATATAAAAATAAATAAATAAAAGTAATAGTAGCAAGGTTAAAAAAAAAAGCTGGAGGTCATGAGCTCCTCGGCAGATCTTGGCAAAATGTCTTTTCCATACTTCACGTACCTCACCAGTGTTGGGAGTGACCTTTTCACGTGATTTTCTCTGCTCTTTTCTGTCCATTGGTTTAGGTCATGAAGCCAGCCCAATCCATAGTCTCTTGTCTTCAGGGACAGTGTAGAGTCAAGAAATGGAATATAAATTTGACCTCCTAATTGCCATTTGACAATAATAATAATAAAACCTGCAAAAGACAAATTGATGCAATAAGCTGGGCAGCCTTGAAGATTCCGTCTTCTCATTGCCTTTTCTTTGTCTTTATACTCAAAGGCCTGATTCATTTATTGGAAACTCCATTTGAAGGAAAGATACAGAGATATTTCCCATGTGGATCTTATTTTGTGTAAAGATTTAAACACATAAAACACAATGATAAAATTACGGTGTGAGGTCTTCCATATATAAGAGTTATTAAATTTGAAATAACTATGTGTACAAGGAGCTATTACGGAAGTAACCTTCTTTGTCAAGTGTAACAAAAAATTATATAAGCATAAAAACGTTAAATAAGAAAGTGCTGTTTCACAGACTGATTCTAATCAGCATCAACAGCCTATTAATGTTCAAGAACTCTGAAATCTTTAATGAGGTTCTTACTGTAGAATTTCAGTCATATGCAAATGAATCATTGAAATTCCTCATTATCAGAAAAACAATGGTTCTTTAGTGAGTTTTTACATCCCCAGAGTGATTACAGTACCTCACTGAGGTAAGCAGAGCCAGAACAAATTTTGCAGGTTTTCTTTGTGAATTTTATTTTGTTTTAAGAATAATTTGGAAACATCTCGATTGTCACTGGGGATTGGAGAGTTACTGTTCCCCATCATTTTTGCTTTTCCTTTAACTGAATTTGCTTCCCATGCTCAGTAAACTACTTGCCCCAGATATTTAAAAGTCAAATATTCTCATTTCTACGCAGGTCTGATTACAACAACTTCAAGGAAATTGGATCGAGAACAGCAGGCAGAACATTTTCTGGAGGTAAGTGTGTAGAGGGAACTGGCATTCATTAAAACTGACTTTCACTAAACTTCTTTAACCTTCAACATAAACTAGAACTTTAATACATTTGAACAGTGGATTCCAAAATGA
Organism: Neofelis nebulosa; assembly: GCF_028018385.1. Taxonomy (NCBI): domain Eukaryota; kingdom Metazoa; phylum Chordata; class Mammalia; order Carnivora; family Felidae; genus Neofelis; species Neofelis nebulosa. The sequence goes on along the minus strand of NC_080791.1, from coordinate 40,698,300 downwards.
AGAGGTCTCTGTTGGGCTGATTGGTTTTGAATGTGGAGATTTGGGGTGCATCCCTCTGAACGCACTCGTGAGTGCCAAGCAGGGGTGGCAGACTGGCCTTCTCCTAACTCTGAAAACAAGCAGATGCACCAACATCTCTGCCTTGACTTCAGCCCTTTTGTCAGCCACCAGAAAGGAAAGTTCAGGAGCAAAGCCCCATGAGCCTCCGGGGCCTCGGATGTGAAGAGAGAAAGAGCAAAAGTGCTGTGATCAGAGTGAAGTACATCATTTGTGAAGACGCGAGTTGCTTTGCTCCTCGTTTCTTTTCTGGGGAGAGGGTTGAGGAGGGGAAGTCTGCTAGTTGATTCACTGCCTGAGACTACTCTTTCTGAAACCATAAAATGTACTCCTATAATTCATTAAGACAGAAACAGCAGCAATATAAACTGTAAGAGCGTTATTTCTGGAGGAAAAAAAAAAAAACGCCATAAGGCAAGAGATGAGAAAATAGATATGAAAGCGCTTCATGGAACATTCTTTCTATACGTATCGAGTATTTTTATTGGGAAGCTTGAAGTCTGGGTAGTGTGTGGCACTGTGATTTAGGTGTGACGGTCTGGTACAGAATGGATGACAATGCTTGGAAGTTAGGGGTTTGTTAAGGTTTTAGCACAAATCTGTGCTTCTAAAATGATCTGTTAGTCCCTAAGAATCATTTACTGGAGTCCACAGATCCTACACACACACACACACACACACACACACACACACACACACACCTTTCTCTCCTATTGTCTTCCTTTAAATTAGTTAACCAGCAATGATTTATTCAACAAGTACTGGACTAAGAATCGGTGCCTGTGGATGCTGGAACTGCCTTGCCATGATCATGATTAGCTTGAATGGATAAAAACTGTTTAATTGCGCTGGACCTCAGTTTCCCCTACTGTGAAGTGTGACAATTACTGTTCCGTATACCTCAAAGGATCGCTAGTGGGATCAGTCCTTATGTTTTATGCCAAAGTACTTTTATCTTAAAGCATTACACATAATAAAGGATTATTATGATGATCATCAGCACTGTGATAATCCTTTTAAAACATTGCTATCATCTCATAAAGATGAAAGACTCCGGGCTGCCAAAAAATAATTATTATAATTCTTTTTTCAAAATCATACCGCTGGGCTGCGGTTCGTTTCTGGTCCAGAATTAGAGAACATTTGCCAAAATAATAACACCTTATGTTGTATTTATGCGCTCCTTTTCTTTGCAACAGAGTCCAGGACTCCTGGGGAGGTTGTGTTCTCAGATAGTTGAACCCATTACCTCCCAGCAGGGAAAAGGAGGGCGTCTCATTAGCTGGGGCCTCTGCCCGAGGTCACTTGCTGCCTTGTCCCTGGAAAGGTGGCGTCTTCAGGAAGATGTGGTGCAGAGTGTGACAGGAGGGAAAAGTGCTCTCCAGGCATCTGAATTTACTTCCCAGAAGAATCCTTAACAGTTGTGCATCCTTTACAGACCTGCGTAAATACTGACCAAACATTTCCGTTCTTTAGATTAACACAGATGGATCTGGAACATCATTTCTCAGTACCTGGTATTAATCATCCTAGGGAGGCAGTGCAGCATAGCAGTTGGCAACCTCTTAGGGTCGTTGGGGAAAATAAGCGTATAACATCCCATCTGGTATCTGCGCTAAGAAGGTGCTCAGTAAAGTGGAGCTGTGACCATTGTGGTTTTAGTTATTATCGTATGTTGTCATGACACCTAAACCTCCTGAACATTCTGTTTCATCTCTACACTCCAGGATAGTAGCTCCAAGGCAGCTGACATGCAGAAAAGAACCCCAGACCATAGCTACTTGATTTGGCCCAGGTCTCAGGGTCTGCCCTATGTGCTGGGGATACAGAGTAAACAGGAAGGGACAGGGGGCACATAATAAATGAATAAAGGCTATAATTCCAAATACAAGCTTTCTGAGGCCACTCAAGGAAGGTCCCATGGTAGTGCCTGAAAGTGGGAGTGGGAGGCAACATCCTATAGACTGGTTAGGAGAGCCTCTTGAGTAGGTGACATTTAGTGACAGGAAGCCAAGATTCTGTTCAAGGCCAGTATGAACACCTAGGCCGGTGTGATCAAGAGTTTAAAGATGGAGGTGGGTAAAGGTGATAGGAAATGGAAGTTGCAGAAAGCAAACAGGGCTGTAGGAAGGATTATGCATATTTTCCTGAGCACAGTGGAAACACATTAGCTGGGAGTAATAAGATATGCTTGCCTGCATAGCTACTCAGCTGAACAGAGATGGTCTGGGACAGGGCACAAGTAGCAGGGAGGTTCTGGGGGTGCTTCTGGAGGGATCCACATGAAAGATGATGATGTGTTTGGATGAGGGTTATTAAAAAATAACTAGAGAAGACGGAAACAAACGTAGAAACAAACTTTGACACCTCTCAAAGAAGACTGTGTCCACTCAGGTAACTGCAAAATGGGGTGGAAGGCAGGAAGCTTTTACAAAGTGAAGGATAAAGAACAAGGAGGAGAAAACTTAAAAATAACTGACTAGCAGGGGCCACATGGCCAACCTTGTTTGGGATAAGAAAGAACAAAGAAGTAAGGAGAGAGCCCAGCATTGGCTTGGCTTTTGGGGATCGAGTGGCTGGATATACTTGGATTCTGGTCAAGCAAAGCGTTTACAGGGGGCACACAAGTTATCTAAATTTCAGTTTGCTGATGTGGCACCTCGAACAACAGTGGTTCCATCTTGGGCCCAGAAATTTATTTCAACCAGGGTGAAGGCAGTGGCTCAAAGCAGCAAACTGGCTTGTCTGAAGTTTCAGGGTGGAGATTTGAAAACTGTAGGTCAGCTGAACCATTTCAACTTGCCCTCAAGCACCCACCATTGCTCTGCCCATCACCCAGGATCCTCATCATTTGTGCCTTTTCTTTTAGTCACCCCCCACCCCCGCTGAGGTTTTCAAACACTAGATAATCTGTCTTCCTCTCTCTCCGTCTCTCTCTCTCTCTCTATCTCTCTCTCTCTCTCTCATGTACACTCTCCTGCTCTCACTTTCTAAATTGTACAATTCTTGGTCACAGTATTTTTTATATTACTTTGCTGTGATGGTTTCAGTGACATTCATTTCTTTTTTCTGAATGGATCATGGAAAAGATATTGCTTTAACTCAGTCCTCCAAAAACTGAGTAAAATAACATCATTCAGAGTGCAGAATAGAGTTCTCTGCTGTACACAGATTTTTGTAACTGCTGATCCATTGTGTGAGTTGTAAGTGCTGGGTGTGGGTAATTAACCTCCTGAAGAGCCTTTAATTGCCAAGATAACCCTATGCTCCTCTTAAACTCATATTAACCTTCTGGCTCTATTTCATATCTCTCCTTCCCAATAAAATAAAATTGACTCTTCCTGAAAAGGACCCATTTAGAGGCCGACCTGGCAGGTACACCTCTGAATAGGTAACCGGGAGGACATTAGTGATTTGTTTCTAGTTTGCATTCCCCATGATAGAAGGGACTTTAATTGGATACTGCTGGTACTCTGCCTGTACATTGATTTAAGATTTTAGCTTGTCCATCTATAGGCTGTCAGGGTTTTTTGAGTCTGTAAGCATTCATCTTACATCTCTGACTATAAGAGGACAGTTGCCATGATCAGAATCCAAGGGATTTGCTAAAGAAACAAGACCAGCAAAGAACGGTAGAAAGATTCACAAGTGCAACTTCCTCTTCTTTGGTGAATTCTCCACATTAGATCTTGCCTAATTTCAGGTCTGTTATGTGTAAACATTGGAGTGATCTTCTCTCCTAACCATAAAATATGGAATTTTTACCCCACTTGTTCAAAGGAATATACATTCCTTCATAGCCTTTTATGATTGTAACAGAGGTAGAAGGCTAATTCCAGCAAATAGGTGCAGAAAGTTGATAATGGATGCATAAACTAAACGGCGAATTAATGTTTTAGCTTAGTGGTTATGACTTTAGCCCTGATTACCTCATTATTAGAGAAGGCAGCTGCAAAAAGGAATAAATGCACTAATTTCTCTTACGTTATAATCATTTATATATATGACCTACTAGGTTTAAGCCCTTTGTGGGCGTGACACTTGATTTACCAAGATGGTGAATAGATGTAGTGTGGGAGAGCAGAGATGTTAAATTCAGACAGGCCTGAGATTATAGTTTGGGACTGCTCACAAGGCTTAGACACCTTCACCTCACGAGCAAAGTGGGGATAATAGTCCCTAACACAGGTGTGTGTTAGTCCCTAACTCTTCTTGGTATGAAGAGTTAATAAATGTCGGGTGGAAAGGCTCAGGATGCTGACTGTCAGATAGCAATTGGTCCGTAATTGTCAGTCCCAAGTACCTTACTTACTTCTCTCTGTATTCAGAGTATCTGTCTAGCACCTGGGAAACAGGGAGCACTCAATAAATGCCCTATGAATGAATGATGATTACTCTAAGAGGCCTTTGTTTCACCCTACATGAGGTGATGGACAGCAGTTTAGCACACGATGACGTCCATGGGCTTGGAGACAGAAACAATGGAACATGCTGTGTCTTCCCGTCTGCCTTACCAAGTTAACTTTGATCCCCCGTTTCCTTATCTGTAAAGCGGGGGTCAATGATCCCTACTTCGTCCGATGAACTACACAGAGGGCCTGGCATGCATAGACACTGCTGAACCATTGTCTGTCCCTCCCTCTTTCCCATCCCCTCCCTTCTCGCCTAGTCCTCAACAAACACCTTGTCAATTCCCTTTCTTTTTCAGTCCTGGCCCTAGTATTTTGAATAGCTTCTCACAGTTCAATTATTCTTAAAAGATATATCCACTTAAATAATCCTATAGTCCCGGCTTAATTATGTGTGAATCTTTATCTTGCTTGCTAAAAGAGTATTATTTTCCTCCCTTTTGATCTTAAAATGCTTCTCTGTTCAGGGCTGGATGGTTCTGATAAAAGTCTTCCAAAGAGAACAGAGAGCGTATTTTATTTGCAAATCAAAAAAGATGACAAGGCCCAGTCAGCAGTATAAAGACACAGGATGGGAAATTATGTTGTGTGTGTGCATATAACTTGAAGTAGCCCAGAGAAGGTGGTGAGATTTTAGAGTGCAGTGGGTATTAATAACAAAACACATTACAGACTGATACACTAGATCTATAGGAACGTAAATTATTTAGTACCTGCCCCTGTAGCATACTCATCCGTTGTCCTCTGTGAGGTACACCTCATGTGACCATTTTTTTCTTCCTGTTTGAAATTCTCATCCCTTTTTGTGGCTGTATCTTCTGAGAAAAAAAAAATCATGTTTTTTGCTAAGTTTTTGTAACATTTCCTCTTGCCTTAGGATGCAGATTGATTTTTTTGTCAGTGACTACGCATCCTTACAGGTTTCTTCCTTTGCAAGCTTCTGCTCTGGAGATGATGGCCATTTCTGGTGGTGAAGGATTGCAGGCCTGTTTCAACGCATTAAGCAGTCCGCAGCTGGGTAATTTACCTATGAGAGAAATGGAAGTTTCTCTCAGTAGGTCCTTCTTTCTGCCTCCTTCATGAAACTTTGCAGGATGTACTGGGCGGCCCTTCAAAAGAGGTGGTGTGTCCAACCACGGACACAGCACCTGTAGCACACACTGGCCTCGGAGGGAGGGTTGGTTTCTTCTCGTAGCCACTTCGAAAAGTAATGAAAAGTCACTGGTTTCCTCCTGTCTGGCAAGCTTTATCCCATGCTTGTTCTGGGCCCGGCACTGGGCTGGACACAGCTTCTGTTACTGGACCTCGCATGTTTTGCCGCCTGAGCATTTTTTCTTCACCTTTCACACCGAGGTCACTAGAGTCTAACCTGCCGATTATTCGTGAGCTGCTGGCTTGGAATTAAGGGGCTGTTTTCCATTCGTATCATCCAGACACTTCTCCCGCATTCTACAGATGCAGAAACTGAGACAAAGGACGAGAGATCCAGGATCAAACAATCACTTCATGGTGGCGTCCAGTACATTTCTTCCTCGCTTTGTAGAACAGTGTGGCCCTAAACATCCATCAGCACATTGAAACGTGGCGAATCAAATCATCTTTTCCCACTCTTGTTTTATTTTTTAGAGTTTATCTGTTTATCTTGAGAGAGATAGCGATGGTGTGAGTGGGGGAGGGGCAGAGAGGGGAGTGGGGTGGGAGGGGGGAGAGAGAGAGAGAGAGAGAGAGAGAGAGAGAGAGAGAGAGAGAGAATCCAAGTAGGCTCCGTGCTGCCAGCGCAGAGCCCGATGTGAGGCTCGAACCCATGAACTGTGAGACCATGACCTGAGTTGAAACCAAGAGCCGGTCGTTCAACTGACTGTGCCACCCAGGCATCCCTCCCACTCTTGTTTCACACCAGATTTACCCAGGTGTCGGGTCAGCCCCCCCTCAGGCATCAGCATTTTATGAGCATGAGAAGAGAAGGTTTTCTCTTCTGCTCTTCAGGTATCCATTGGCTCCTCCCTCAGCTGCTCCTCGGTGCCTGCGGAGCTCTGGACAGGGGCTGTCCCTGCGGGGCACTGCCCCAAGCCCCAGGACAAAGTCCGCCTGAGAGGATGCTGTGCCCGCACTGTGCGAACCAGCTTGGACTCCAGCAGAAGAAGAGACCGAGGGTTACAGGCTGAATTGCCTATGTTGAAAGTCATACATTGAAGTCCCAAACCCTGCCACCTCAGAATGTGACTGTATTTGGAGTCTTTAAACAGGAAATTAGTTTAAAATGAGGTCATTAGGGGAGGATCCAGTATGACTGGTGTCCTCATCAGAAGAGGAAATTTGGACACGGGCACATTCAGAGGGGAAATCATGTGAAGACGCAGGGAGAAGACAGCCATCTACAAGCTGAGGAGAGAGGCCTCATAAGAGACCAGCCCTGTCAGCACCTTGACCTCAGATCTCTAGCTTCCAGAACGGTGAGAAAATAAATTTCTGTTGTGTAAGCCGTTCAGCCTGTTGTCATTTGTTACAGCTGCCTGAACACCCTACTACAGCAGGCAGACTCCAGTTAGTGGCCCACTCCTGCCCCTTTCTCCTCATACTGCCCCCTCACAAGCCTACTTGATTTACCGAGGCACTGGGGCAACTACAAACCCAGTATAGGAAGAAAAAACCTCCACCTAACTGTGGTTATCTCCACGTTCCACACTCCGTAACTATGATCACAAAGCAGCCCCAAGTGAAAATTCCTCACAGAAAGCTCCCTCACGGCATACATTGGTTTCTACGTGCTTCCCTGCCCTCAGGTACCTAGCTTTCTGAGTGCCTGCTTCCTCCACCGTCTGCAGTGAGGGTTTCTGGCCCATCTTTCCCAGAAATCCTGTCTCTTAGCTCAGGAACAGACGTGCCCCTTTCGATTTTGCTAAACCACCGTCGTTCTTATGTTTCAAATAATGCCCCAAGAGGGTGTAAGCAGGCTAGTCAGGGGTGGCCTTTGGCACTGCAACTCCAGTTAAATAAGGAGTATTGGTGGCGGCAGTGATGCTGATGGGTGGTAGTGTGCTGGGGGTAGTGGTCCTGGGGCGGTGGCGATGGTGACGTGATGGCGGTCAAGGCGATGGTGATGGTGGTGGTGCGTGTGCACATGTACTTGGTGCGGGAACACGTGCAGTTGAGGTGGGAGCGAGGGTTGCCATTCCAATTCCTGCGGGACAGTCCAGGTCGGTATCAGCCCTGAAGAACGATCTTACGTGAGATCTTCCCGGAAGTGTGAATTGCGTCTATATCAATGTGTTTTCCCAGCTGACCAAAGAGTACATATTGAATGAGACACACACACATTTTTCAAAGCAAATATCAGTGCTCAGAGGTGGTTTGCTCAAAATGGAAATTGCGGGCTAGCCCCACGACTGGTAACTGAGAGGCACAGCATGTATACGGGTGGGGGTGGAGAGGGGAAATGTGGCAGGTCTCGCCTGCCCCTTCTGAAGAGGCTCAGCCGGTGACAAAACAGAAGCAGGCAAGTCCGGTTTCATCAGAAATTCTGATTTTTCCCAAAACAAAACAAAGACCCCCAAATCAGATTTATATGTCAAATCTCCCTATACTAAAGTTGACACCTCCATTTTATTTAACACCGTGTAAGGCAATGAGCTCCTGTTTTACAACATTTGATATAAGGGAGGATTTCTTTTCTTACTGCCTCATAATTTGTAATCCTCTCACAATAGAGTAAATAAGTCACATATATTGTAGAATGCAGTTTGTGTCTTATCCTCTCTTTGCTCCACATTTTTTTTTCACAATGTGCCCTTTTGAACCCATAGAAATACAAGAAATGAGCCCAGGGCTCTGTCTGAAGAGACCCTGTTGAGGTTGGGAATGACAGCATGTGAGGACTTGGTTAGGATCTCAGTGGAGGGCCACCTTCCCACCCTGTCTTCATCCGAACCGGGGAAGGGAAGCATTGCTTTGGCTCCTTGGATTACACAGAGTCGCGAGGGCATCATGCCGGCTTTGTCCGCCGCTGGCAATTTTTTCCTTCTTAGCTTCGTTTGTCTGTGTCCCTGGTTAGCCTCCAAGTTAATAATCTGCAGTCACTTTTGTACGCTAGGAGACTCGTCTGGAATGAGTCCTTGATTCTATAAATAGCCACCTCTAATTTATCTGGTTTTGAAAGCTTGGATTTGTTTTGTTTCTCCTCAAATCTGAACACTAATTGGTCGATCAACAGTAAATGAAACCTGTTCCCCTGGACCTGGGAAGGTCTGTCCATCCAGTGGTCCTGCCTGGAAATGGAAATGAGCCTGCTTTTTGCTCCCAGCTCGCTGGTGGTGCTGGCGGGCAGATAACTGCTCCAGGCGGGTCACAGCTTGTTGTGCTGGGCCCACAGGCCACCGGGAGCTGGGGCTCTGCTTTTGTTTTCCCTTGTGAATGGTTTCTGAGTGTGATGCTATGCTGCTGCTTCCTTCCTGGGCAAGCACTGATTGGGTCCTGGCAGGGGAGGGGGCAGGAAGGGGTGCAGGGGAGGGGTAGGTGAGGGAAGAGGGGTGGCGGAGAACCTCTAGCCCTGCAGATCTGGTGTCACACAGATCCTTATCCCTTCCTCGCACGGCTCTGAACAATCATGATGACTCCCCACGTGAATCACACATCCCAGAAGCCCGGGCTGACTTCTCCCCCTAGTGCAGTGATGATAAATTGACCCTCTGCCCTGTACTTCCAAAGCTCCTTTTCGCTCTTTTTCCCTTGTGTTGCTTTCCTAGTTTGTTTTGTGCAGCACACTCTCTGAGCTACAGAATGATCTGTCCAGTCTGATTTCATTTGGGCCCTTCAGAAATCATCCAAGCTTGTGCCTAACGCCAGATGTGTATGACCCAGTTGGGCACATTAAGTCTGTCTGCGGGAAAATAAAAATATAATGGCGGCAGGTTCAGAACATGAGATTCCAACTCAAGTGCCTCTATTAATAAAACGGAAAAACTACTTTGGCTTGCTGCAGACAGCTTTGTTCAAGTGAGCTGTGGTTTCAGGACCTTCCAAATGACTTGCTTCTGTGACAAACCAGGGGCTACCAATCTCATCTATTGTGTGGCAACATTGTTTTAGCAAAATGCGGAGAGGGCTGTCAGCAGGATGCAGATCACCGTAAGGAAGATAAGTCAGGACAGTCCTGGATGTCAGAACCAAGGAAAATAGGTCGATGTGTTAGGGCAAATACCATCAGTTCTTTTGAAAGTGAGAAAACCTATAATAAATTTGGTTATTTCATCTTCAGGGATGTAGCACTGTATGTATTTTACAATTATTCAACCTGACTTAGAAATAAACCATCTCTTATAAAACAATGCCCTTTGTACTACAAATGTGGATAGAGACAGTTAAAGCATAGGATTTGAAGACAGACCTCACCACTCACTCACCTTTCTTTATCTAGCCTCAGTTTCCTCACCCGTAAAATTGGGAGGACGGTGATGATGATGATGCTAATAATAATAATAATAATAATAATAAAACAGGGGCACCTGGGTGACTCAGCTGGTTAAGCATCCAGTTCTTGATTTTGGCTCAGTTCGTGATCTCATGGTTCATGAAATCAAGACCTACGTCCGTCTCTGTGTTGACAGTGCAGGGCCTACTTGGGATTGTCTCTCTACCTCTCTCTCTGCCCCTCCCCCGAGTCATGCACTCACTCGCTCTTGCTCTCTCTCTCTCTGTCTCTCTCTCCCTCAAAAATAAACTTAAAATTTTTTTAAAAATTTTTTTAACATTTTTATTTATTTTTGAGAGACAGAGAGAGACAGAGCACGAGCAGAGGAGGGCCAGAGAGAGGAAGACACAGAACCCAAAGCAGGCTCCAGGCTCCGAGCTGTCAACACAGAGCCCGATGCGGGGCTCAGATCCACAAATCGTGAGATCATGAGATCATGACCTGAGCCGAAGTCGGACGTCCAACCGACTGAGCCACCCAGGCACCCCTAAACTTAAAATCTTTAAAAATAATAAACAACAACTTCCTAGGATTTTGTGAGGATTGGCATGTTGCATGTATACTGCACTTGTTAAGTGTTTAACGTACAGTAGCTCTTATGATTAGAAGCTTAAAATTTTTCCTGGTGATTCCTGAAACAGTCTTCTTGTGGCAGAATCCCGAACACATGCTACACTATGTGAGGTCTTGTATCTTGAATTTGTCTCATGGTTTTGTTGAATATACTTAAGGTTCTTTAATGAGACGGCCTCTGTAAATGTACCTAGCATAGTTCCTGGTGCATGGTATGCACGTAAAAGAGTATTAACTCCTTCCTTCCTTTTCTGAAGAGGAGCCCAAAGTTTCGGAGCCTTCTGTGTGCCAGTATCCGTTTAACTGGATCAGGACCAAGTAAGTTGGAACAGCTCATTCTCCTAAGATAGGCTGTATGAGCAGTCAACCGTGGGTCTGGCCCAGCTGTGAAGAAGGTCACTGGGCCTCTCGTCTCCAGGAAGGAGAGTCTCGCTGGCTTTCTGAGTCAGAATCTGAGAGGAAATGAAGGCACCCAAGCTGAGAGCTCTAGCGTTCCTGGAATCCAGGGACTCCATAAAGTAGTTATTCTTGAGATTATCTTGGGACAGATAGCTAATTTCTCTGGTTAGCTGTCTCTAGGCCCACCCGGTCTTCCCACTAACTCCCATGCTTTCTGTGGAATTATAATCCTTTTAAGGCTTTAAATTGTGTTTAGTTGTTAAGAGAGTAAGTGTGTGTTTAATGTTGAAACACACACTGAGATTTTTTTTCTGCTTTATTCAGATGTCAACACGTCAGCTGTGAGGAAATCGTAAACCGGTCAAGAGTAGTCAGGAGAATACCCGGTGACAGATACCGTAATTCCAGATTTATTGCCCTTAGGCATTTCAAGCTGTGTCCCTTCTGCAGGCCGTCCTCATCTCTCTTAGCAGGCTGCAGGATGAGCTCCCCAGAGATTCCGCATCATCTACCTGCTTGGCCCTACCTTTGACGAAGGTCCATGGTAGGCTGGAGGGCCAGAGCTGAGGAGAATGCTCTTTGTAGTCCCATCACCTAGAACAATACCCGGGACATCACAGGCACTCTGTGTCTGCATGGTGGTTGAACCTTCAGTTTCGGGCTATAGGTACCCCCCAACCCGGATAATCCACGCCTGCCAGGTTACAGTGATCGGTACTGCCCAGAATGTTCCTCGGTGAGAGGTTTGCAGGCCTCCTGTGGAGCCAGCTGACATGCGGAAAGGGGAAGGGCCTCACCCCAGGGCCACTTGCCAACCCTGGTGTGCTTGGAGCCTAAAAGCAGTTCCTAAATCACATTTACCTCCCTGAAATCTATCATCCTCAGTAGGTCGTAAATATATAATTCAGAAGGAAGATCATAGATTTTTCATAAGGCACCCTGTTATAATTCCTGGCATGCCACTGGACACTTTTAAAGACGCTGATAAATCTTAAAATTGGACGTGGGGCTAAGCTCCGTGTTAATGTATACTTTGCTGTGATGTGATTGAGATACACCCTACTTCTAGGATACTACTTTCCAATAAAATTTTAAAAGTTCAATATTTTAAAAAATGTATGAGTTCTCATTAATAGCCCTCTTAAGAAGCTTTATGAAGACATTCTGAAGTAGGCAGCGAGGACCCACGGAGCAAGGGCCTTCTGACCAATCGAGCCCTGTGTTCTGAAAAAGCAGAATGTCCTCTTTCTCCACATAGACAGGGTCTTAATTTGTTCTTGTCCTGTTTTTCAATTGAATGCGGTGAGAAAAACTTTTGGTATCCCTTAGCTTACCAAATAAATGACTGTATTTTTCTCTCCTCGGTGTGGGGAACAGCCTCTTTGCCATTTGAGAAAAAGTTCGGGGAAGTTTCACCTTTACATATTCCATCATTACCATCCGAAGGCCTTAGATCCGTCATTAGGTGCAAGAGAGGTCAGAAGGTCTACAGGTAAATTTAGGGCAACATGACAGCCTTTCCAGCAGAGGGACAGGGCTGCAGCAGATGCTCTTGTGGAATGCGGGAATTAGAGATGCGCTCATTTGGTTTCAGCTAGAGAAGATGATGGGGTTTTTATGTAGCATTTTTACAACAGGAGATGTTCTGTCTCTATCAGCAGTAGCCAGGACATGCTTGTGCCACGTTGGGATGAAGAATTACAAATCTCTCTGTGCGAGGCCGTGACAGACCCATGATGTGTGCTTTGATACATGCACAAAACCATTTACCCATCTTCAAAAATGATGCTTCCAGGAGCAACTTATTTGAAAGTTCCTGTCATGTCACAAGGACATCAGTATGTAAGGAAGAATGAACTCAGTGTCCAATGGTTTAAAGCACGTGTATGTACAGCTCAGCGAAAGGAAGAAAATTAGGGTCTCTTTTAAAACTCTTCTTTCAGAAGTTACATAGGGCCTGCAATAGAATTATTAAAATATAGGTATTTCTAATTATACATTGATTAGAAACATGTAACTATGATGTGCTAGAAGCATGTAATACATAATACATGTTCACTGTAAACCACAGAGGCAGGGAGAGAGGAAGAGAGAGATACAAGCCAGAAGAAAATTTTAACGCTCATAATTTCCCCATGCAGTGATGATCACTTTTTACATTTTGGGGTGTGAACTTTTAGAACATGTTTTGCATTTATGGATATATAAGACAATACTGCAGAAAATTTGTCAAAAAGATTGAAATAATATTACACATATTATTTGTAACCTTTCTTTTGCATTTTCCAATTTATTATGGGCATTTTTCTTTTTTTATTTATTTTGAGAGAGAGAGAGAGAGAGCAGGGGAGGGGCAGAGAAAGAGAGGGAGAGAGAGAGCGCCTGATGTGGGGCTTCAACTCATGAACCATGAGATCGTGACCTGAGCCAAAATACAGAGTCACATGCTTAACTAACTGAGCCACTCAGGTGCACCTCTTGTGGGCATTTTTCTATATTCCATGTGTTATTATTAATTTCTTTTGTGCTTGTGTAAGATCACATTAAACAGCAGTCTGTGGTTGCTTTCTAGTGACCTTAAGGAAATGGACCACCCATCACTTTTTCTGGAAGACTGCATAGGTACAGCCCAGCCCCTAGCTCCCCTGTTCATACTTCTGTAAGTTGATTTGGTGCCCGCTTACAGACAGGCATTTGCTTACCTCCCTCTGCTTATAGACTAGCTAAAAGAAAAACCCTGTACGTGATCTAATATCATTTAACAGATGTTTTCATACACTTGACCAGACTACACACAAATATGAGCAAAAGTCCTTCCCGTGGCTAGAGTTGTGATATTCTACCTCATAGCATTCACTTATGGAAGGAAAAATTATACAGTGTAAGACAATTTTTACAAAAATATCTCTGAAACACTTGAAGAAAGACTACTGCCTATTAACCCATGCCGTTTAGAAAATTATATCAGAAACCTGATCACAAAACCTAAATATGGAACCTTAGACATCTGAACACCTTACCCATACATGTGATCTGCTTTCCTCTCTTCCACTCTAGATGCATGTTCTACCTTACAATACTTTCTCACTGAAAGCAAAATGGTACCCTGCAAGCAACTTTCCACAAAAGTGCAGTAAATCCCACAGAAGCATGACATTTCAGCATTAAACAGTACCTTGGAAAACATCTAATACACGATGGACTATTTACATGCCAAACTAAAGATCTGGGCAAACATTTGCCAAACGGCGGCACGCAAGCAGCATTCACATTTGGCATAGCTGTCTGCATTCTCTGCTGGTGACAAGTTGTGCCGTAAAAAGAGGGAAAATATCCCAAACAAACTGTAGCCGAGGCTTGACATGTCTCCGAGAGGGCACATATGCCTTCCCACGTGGAAAAGCAAACTCCCATCAGATGTGCACGCAGACCCAGTAGCAAGAAGGGCTGCCTGCTTACACATACCACATCACTTCCAACTTGGAGCTGTTCAGTAAAAGGGACTCTGGAAAGACTCTGGTGCGTATGCCAAGAGTAAGCCATCTCTGTACTTAGAGACACTCCACGTTCAGATACCCCCAAAACGTGGTTGCTGGTAAGAAAGGGCAGGAAAAATAATATGCTTCAATGAAATATCCCATTCCTAGGGTAAGTATGCAAATAAATATGTAACTAATGAATATGCATCTGTTGTGAGACCGTGGATTATAGGGTCCTTAATGACTATTTTTGTTTTCCCCCTGACACTTAGGTTATACTTATTAGACTCACAGTAAGTACTGGCTGGATTGTATTGGAAAAAAATGTTCTTGCCCCTCCTCTTTGTTGTGGTTACACAGAGGAAGGAGAAAATGAATCTCAACTCAGTTACAGTGAGTTCTTATTCAGGAGGAGCTTTAGTGGTTATATAAGGCCTGTGTCTGGCCATTTCCAGCAGTCTAATATGTAACATTAGACATCTGGCAAGTGGCAAGTCTAGTCCAAAAACTGTAGGAGGATGGACCATATATGAGGCTGCCCGCCAGGAAGACAAATGTATCTTGCTCCTCTGTCTATACAGTTCAACTTCATTATGTCATTCACGCTAGTGTCACTTGGCCCCAGAAGGACAGAGGACATTGGACTCTGGTTGCTTCATTAATGATATTATCTGGAGATGCCTACATTTCCAAAGGCCAGACATAGCATACGAGGTTGACATCAGCACTCTGACCCGTTTGCATGTGACCCTGAATGCTGCTTATTTCACACAGGTGTGCAGGAGTAGGGTCTAAGAGCAGATAAGGAAGGCAAGCCAGTGAAAAGTGCAGCTGTGGGCAGGATAAATAGGCCCAGAGATGGACTCCTAGGATCAGGAATAAAAGGTGAATCTTTGAGAAGGGTGCTGCCCTTGACTGCCACAACGGAGGTTTGAAGCAAGAGTTCAAAACCACAAAGAATTTAAGCAGAGGAAAAGCATTGTTCCCACTGCTTTTCTGTTCTCTCCTTGATTGTCATACATTTCAATGGCATCCAGATGTTCCATTATTTTAGCTACCAACTTGGGAAATTACGTTGTAGTTACTTTCAAAGTTGTCAGAACACTAAACTCAACAATGACAGTTTATAACCCATTTTCTCTAAAGTGCTTAATTTTTTTTTCTTATAACCCTGATGGGCTGGCATTTAAATAAAGAAAGTCAGGATTCTGAAATTCAATTAGTTTCTGTATATGCAAAGTTATTCTTTGAGCTCATCCACATGTATATTGGTTCTTGCACACACATTGGGTATATCGTACTTTGACTCTTCCTCCATTTGGGTCTAGATTCGATAAAGATAGGAAATTTGCTTCATGCTTTAACTTCGGCTAGTTATGCTCTTTAATTTTAGACTAAACTATTTAAATTCTTTTGGTATTCAAATGTATGCATTTTTTTTTCAGAAAACTGAAGGCTAGTTAAAAAGCGGTATTATTAATTTTGAAAATGCATATTCCCCATTTGAATGAAAAACATACTAGTATGTATATCATATTTTACAACTGATTTATTTAAGATTTCTCAGAAAACTCCATGTGTAATTTCCAGTTGCAAGGGGGCGAAGTTCTTCAGTTTAGTGCCTGCAGCATTCTTATGGTAATTTTGAAATTGGGAGACTTGGCCACATTCATAAATGGTAACTGTAGAAAATCGGCCACTTTCAAATCAAACAAAAGCATAGAGGACCTTGCGGATACTTTTGAAAAGAGGAGACTATTTCTAACAAGTCTAGTTACACTGTCTATTCCTGAAGCAGATGAATGAGAGTTCTTATAAGAGTATTGCTGTTGCTTTTTTGTATAGACCGCTTGTATTATCCGTCTGCACCGTACTTAGCACCCTGTTGAACTCAATAAATATGCAGTGGTGATAATATTATTGCTCAGAATTCATTTAGCACTTTCACGTCTTTTAAGTGTCACAATGTTCTGCCTACTAGGTGCAGGGAATTTTAATTTAATGCTCATTCTGAGGCTCAAAGCTTGGAAGTGTAATGACCCATGTGACATAATCCTCCGTTCCGGCAGGACAGTTTTGGAGCAAAGCCATTGGGTTGTCCAAGGATTCATTACAAAGCAGAGAAATCTTACTTCCCACACTACAGTTCAGGGGCTCAGTGTACTGGCTTTCCCAATCTCTACCTTCCAAGCCATGCACATTGTAATTCTTCAACAGACACACACAAAAAAGAGAAATCGAGAAAATTTACATATAACTTTGACATTAAATAGCTCTGACCTGGGGCGCCTGGGTGGCTCAGTTGGTTGAGCGTCTGACTTCAGCTCAAGTCATGATCTTGTGGTCTGTGAGTTCGAGCCCCACGTCAGGCTCTGTACTGACAGCTTAGAGCCTGGAGCCTGTTTCAGATTCTGTGTCTCCCTCTTTCTCTCTCCTCCCCTGCTCATGCTCTGTCTCTCTCTTCTCAAAAATAAATAAACGTTAAAAAAAAATTTTTTTAATAGCTCTGACCAGCTTCAATCAAGCTGTGCCCATGGTAGAGGTTGAAATCAAAATCAAATGGAACTAGAATGAGTTTGTTTGTTTTTTATGTGTATTTGTTTATTTTGCAAGAGTATACACATATAGGAGCAGGGGAGGGGCAGAGAGAGAGGGAGAGAGAATCCTAAGCAGGCTCTGCACTGTCAGCACAGAGCCCAACACAGGGCTCAATTCCACAAACCATGAGCCAAAATCAAGAGTCAGACACTTAACCGACTGAACCACCCAGGAGCCCCTGGAATGAGTTTTTTTTTTTTTAATTTTTTTAATGTTTATTTATTTTTCGGAGAGAGAGAGAGAGCATGAGTAGGAGAGGGGCATAGAGAGAGGGAGACATAGAATCCAAAGCAGGGTCCAGGCTCCAAGCTGTCAGCACAGAGCCCAAAGTGGGGCTCAAACTCACAGACCGCAAGATCATGACCTGAGCCAAAGTCGGACGCTCAAGCGACTGCACCACCCAGGCACCCCATGAAATAAGTTTATTTTTTATCAGGACAACCAAGTTTGCCTAATTCAACTGTTCTGAGACTTTTGACAATCTGACAGTTTTCACCTATTTTTTCCAATTAAATTGCATTTCCTTTTGGCATAATACAAACTATCCACAAATAGTTTTGGTACCAATAATGTCCTTGATACCTGACACAGTACTTGGTATCTAATAGGCATCCTGGAACTCTTTAGTTGAATGAATGAATGAATCAATCAATCATCCATACGGGGAAATTCCCAACTGTTCTAGAAACCCTGGTCTTGGTTATTTTATTGCTTCTTTGAAAAGAGAAAACTGTCAGGGTTTCCTGACAAAATCCTTAACTTTTCCTTGTATCTCATTTGAGGCTCATAGGACAACTAGCCTACTTTTTAGAAATCTAATTTAGCAATAAATATAATAAAATTCTCTGAGAATATCTAAGTTGATAATAAATCTATGTATATTATCATTGGTGAAAATACACAAACATTTTGTGTGAGATTTGTTTAACAGCCCACGGTCAATGCAATAAATAAATAACTATGGACACATATGTGTGCCTGTGTACACACACATGTGAGTACTTACAACACATAAAACATAGTAATGACACTCAAGGTTACCCAAAAGCAGTTGGGGACACCAGAATAGCACAGTGAAGCAGTAATTAACTGTAGGGCAATACATAATGAAATTACATGCCTAATTGTGAGAGACAACCTGTATGTCCAATAAGAGTTAAGGGTGGGCTGTATCAGGGAGGATTTATCTGGAAAGACGAGAGACTTGACCTGGGCTTTGGATAAGAGGAGGACCAATGTAAAAGAAGAGAACACGCATGATTCAAGTGCAGACCTAGAGAGAGATTCACATGGCACCCTTGGCCGACTGTGATAGAGCACCCTAACTGCCAAGGGAAGTAAGATCTGGAGAGGAGTGGGGGGCCGGGGGAGACTGAGGTTATAGTTTGGGCTAGAAACATGAAGTGCAGAGAAATGAAAGGTTTTTCAGCAGAGTGTCGACATGATGTAAATCTCCTATACAGAGATCATTTATCTGGTGAAAGAGGTCTTTGGAATAACAAAGAGACTAGGATCAGACCAGCCAACTGGGAGGCAGATCCAGATGTAAGGGAACTTCAGGTACCGGTGTATACAGGTGATACTATCCAGTCACAGGAGGGGGTATCTGTAAGATAAGAGACATGGGAACATGGGCAAAGCTTGGGGACTGGATGGAAGACTTAAGGGAGGAACAAGGGTAGTTATTTTCCACAGATGTCAAAAGCTGGTATTTAGTTGTGGGCGTGTAGAGATACCGTAAGTGTGGTTGGCTTCATCTGGTTTCTTCTCCCTTTAAGTAAGTGATGTGCCATCACGCCAGCCGCTACTTGCTTATTTAGCTGCTTCTCATTCACCATCAGAATATGACCTCAGGGTTGATCTACTCTTGTGCAAAAAAGACTTTCGTAAGCATTATAATTGTCTTCTTTTTTATTGCAAGTTTACACGATTTTAGCTTTACTCATTTCTGTAAGATTCTTGACTCTGCCTGTTGTGACCACTCTGGCAACTGCAGTGTTTCTAGCACAGATGAGTTTGACTTAGGGTCCGTGTGTTATAATTTTCTTCTTCACTGCATGTGTACTTGGGACTTGACCCTGAGGTGGAGACAATTCACTCACCACAGCCACTCTGTCTGATGAACCCATCATCCCAACTGAATCGCAGTCCTGTAGAGATGGAATCTAAAGAGATTCATTGAGGGGAGGGAAGGGAGGGAAGTTTCCCTTTTATAACTCTAGGAGTGGTCTAACAGAGAAGAGAAGCCAGTGGTACATTTGCATAGCTGGAAGAAGCCCTTTGTTCTCAATTGGAAAGAGCCTGGGTGTAAGTTCAGGCTGGCCAGGGTCTGAACCAAGATTCCTCCCATCTATTCGCTGAATGACCTGGAACAAATTCATATTCTATGACAGTTTCTGTATCCTCGGCTGTAAAGTAAGGGATAATAGCAGCCACCTCATCGGCTTGTTGTAAGTGCTATGTAAAAAGCATATGTAGATGGAATAGCAGAATGCCTTGCATATAGGAATATATCAACTATTATTAGTTTCCTTCTTCTTTAAGGCAAAATCCCTGCCTGTTTCATTGTCCCTCACACCTAGCACAGTCCTAGCATAGTCAATAAGCATTTTTGCTCAGCGGATGCAAAAGCAGAAGGGCATTTTGAGAACTACACAGAGCAGCAACATCCGTAGTCAAATACACCTATTTGCCTTCCAATGAGGAAACCCGATGCCACACTTCAGCTAACATGCATCCCTATAATTGTGGGCGTACGCATCGCGCTTCTAAAGGTGAGCCGTCTTATCCCATCTCACAAGTCTGTCAGGACGTTCATGATGACTCACCCTCCTACAGATCTGGGGGCTAATTATGTTATTAGAATGTCAGAATTATCTGCAATGGCTCTGTCACCCACCTAACAAGAGAACTAAGTTGATAGTGCTGTGTTCAAAACGACTATAAAAAATGTGAGTGATGTATGAGATGATGTATGAACATATATGGAAGATTTTTTTCAAAATGTTTTATGACAGACTTTTTTTTTTTCTTTTATCCCTGTGCTTTAGCTATTGCATTGTTCTTCACTTAAAATTGGGTTCAGTTCACTTCTACAATAATTCCTTCAGTGCCAAGGATAGATGGGTTCTGTGCTCTGTGTGATAGGGACAGAAGGTGGATAGGACTTGGCCCATTGGGACTGCTGGCTCTCACTTCTTATACGGTAGAGGAGCCCTTTCTCAGGACACAGTTGGCAATCATAATATTCATCCAAAGGTTTTTTACTTACATTATAATGAAGCGGGTAAACTAGGCAGTGCAAAAATGGATTCAGCCTGATAGTCATGGTGGATTGTAAAAATGGCCACAAATGTTGGCAGTCCCCCTTCATCAAGAGGTGGAGACTTGGCTTGGTGACTTTTGCCGGGACCAAAAGCATCCAGCAGAAGTGATGTGAAGTTTCTGAGCCTAGTCCCAAGAGACTTTGCTTCTGTTCTTACTGTGTTTGTGTATGTTGAGACTGTGCCCTATTTTCATGATGTGATCACTCCTCGAGGCAAGATGGACCTTCCATCCAAACTTTGGTTTGAATGCCAACTCGCGATGCCACGCATGCACCAAGATAGTATGAAAGGGTTTACTACTCGAGTAATGCGCTTTCTGGAGACAGAAGGTTGAACTGCCAAGCTGGTTCAAAAATGGCTTGAGAAAGTGGGGAAAGGAGACTGGTTCGGGGTTATATGGTGGTTGGGCCTGGGGTGAGGTCTTCTGCCCTGGCTAGACAAACAGGATTTGAACTTCTTACATGCACCAAAGGTAGGAGTACCTGAGCTTTCTCATTAGCTTGCCTAGAGGGGAAGACAGTGTGGTGGGGCCTGCAAGCTGTCAGCAGTCAAACTGAAAAATGCAATCAAGTTCTCTATTACTCTTTATTGCAGGTGTCTTCATAGCCCTTCTCACCTGAAGTTATCTTGTTTTATCTTATTTTTATTTATTTGAAGAGAGAGACAAAGCACATGCAAGCAGGGAGAGGCAGATAGAAAGAGAGAGAGTGAGAGAAAGAGAGAATCCCAAGCAGGCTCCCAACTGTGAAGCCCTATGCGGGGCTCAAACTCACAAGCTGTGCAATCATGACATGAGCCGAAATCAAGAGTCAGATGCTTAATTAACCGACTGAGCCACCCAGGAGCCCCTGAAATTATCTTTTCTTTCTAATTTATTTTTGTTATTCATATGTGTACCCTCTACAGAGTATAAACTGAGTAATAGCTGGAACCAAGTCTATATTGTTCTCCACTGAATCTTACAGCCTCTGGATTAGTGCTGGATAACATAGTAGATGCTCATTAAATACTTGTGTCTGAATGAACTTCTATCTGAATGAACTTCTATAAGTGAACATTACTTTCTCTGTATCCAGTCTTGATGCCCAGGGGCTTATTAAAGAACAGTTGCATGGCAGGTGATTCTAATATTCTTAAGTTTGAATGTCCTGCTCTGCATCTCTTGTAAGCTGATACCCCAAACGAATGGTTGAGAAATACTAGCCTTGGGTTCTTCTGTATGCTTTGAGCTATATCCTTATATGGAATCAGATTGCCAGAACACCATATACCTGGATCCGGTTGCTCCAGCTTCCCATGGAACTATGTGTACAGCATTATGTTTTTTGGTTTTTATTGTTGTTATATTACACAGCCATGTCCACCTGTCACTGGATATTTTGTAAAAGTGCCCTCCAAGTTATTTACCATCTCCTAGAAAAGACCCTTGCAGCAGAATCTCACAGATTAGAGTTGGGGCTAAGGGGCTTCTCCTCTATTCCATGAGGAAGTTGGCCTTCTATTATAATGTTTATTTTATTTTTGAGAGAGAGCAAGCATGAGCAGAGGAGGGGCAGAGAGAGGAAGACAGAGGATCCAAAGCAGGCTCTGTGCTGTGAATGCAGAGCCCGATGCAGGGCTCCAACTCACAAACCGTGAGATCATGACCTGAGCCTAAATCAAGAGTTGGCTGCTTAACTGACTGGGCCACACAGGCCCATCTAATGGCCATCCAATATAAAACTCACTGCTATGCTAAGTGGTAATAGCTTCCCTTAACCTAGATGTATGCCTTCATATTATCATCCCTACCACACTCACACCCCCAGCTCTTGTCATTGTACTTTTCTTTCATTATATACACATTATATACATATATACGTATATATATATACACACACATATACGTATACATATACATATATACACATATATATATGTTTGTGTGTGTGTGTGTGTGTATATATATATATATATATATATAATAAATAGATGCTTTCTCCAGAGACATATTGGAAAAAAGTCCAAGGAAGACTTTCCTTTCCTTTGCCCTTCCCCTGTTTAAGGGAAAGCTGGTGTCTGGGGAAAAGCTGAGAACAATGCTGTTAGGTGACTCCATCAGAGAAAGAAGTGTTATTCACCCTTATGTCTCCCGTAGCAAGTTTTCAAGTGGTCAATAAATATTTGTTACATTACTCTCCCTTGAGGTTTTTTCCATACCATAGGGCCTTAATTAATGTCATTTAGGGCCAGAATGTATAGAATTTATGGATCTAGAATTTAAAATACATCCATGTTCCAGAGATATTTCAGCGCTATCTTTTGAGAACAATAGAGGTTGATTTTCTTTTTTGAGTGTTTTTCATTTATTTTTGAGAGAGAGAAAGATAGAGACAGAGAGAGAGAGAGAGAGAGAGAGAGAGAGAGAGACAGCGAGCATGAGTGGGGGAGGGGCAGAGAGAGAGGAAGACAGAGGAGCCTAAGCAGACTTTGTACTGACAGCAGAGAGCCTGATGTGGGGCTTGAACTCAACAAACTGCGAGATCATGACTTGAGCCAAAGTCGGACGCTCAGCCGACTGAGCCACCCAGATACCCCCCCACTTTGTTTTTAATGTTTTTTTTTAAAAGAGAAGTTAATTTTCATCTGTATTCTCTCACTACTTAACATAGTGCCTGACTTTTAGGTCCCTAAAAACTTCTGGAGTCATTATCTGCTGACCTTCAGGAGTACTTTAATATCTCTGAAACTATGGGATTGGTTCTCTTCTTGGTGATACATGGAAAATGACATAAGAACTCACTGCGAATGTAGTTGTTTTAACCTATGATTTAAAATGTGTTAAAATGGAGCACCTCGGTGGCTCAGTCAGTTAAGCATCCAACTTCAACTCAGGTCATGATCTCACGGTTTGTGGGTTCAAGCCCTACTTCAAGGTCTGTGCTGACAGCTCAGAGCCTGGAGCCTGCTTCGGATTTTGTGTCTCCCTCTTTCTCTGCCCCTCCCCTGCTTGCACTGTGTGTGTCCCTCTCTCTCTCTCTCTCTCATAAATAAATAAACCTTAAAAAAAAAAAACTTTAAATGTGTTAAAATGCAATCCAGTTGACCTTTTCTTTAGGAAACAGGTGGGTACCCATACAGTGAGCTATTGAGAGAGCTTCCATAAAATGAATCTATTGGCCTGATTTTTCATTCCATATAGTGGGAGCTATGTTTTCTTTTGAGATGTTGGGACTGTGAAGCATTTACGAAGAAGGACTTGCAGTTTGGCAGGGGTGCAGCCTGGCGTGGGGGGAGCAGAAGTGTTCCCCGACACCTTGAGAATCCGCAGCACATCCCCTGCTCTGCTCCTGTGTCCCGTTTTCTTCATCCCCATTTCTAGAGTCCACACGCCAGCTTCTGGACCTTAACTCCTCTCTACCTGAACAGCAACTTGAAGCGTCTTGATAGCCATCTAAATTTGCTTAACTTTGTTTTGTAGTCAGTAGAAATGAATTATTATTAAACTATACTGGGGCTTCAAATTTGAAATCTGCTAAATAAGCTCTTTTTTGAGAGACAGAAGGAGAGCGTGTCCGGATGCGCAGGGGGAAGGGCAGAGGGAGAGAGGAGTCTTGAGCAGGCTCCACACTCAGAGCAGAGCCCTGCCGGAGGCTCTTTCGTACGACCCTGAGATCATGGCCTGCGCTGAAATCAAGAGTCAGATGCTCAACTCACTGAGACATCCAGGTGCCCCAAAACAAGTTTTCTAAGGCAAATACTGCTTAATCTCAGCATTTGTTATCCTCTTAGGATTTCTGGGTGAGAGTCCAGGATTCTCAATGCCATGGGATTGCTTAGTAACAAGACAGCATGTGTGTTGCAACATGGGCTAATTGGGCTAATGCAGGAAATATGTTATTATCAATGAAATAGGATGTTCAAGTATCTTACCAGGTACTGATGACAGAAAAATAGGAAACAAAAAGCTAAGTCTTTTTGTGGGGGATGAGAATATTCAAAATTAGATTTTGGTGATTGCACAACTCTGTAAATATACTAAAAACCATTTAATTGCACCGTTGAAACAAGGGAACTCAATGGCATACAAATTCTATCTCGATTTCTATCTGTTTTTTTAAAAAACTGTATTCTGCTAAAGGAATACAATAATGCTTTAATTTATATTTACTTATAAAGTCATCAGTGATCCCAATAAACCTTCAGTTGAAACAACTAGTAATTGTATCATTAGAGGTATAAACATCAACCGCCTAAGGAACTTGCTTAAAGTTGTGGCTTGTCTTTGGCTGTGGCCGCATCTCATGACATACAAATACTTCACCCTTGATGTTCATGCCAAAGGCAGGTGTTTACCGAGAGCCATTGTGATAGGAGCCGCTCCTTGTATAAAATGTAAAGCACAATTGCATCAGTTGACCTATTTCCCTGTAACAAAACTTAGTGGCTTAAAACAAGAACCAACTTATTTGGCTCACAATGTTTTGCTTTTTGTTTTGTATTTTTTTTTTCTTTTTCCAATGCTCACCAACGGGGCCACCCAGAGACCCCCTGGCAGTTTTATTTTTAAGATTAACAATGGGAAACAAAAAGCACCCCTATCAAATGTCCTCAGATATTGAAAAATTAAGTTTTTATTAATTAAAAGCAAAATCCCCATATTTCCCAAACAGCATCTATTTTACACACCCCATTCATTATCCAAACTTGACATAAAACATTAAGAAATAGAAAACAAAAACAATGCTTAGAATAGCCCATATTTCTCAGGGCGCCTGGGTGGCTCAGAGAGTTAAGCATAAGACTCTTTTAATTTTTTTTTATTGTTTATTTATTTCTGAGAGAGAGACAGAGCACGAGTAGCAGAGGGGCAGAGAGAGAGCAGGAGACACAGAATCTGAAGCAGGCTCCAGGCTCGGAGCTGTCAGCACAGAGCCCTCTGAGGGGCTCCAACTCGGAAACAGCAAGACAATGACCTAGGCCGAAGTCGGACACTTAACCAACTGAACTACCCAGACACCCTGAACATCAGACTCTTGACTTTGGCTCAGGTCATGATCTCACAGTTTGTGAGTTTGAGCCCCACATCGAGCTCTGTCAGGGCAGAGCCTGCTGGGAATTCTCTCTCCCCTCTCTTTCTGCCTCTACCCCACTCAAGCTCCCTCTCTCTCTCAAAATAAATAAACATAAAACATTTTTATAAAGATGATTTGCCCTTGAGTGTTATTAAAATACAGTCATAATATTACGCATGTATTAAATTTTGGATTAATCACCCCACTGGAAGTGGCAGCAATAACAGCAGCTATTGCTAAAATTGTTTACATATTGCTTTTGAGTTTTGCCACAGATTTATCTAACAAAATTTCTTTGTTCTCCTAAATTGCGCATCATTAAAGGGGAGCCTAAAACTACAGGAGCAGGGCGAACTCAAGATGGGATTACAATTATGCTGTGTTTAGTACCCATTGGGCTATTGAGGATTGACTCCATTATGATTTGTGTTCTGATTACGGTCATTTGCCAGCTAGAACTCTTCTCACAGCAATGGGAAAAGTTAAGGAGTAATTCCAAAGCATTCACATGAATATAACAAGAAACATAAGTCAAGAATGGGAAATAACACCCTAAGCCCTATTGACTCATGTCAGGAAAGAAATTAATAAAATCCACAGTCTTGGGTAAGCTGCCCATCAAAAGGAAAATCAGCAACAGGAAATTGTCAAATATGATCTCACAACCTTTATTAAAGATAGGAAACCATCATCCCACTGCCAATTGTCCCTAAGAGAGGACAGTCTATAGGTTGAGAGCAGAATGCCCAGGTCTAGGCAGAAAAACCACTCAATTCCACAAACATTTGACTTTAGCTACGTCAAAACTAAAGACCTGTGTCCATAGCCATTGACATTTTCTATACTCCAACTCTGAAAATCCTCTTCAGGTTCAAGCTTGAGTCTCAGAAAAATCCATCCTCTAACTGCTTATAGTGTTCAGTTTGATTTCCTGTCCCTAGGCATCCATTTTCGTTAAACACAGTTCCCACTGTGATGGTGTTAAATTAAATGCCTGCTTCCAAGCTCTCTGATAAAGGAAGATAAAAAACAAAAAGTACCTTCTTATTTTAGAAGTGTTTTGTGGGGCAGCGGGGCTGGTGGTGACTAGGTGGCTCAGTTACTTGAGACATGGACCCTAGATTGCCGCTCATCATGACCCAAAGGTTGTGGGATCGAGCCCTGCATCAAGGTCTATGCTGAGCATGGAGTCTGCTTAAGATTCTCTCTCTCTCTCTCTCTCTCTCTCTCTCTCTCTCTCTCTCTTTCTCTCTCCCCCAGTCTGCCCCTCTCCCCCACTAGTGTTCTCTGTCTCTAAAATAAATACGAACAAAGGAAAAAAGAAGTGTTTTCTAAGTGATTCTATAGCTATAGAAGTCTTGTATCTTAAAAAGTATCTTAAAGGCCACTTTCTGTGTGTAATTTTACCTCAGATATAGTTGTGATGTTTCTAATAAAAGCAGTAGGCCAGTTGCTTAGAAGTATGTTAGGTTAGGATTATCAAATGCTTTTATTTTTTCTTCAAAACAGAGATTGCTTTTCTATGCTGTAATCTTCAGGTTAATAGATTTATAGAGAGACTCCGTTTCAACATTTCTGTCTCCTGAGCCATGAGTGCAACAGTGACAAAAGCCTTGCCAGGGTACCACACTGAAGATATGTGCTATCCCTCCATTATCCCACTACAAGCAGACATTTTTTTTTAATTTTAAAAATCTCTATTTAAAAATTTTTAAATTAATTACCAAAATAACTGGTATCTAGAGCTTTCACTCACTTCACCAAATTTACTAAAATGCTCGCTATAAAGTTTACAGAACTTCACATTGGATGGAATTGTTATAACAGCTTTGACAATTTCTAAGAAGTTCTAGTTCAGAGATTTTCTTTTCTGTATCCAGCATTTTAAGGATAATTTACCTTCTCAAAACCTAGAGGTTACAGGCTGTTTGATTTCCTTATCAATGTGCTTAGTCTTCAGAAACATACGCTATAGTCAACAACCACAATTTCAAGGTAACTTCCCATATATTTGTCCTATTTAGGAATTTGCTGAGGAAAGATCCAGAGCAACCATATCAATAGGAAATGGTGACATTTTGATTACCCATTGTTAGAAATGCAAATCTTTAGCTGATTTACCCTTTGAATAATTGGTAAAAGAATAATAAAGTGCCTAATTTGAAATATTTCTAATGACAGAGGAAGGAAGACACTCAGATGCCCAGAACAACCTCTTGACACATGATATGATCAAATTTAACAAGTGAGTTGCCAGAAGCACCAAATTAGGGCCGATAAGTCATTCCGGTTGAGAATATAAGAATCGTTAAACTCTGAAATAATAGAAAATGACATTCAAAAACAACTAAAGAAATCTAGAATGTCTAAAGCCATTTCATCTCAAATGAGAAGCTCATTTGTTATTATCTAGCAACCGGGGTATAAAATAAATGGGATATGTCAACTTGGTAACAGTGGGTAGACAAGATTCAACATGAAAAGTAAAAAGTGCCCAATGCAATAGAAAGGAAATAAGGATGGGATTGCTCAAAATATCAGGACACTATCAAATTTATCTTAATATTAAGTCTATTCAGTAGAAGTCTAAATCACTCTGGTTCTTAACTCTCAGTGAAATGAACATTCACTAAAATGCTGCTCAAGGCAAAATGTTAAAAACAGTCATCTCATCAAATAAACGTTACACACTTATTTATCTAGAGTTGTAATAAGTACTTTTTAAAAAATAAAAAGTGTGGTGTGAAATGAGAGGGTTATTTATAGAAGAGGCCCTCATAACTAGAACTTTTTTTTTTTTTTGAGAGAGAGATAGAGGACGAGTGGGAGAGAGGCAAAGAGACAATCCCAAGCAGGCTCTGTGCTATTGGCGTGGAGCCTGACTTGGGACTCGATCTCATGAACCGTGAGATCATGACCTGAGCCAAAGCCAAGTTGGTCACTTAATCGACTGAGCCCCAGTCACCCCACTAGAACTTTTTATGTTCAATTGGTTTGCAATTGGAAATTCTGTAAAATAGGAAATGAGGTCTCTGCCTGCTGAAACAGACCAGAAGCCAGGAGTCCAGTGTCATCGCCACACCAGGTGTTACAGGTGGCAGGTTGGGCAGGGGCAGGCACAGACCAACGGCCAAGAGGGCACGGACAGAGGACCAAGGGTGGCCTTCTTTAAAGTCTCTAGTGTTCACCTTGTGCAGGAGCCCTTTCTGGTTTTCTCACATGCCTGAGAGATAATCTTTGTCCGTAAAGTGACACCCTAGACATCCCACATGTACCCCATCTGTGGCTCCTAGCTTCTCTCTGCCTGCCACTTGCTGTTCTGTGACCACTTGCCAACCCCCTACCCCTGATCCTATTATCCTACTTCCCTTTTCTTGTCCTCTTGATTTTTATCCCTGTTCTCTGTCACCTGCCACACTTCTTTGGGTTTTCAGCCTTTGAGAAAATTTGCTGGCCAGTCACAACATTGCTATGCCTCTATAGGGGAGGACCAAACCCCTAAAATTCATTAGATATTAGCCTTTGGGTCTCTGATACTTTTAAGGGAGCATCTTCATGTTACTACAGTGTTCTAGAACTTTTATCCCCAGGTAATCTTTTTTAGAAACGTAAGGATTGTCAGAGTGTAGATTTGAGGACACCAACGTTTGACCTTAATTAATACTAGAAGACAGATTATCTGTATTATTAAAAGGCGCCTTGAATATTTAGGGTTTGTTAGGAGAAAAGATAAATGAAAAACCAGAGATAAAATCATGTATACAATGTGAATAAGACATATCTATATCTATATCTATATCTATATCTATATCCATATCTATATATACTCTGTAAATAGCTATGTTAAAAAAAAAACTCCTGATCAAAGTCATCGAGAGGAAAATTATTTTTATTGAATATGGAAATATGTATGAGAAAACTAATTGATGGCTTGCTTTCCAGTTGTTCTCAAGCATAGAACTATTTCCAAAGCATGGCGTAGATCACTGGTTCTCATCCAGGGTCAGTTTTGTCCCCAGGAGACATTTGAGAATGTCTACATTTTTTGGTTGTCATCAGATTAAAGGGTGGGGGGGCTCTGGAGAGGATGGATGTCTAGTGGTTAGAGGCTGAAAATGATGCTTAAACAACCCAAATGCACAGAATAACCCCCTAACAACAAAGAATTATGTGAGCTCAGATGTCAATACTGCCCATGTTAAAAAATGCAGGCATAGGTAAGGATGGCTGGGTGGGTCAGCCGGTTGAGCGTCCGACTCTTGATTTTGGCTCAGGTCATGATCTCACAGTTGTGGGATCAAGCCCTGCATCAGGCTCTTTGTTGAGCATGGAGTCTGCTTAGGATCCTCTCTTTTCTCCCTCTGCCCCACCCACACTGTTGCGCACATGCACTCTCCTTCTGTCAAAATAAAAAAATAAACTTTAAAAAAAAATAGAAAAAATTGCAGGCATAGGTCAACAGCACCCATCTTTCATCTCTATCTTGTAGATATTCCCAGCTTTTTTCTCACTGAGGGGCACAGAGATATGCAGGCTTTACAGCATGTACATTTAAACCAGGAGGTCCAGCATTATTCCAGTGACCCAGTTTCACTCTTACTTCTTGGTAACCTTCACAAGGCAAATGGCTTTTCATATCATCTCAAATCTAGGGTAATGAAAGCAGCTTGCTCTCTCTCTGGTGGCTCAAGGATTTCTATGAACCCTTAGCTTCAATCTTCTGGGAGAAAAAAAAAGGATTACGGACTGTAAGAGGACCCTCAAGGGAACAGTTGGTGTTCCTTCATCTGTATCCTCTTTTTATATCTCTAGCTGAATAGGAGTTTGCTTTTTTATAAATATAATTTAAGGGTGGTATTTTTGTCTCCTCAATAAATTAAATTAGGGCATAATGCCAGTACCTAACATAATGGCCACACATAAAAATCAGGTAATAAATGTTTGTTGAATGAATGACTTTAATTGTATTGTCCAGAGTTTTGTATACAAGATATAGATCATAAATTCCAGTTGCCTGTAGTTTCTTGTCACCTTCCTCAGAATTATTCTGTCATCTGAATTCAATTTTACTTCTCCCATTGTTTTTATCTTTTTCATCTGGGGATCTGTTTTTCACCCAGTTAGTCCATTCATCCATTTACTAATGGATGAATTAGTAATTCATTCTGGTAGCCTTGCCAGAAACATGCAAGAGACCTGTCTTTCAGGAATGTGGAAGTAAGACTTGAGTAAAGCCAATATCTATTTCAAGTATACAGAGAATATGTGGATGTTAGAGGAATCTATTCGTTGAAAGATTGAAAAAGAATTTGAATCATAGAGGAGGAGCTTGTGGAAGTGAAATGGCTCTGGGTACGCTCCTGAAAGTTGGGTGGGGTTGAAACAGGTAATTTTTCGTCCATCATTCACTCATTCAGTCATTCAGTAAGCACATCTTGAGTGTCTTCCATGTGTCTAGAGATACATAGATGAGTAAAAGAGCTCCTGATTTAATGAGGGAAAAAATGGACAGTCAACAAACCTCCCAGGATAGTTTGATAAGTTCCATCCAGAGGATTATAGAGCAGGCTTGCTTAACTGGTGGAGAGGTGAAGGACAGCTTCCCGGAGGAGAAAACCACTGAATTTATTATCTAAAATGATTGGAGTCCATCCCAGGAAGAAACTGAGCAGAGTGTCCCAGCCATAAAAATCAGCAGGTTCGTTGAGGGGGAGGTAGATGAATGGAACCTAGACAAAGGAGAGACATGAGGTCCAGAAAAGGGCAGGGACAGAGGGAACACTAGAGTGGCAAAGAGAGGAGCAAAGCTGTATGTCAACAGGCTTCATGTGCCAATGAGAGAGTTAGATTACAACTGGGAGCCACTGGAAGAAACAGACTGCTTGGTAAACTCTTGGTAGATGAATAAATAATCCTGCGTTCCAAAAAGTTCGGGATGAAGACTCAAGTGAACTTGGTATATTCTGGGGTTATTGCACCAGGCTCATGTTTCGAAGTTCAGGAAACCAATCTGAATAGGTAGCAGAGATACGACTATAATGTAATTTGGTAATCATGGTGGCCTTTTACCTGCAACCGATAGAGCATTTTAGCACCGTGTGTACAGTGTCCTAAATGAGGAACAGACTTGAAGCTTGAACACCAGATATGTGAGTGTTATTTACTTACCAAACCATAGACCAGGTCTAGGGGAGAGCAATAGGCACAAATGAAGGGATGAATAGCAGTCTTCTCTGGAAGCAAGAACCGACAGAATGAAAAGGAGGAGGGAGAACTTACAAGGGGCTGTCAGCTTAGGTGAATGAGAGTGTGGTGGTTCCTGGGTGAAATAAGCAGACGTGGTTTGAGAGAGAGTAGAGTAAGTTGAGTTTGATGCATTATGTGTTGATTCAAGGGAGCCAAACAAGTGGAACTTCCCATTTGGACCTTGGAGGTGTGTAGCAAGATTACATGTAAGACATTGAAGCTGGGGCTACAGATTAGGAATTACCAAAACGTAGATGATTCTTTCAAGAGCAAGTAAATGCTTCCCTGTCTTCTTTATGTCAGTTTTTGAAAGTTTTTTTAGTGTTCAAGAGCTGCTTTAGTCTGACATTTGATTAACAGAGCAGCACTTGTAAGTATCTTTTTTTTTTTAAGTTTATTCATTTTTGAGAGAGAGAAAGAGAATGGGGCAGGGGCAGAGAGAAAGGGAAAGAGAGAGAGTCCCAAGCAGTCTCCATGCTGTCAGCGCAGAGCCCGATGTGGGATTGAACTCACAAACTGTGAGATCGTGACCTGAGCTGAAACCAAGAGTTGGATGCTTAACCGACCGAGCCACCCAAGCACCCATCCTGTTTCACTGGTGCTACTACCTCATAAGCCAGCATGTTCTTAGCCCCATTGTGATAAATTGACACCTTTGGAAGCTGCGTGAAATTTCCTAACCTCCGAAGCCCTCCATGAGTGTCTGATGTTTTCATGCACAGGGGAGCATCAATAGTTTAATTATGGTGGGAGATCTTAATACTGATCCCTGTGTGGGGAATCAACCTGCCTCTTCTGGAGAAAGAACAATCTCTAGTGGGGAGAGAGGAGCAAGCTGAGGTTCAGTATGGTGTCACTTATGTCAGTGAGACCCTCACATATTTGAGAGCCTTACATGTTTTAGACACTGGATTAATCACTGAGGACACAGTGAGTTCTTAAGGGGCCAAGTCAAGCAAGTAATCACATGGGTATGGATAAGGGCTCAAAGAAAGGTCTGTGCCAAAGGCTATAAAAGCACCAGAGGAAGCAGAGGCCAACCTCATCCAGGGAATTAGTGTAGAAAAACCAATCATCTGAACTGAACCCTGAAAGCTGAGTAATATATGCTTCAACAGCTAAATGAGATACTGTCAGTTGGCACCAAGTGTGTATACTGAACATCTAGTCTGTGTCAGGCACTGTTTGGGCACTGAGGGTATAGCAGAGATGAGACCGTCACAGTGCCGGTCCTCATGTAGCTTGGGTTGAAGTGGGATGAGGTGGACAGGATACACGTTGAGAAGTAGAAAAATGTTGTGGAGTGACTGAGGCTGTTGCTTTAGCAAATGTTGTCAGCAAATGGCCCCTTTGAAGAGGTGTATTTGAGGTAAGATCGAAATGAGAAGAAGAGGCCAGGTAGGGGATGAGATTTACAAGTTGAAGCAACAGTAAGTACAAAGGCCCAACCAGGACTGAACTTGGTATGTTTCAGGGAAAGAAAGGTGGCCACTGTGAGTGGCTGGAACCAAGTTAATGGGTAAGATGGCAGCAAGTGATAGAGTTGGGGGAGTGGTAGAGGACTGGCAGTTTATGTAGGGGCCGTACGAGACATAGTTAAGAAAAACTCTGTATGGTACTCCAAATGAAATGGGGAGGTATTAAAGGATTTTACACTCAGAATTGGCACTCTATCAAAAACTCCCAGGCTGGAAGTCGAAAGCTGGGAGTCACTACTCCATGGATAGTTTTTGAAGCCACGAGACAGAGTATGTACACAGAATAGAGAAAAGAGCTAAAAGCTTCGGGTGGTCCAACATCCTAATAAGACTGCAGAGGTGGAGGTAGTGAAGGCAGGGGCAAAACATGCAAGTGATGGTGGGAAGATGGTGTTTCAAAATGGCGGTAGTCAGAGGTGTCAGACCTCTGACTTGAGAAGCCAAGTGAGATGAAGACAGAATGGATCATTGGCTTTGGCTAGTATAGGGCATAGACGACGTTGATAAGGTCTGTGAACATGGACCTGTGGAGGCAAAAGCCCAGTTAAATAGTGGAGGATGAGGTAGAGGAGTTAGGAAGTAGAGATAACAAGTAGCCCAACTCTTTTGAAGGGTTTTGCCATGAAGGAGAGTGAGGAAATGAGGCAGTAACAACAAAGGTTTGAGTTAACAGCCAAAGGTTTGAATTAAGGAAGCTTTTCATTTCTTGTTTTTTTGTTTTTTTGGCTTTTTTTGAGGTAACTACTATGAAGGCATATTTTTGTTTCTAAACGAAGGATCCAGTACTGAAGGAGTTACATTGGTGATCCAGGAGAAACAAGGAAATTGCAGGAGCAAAGCCCTTGAGTGGGTTGGAGGGGAGTCCAAGCTGAGTCGGGAGGGGCTGA
The DNA here is from genome assembly GCF_028018385.1 of Neofelis nebulosa. Lineage (NCBI taxonomy): Eukaryota > Metazoa > Chordata > Mammalia > Carnivora > Felidae > Neofelis > Neofelis nebulosa. The sequence goes on along the minus strand of NC_080791.1, from coordinate 40,664,327 downwards.
ATGAGGGGTGTGGCAGGTGGTGAATGTGTGCAGAGAACCAGTGCTTGTGGGCTCATGAGTAATGGGGCTGTTTGAGCAGGAGTACACAGGAGGTTGGCTGGGGTAGGAGATGATAATCACACAGGGTTATGTTTGAAACTGAGATTCAGAAGTGTTGCAGTTATTGGTGACGTCCAATCTTGGTTTTTATGTTATAAATAACATCTAGGCTACATCTACATTTATATCACAAACTTATTCGCCTAACTTGTCATGATTAACAAAATATTCATTCAGCATATAAATGGTAGTTGCATTGCATGCAAATTTCTGAAAATTATAGTAGTTGTAGAGGTTATGGTTCAGGAATGTCAACACTTGGTATAAGAGAGTTCTAAGGACCTTACAAAGGCAGAACCCTTGAGCTGGAAAAAAGAGGAAGTAAACAACAATGAGATACACACTACACACCTATCAGAATGACTAAAATCCGAAACACTGACAATGGTGTTTGTTGGTGAGGATATGGAGCAACAGGAGCTCTCATTCGTTGCTGGTGGGAATACAATATAGAAGAGCCACTTTGGAAGACAGTTTGGAAGTTTCTTACAAAATTAAACATAGGATCCAGCAATCATATTTCTGAGTATTTGCCCAAATGAGGTGAAAACTTATGGCCACATAACAACCTGTACATGGATGTTTATAGTGGCTTCATTCATAATCACCAAAACTTCAAAGCAATCAATATGTCCTTCAATAGACGAACGGATAAACACACTGTAGTACATCCAGACAATGGAATGTTGTTCAGAGATAAAAAGAAATGAGCTATCAAGTCACAAAAAACACAGGGAGGAAACTTGAGAGCACATTGCTAGGTGAAGGAAGCCAATCTGAAGAGGCTATATGCTGTATGCTTCCAACTATATGACATTCTAGAAAAGGCAAAGCTTTGCAGACAGTAAGATGTTCAGTAGTTGCCAAGATCTTGCAGGGAGGGAGAGAGGGATGGGTAGGTAGAGCACAGGGAATTTTTAGGGCAGTGAAACTAATCTATAGAACACTGGAACTGTGGACACATCAATATTCATCTCTCAATCCATGAAATATACAACACAAAGAACTCTAATGTAAACTAGGGACTTTAGTTAACAGCAACATACCAATATCGTTTCATCAATTGTAGCAAAGGCACCACACTAATAAAGGATATAAATAATAGGGGAAACTGGGAAGAGGAGGGAGTATGTGAAAACCGCACTTTTCAAACAACTTTACTGTAAACCTAACATTACTGTGAAAAAATAAAGACTACTATTTAAAAAAGAAGAAGAAGAAGAAGAAGAAGAAGAAGAAGAAGAAGAAGCAACACGCTTGTTTCCTTAGAATATAGTAAGTACTCAGAAATGAAAAAAAAAAAAAAAAAAGAAAAAAAATGACCGGTAGGCAAGGAGAAAAAGAGAATAAAGTGTGTTTATTCCACAAAGAAGGAGTAAGTGATGTGTACAAAAACAGAGAGGAGGAGTGGGCATGGTGTGCAGGTTTGTTGGGCAATCGTGCTGAAAATGTTGGCAAGCAAACGATCATATTTGCCTCACAAAATGCTCCCTGAGCCTGCAGTGAGGAATATGGATTACAGCCAGAGCAAGACCACGTGAAAAGAGACAAGTCAAGAAGCTATTGCCCTGGTCTAGAAGAGAATGAATGGGATCTGAACTAAGGTGGGAAGGGAGAGAGAAGTGGAGGTGCCTTTTAGGTTGGTTTGGATGGTAGAGTTCAAAGAACTTGATGGCTGATTGAATGTGTGAATAAGCAGGCACAGATTCTAGAATGCAGCATTTAGGCACTCCCAGCGGAGTCTGAGCAAATCATGTCTGACTCGGGGCATGCATATGTCACCCCACCTACTGCTGAAGGATGAGCCTGATTTTTCCAGCACCAAAATGCCCTCCTAGATTGTTTGCTTGACACTTTGGGAAGTAGCATTAACACTTTCAGGTCACTAGGGGGCTAATCATAGCCATTTTTATGATTGTAAAATGGAATTGCAGTTCTGAGAGAATCATCCCTGCAGTTCACACAGGGTTCTTTCTTGGAAGAGGATTTTGCTATCTTATAAGGACAAAGCCATTTATGTTAAGACCATTCCATGAGGCCAGTATCATCAAAAACATTATTTTTATGCAGCTTTTGCTCTCAAATTCTGAGCCACCCAGCCCAGAAGTCCTCTGAATACTAAATCCCCTATTCATTGTAGAGGCTATGTGTTAAACTAGTGGCCGTATGAATGAATGATTAGAAAGATTATGGATGGACATAGATAGATAGACAGATAAATAGAGATGGAAAGAAATTAATGATAGCAATTAATGTTCTGTTTCCATAAACATGTTAATAATTTTAAATTTTTTTAATGTTTATTTTTGAGAGAGAGAGAGACAGAGAGTGTGCGAGCATGAGTGGGGGAGGGGCAGAGAGAGAGAGGGAGACACAGAATCCGAAGCAGGTTCCAGTCTCTGAGCTGTCAGCACAGAGCCTGACACAGGGTTTGAACTCACAAGCCTTGAGATCATGACCTGAGCCAAAGTGGGACGCTTAACCAACTGAGCCATGCAGGTGCCCCAAACATGTTAATAATTTTAAAGGAAAATTACAAAAACAATTAATATAATTTAAAAACCACTTTTAAATTATTTTTTAACTGTTAAAGGAAAATGATTCAGTAACAAGCAAACTTAAATTTATTAAACATCAGCTACATGCAGGGTACTGTTTTAGATACTTACGTACACTACAGACTCACAGTTCTTGGCTGTGCCAATTTGCATTCCCACCAACAGCGCACGAGTGTTCCCTTCTCTCCACACCCTTGCCAACAATTGTGACCTCTTGTCTTTTTGATGGTAGCCATTCCAAAACACATGGGGTGATAGCTCATTTTGGCTCTAATTTGTATTTTCCTGATGATTAGGGAACATCTTTTCATGTACCTGTTGGCCATTTGAGGTTCTTCTTTGGAAATAGTATATCATATACTTGGAAGTCGCTGAGAGAGTAAATCTTAAATATTCGCACCACAAAAAAGAAAGGGCAGTTATGTGACATGATGGAGGTGGGGGTTTAAGCTATGGTGGTAGTCACTTTGCATGCCGGGGGGGAAACAAGCTCTCTCCTGGGAGCAGAGCTGGGGGATCTTTTCCCTTTGTATCCCCAGTGCCTACCGGGGAGGTAGTTGGTGCTCTAAAAATGTTTGCTGAATAATTAACACAGTATTTCATTAATTCTAGTAAAATCTCTGTGAGATGATATTGCTCTTCCCATTTCACAGCCATAAATATTGAGGCATAATTTGAATAACTTGCTGAAGGTTAGTGCAGCTCAGAAACAGTGGAAGAACTTGGACTGGAACCCCAGCCTGTGTGATCCAGAAGCATTGTTTTTCTCTCCACCATCATGGAGACAGCTCTTTGAGTGACAGAGTGATCCTACTTAACTTCGGCACAGTTCCCTAGTTGGGGACCAAGTTACTCTTTCAGACCATGGAAAAGTCTCATTATTTTGGCAGCCGACTTCTATGTGCTGGCTCTGACAATTTCATATCTCCATCTGGAGCTGCCATTTGAGAAGAATAAGCAGAGAGCCTGAGCCCAGGTGGCCCCAGCCTACCAGCTTCATGAAATGAACGAGATAGTGATTTTCATGACCCCTGCTTGGCAAGATGCTCACCAAGTCCAGATGTGCACCCTCCGCAGGGCACACTGTAATTCCTCACCCACTGGCCACCAGACTGCGTTCAGATAACCATGAAAATGATTCCCATTGATTCAGTAGAACCCAATTACACTGCGAAAGAGTGAAATGGAGTAGAAGAATGGCATTTGGAGGCAGAATTGTTAAGTAATAGAAAATAAATAATGCCAATTGACCCTTTAGGTGTTTGGTCAGACCCTCATACGACTGCTGAAAGAACGAATTCATTTCAGAGACTTGCACCTTCATCTCTGAATCACTGCCAGAGGTTATTAGCATTGTCCCACCAAGCTCTCCAGGAAGCACCCAGGCTTCATTTAGCTACTGGCACTGTAGAAATTTGGGCTTCATAGAGAAAGTCATAAATATAGCAACACCCTACCCTTTTGAAAGGAAAAGATTCCTACTATTTGAACTATAAAGTCCATTTATTTAAAAGATCTGTCACTCAGATGCAATTTCAGTCACTTTAGGGTGGTCTTTTATGTTTTCCTCCTTTCGTACACGTAGAGAGGAGCTACGACCCTCCCACCCTTACCCATCTCATTGATGCCTTTAGAAAGCTGGAACCAGGCTCTGATTACAGACCTTTGTTGCCATAAAGAGACAACAAAATGTGGTTAAGGAAGAAGAAAGAGCCTTAACTATGAATTCTTTTCCGCTGATGGCTAATTTTTTTTCCTCTTATACCTTTCCAAAAAGGTGGCAAAATGACATCCACTTACAGTGTATTTAATTGCAACTTTCAAAAGACTGAAACAGTACTACCTCACCGACTTCTCAGTCACAATTCAAAATGTTTGGAAAAGCAGAAGATGAAGTGTACTGTCAGCAGAAGGGGAAGACACTGGAATTTTGAGTAATCTGCCAGGTCCACTGATTCTACTCCATCACAAAGAGGATATACCGGCCCTTGATTTTAGCGTCTGATTTCTATTCGGCTGGGGTCCTTTCACTGCAAACAGGATTTCTCTCTGGGTAACCACAGTATTTATGGGCTGAAGAATAGCAAAGAGCATTTTGTTCTTTTATAATGTGGTGATGTCAGACGCAAGTCCTTTGATCCTAATCCCTACGTCCAGAAATCCAAAGGCACATTAAAGGCGTCACCCAAAGCTTCTTCCCAAACCACTGGGTATGTGCAGGTCTACACCACTGTGTGTGCCTGGAAGCATATTCATAAAGGAACACATGGTATAGTCATGTGAATAACAAAAACTGATGACCCAGCCATTAGATGAGAATTTACCTGCTTAGTTTAATTTTTATACAGACTTACTAAAAACGGGCACTCAGAATTCTCAAGTCTATTTCAGGAAGCTTTTTAAAATTCAGCGGAGTAGGGGCGCCTGGGTGGCGCAGTCGGTTAAGCGTCCGACTTCAGCCAGGTCACGATCTCGCGGTCCGTGAGTTCGAGCCCCGCGTCAGGCTCTGGGCTGATGGCTCAGAGCCTGGAGCCTGTTTCCGATTCTGTGTCTCCCTCTCTCTCTGCCCCTCCCCCGTTCATGCTCAGTCTCTCTCTGTCCCAAAAATAAATTAAAAACGTTGAAAAAATAAAAAAATAAAATAAAAATAAAATAAAATAAAATTCAGCGGAGTCAATTACTGAAGTTTGGGAAGCATAAACTCGAAGTCAGAATACGCCTTACTCACATAACTCACATAACTGAAGTCCAGGAGCCATGCCATATTAGGGATAGCTCAGCTGTGTAACAAGGCTGAAAAACCTAGTCTTCTGCCCTGATGTCCTCAGTGTCAGGTCACCCAGAAACTGGCACCCCTCTTGATTCTAAGAAGTGAAAGAGAAACAACTAGAAGTACGTTCACGTCGACCCAGAGATTGGGGGTCAAGGGTGCTGAGAATAAATGGCAAATAAAACTGTTTTCCTATAAACCCATTAAAAAGGTGTGCAAAACCTATGATTTTTTCTTCTATAGCATTTTGTGAGAAATACAGGTCTTAAGGATAAGCAGAACCTTGAGAAATCCTCTGGGCAGCCCTCCAAAATGATACAAATACATCACTCCAGATAGATTTGAAAACATCTCATTTTATGAAGAAGAATTCCATAATCATCCTATAAAAAGAGAAATCAATGATACGTATTCCTTTTCCAAGACTTTGATTTTCTAAAAGTAGAGGGCATTCTTTTTTTTTTTCAATTTTTTAAAATACATTCTTTTTTTTAAATTATTTTTAATGTTTATTTTTGAGAGAGAGAGAGAGACAGAGAACGAGCAGGGGAGGGGCAGACAGAGAGGGAGACCCAGAATGCGAAGCAGGCTCCAGGCTCCGAGCTGTCAGCACAGAGCCCAATGCAGGGCTCAAACCCACGAATTGTGAGATCATGACCTGAGCCAAGTCAGACGTTTAGCCAACTGATCCACCCAGGTGCCCCAAGGGCATTCCTTTAAAATACTTGGATGGCATTTAAAATGACACCATAGCATAGACTGAGTACTTTTGTACACAGCCCACATAGAGAGCTGTCCCCACTTCTGTTATCCCTTCCTTATTTGTCAACGCGCCTATTATCTATCTCTTCTAGGCAGCAAGTTCGTGTAGGGGCTGAGACCATGTTTTCAGTCATGTTCATCTCTCTCTCCCCCACAATGCTTTCACATTGCAGGTCCCCAAGAAATAATTGTTGAATATACAATATGTATTTCAGATTGAGACTAGTGAATTCAAAGTATTCTGATACAAACAATATAATACTTTCATACATGAAGACACGGTACTTCCTCACTGTTCGCTGGTTTTTCCTAGGAGTGTTGATGAATCTGAGCTCGTGCCCTATGAGTCTATGAGGGTGTGGTAGCGTTAGCCTGGATTTCACAAAGTGCTAGCTCTTCTGAGACCACACTGTCACCTACGAGCAGAGTGACTTTAGGGAAAGCTTTTGACCTTGCTGCGTCTTCCATCGGCTGTCAGATGGGATTAATACTGCCTGAACAACTTCCCTCGCCAATTTGTTGGGAGAAGCCAATGAGATCACAGGTATGAAAGTGCTGGGAAGGCGTGGCATGAATAAGGTGATGGTTAGGCTGGTTAGGGGCCCAGGATATGAAGAATCCCTGCCACCCTGTACTTTTCAAAGATAAATCACCTTGATGGCAGACCCACAAACTCAAAAGCACTGAGAAAGGGCATTAAGGCGTGAGCTGGCCTGAGGATCTGAGGGGGCAGTTGTATGAGAGCACACATCATCCACACTCAGCCTGCCCTGACTGCAGTGATGTGTCCTGGGCCCCTGACCATCGGATTTCCAAACTAAAGGAACCCAGATAACAGTCCTACATCATGCCCGGTAGCCTTCAGCTGCTGCCAACACAATCACCTGATGCCTCTTGTGATTTCTTGTTTGTATAATTTCTAGAGATTTCTGGGCAAGGCTGTGAGCCTGTATGTTTTGGTAACGGGCCTATTCATTGGAGCATGGAAACCAATAACTCTTTATGATCAGTAGAAATCCTCATCGCCTTTAAGTCTATTCAAAAATCATTTTTATCGTAAGCTTTCTGCAGAGTTTCTCATTCTAGTAAAAACCTACTCCGTTTGGGAGCTTTATAAACTTGTTCCTATTACTGCCATAGAAGGCTTCCTAGGACATTTTCCATATGTTTTAGTGAATTATTTTTTCTTACATTGGTCGAGTATTGGGATCCCCGACATACTCCTTTGACAAAGCCAAAAGGAAAAGAAAGCTGCTCATTCACAAAGTTACAGGAGAGTTTTTAGAATCGGAGCAAATAACTCAACCTTCCGTGAGTGTGCATTGTAGTGGTAAATCTTGCCAAGTGCCTAGTGATCTCTGCTGCCTCTCACACATTGTGAAACGTGATTTGGGAATATTTCTCCCCAAGAGCTTTTGCCATAAAGTAAAAATAGTCTCAGCTGCCCGCTAAGTAGAATCTTACGAAGAGATATTCATTATTCATGACTCACTTTTCTCTAGTGCTGCCCACCAGGGATCTCTTTCACACATAGGTACTTGTGGACCTGATCTTCTGAGAAGAAAGTTTTGGGAAAAAATAGAAAAAGAAAGAAAGAAAAGAGCTGTCCTCACAATGTTATGCCCTGCTTCATAAAATGATTGGGGAGGGTAGATCTGTTAAGCTACAGGAACGACTCTGGCCTGTGTGAGTGTAGCACATAGTGGGGAGTCATATTTGATCATCATAATAATACTCTGAGAATAAAAATCAAGATAGTAGAGTGACGTCTATAAAAACCACTGTATTATATTTTCACCCAGCAGAGAAATTGAGTGCTTGTGGAAAGTCTTTCATTTCAAAGGACTTTTCAACATTTTTGTCTGGGTGAAATGACTATTTCTAGAGTTTACAAATGCACAACTTGAGTTATACATTTTTAATTGACTCTGGGGGTAGTGTGATGATCATTTATCTTCCACGATTTAACACATTTCATCTGTTTTGCTATTGACATGGGCAGAATGTCCACCAGCCACTGTTTTTACATTACTTAGGCTTGGTGGTAAGGGCTGCCTCTGGGGCATAATGATGAGAATATGCTTGCTTAGCCCTCTGCCTCCAATGTTGAAAAAGAAAAAATGGAGAATCTTTTTAAATAGAATTTAAACCCATGAGTGTTGACTGGGAGCAGAGTGCAAGCTTTAGGCTTTTATTTTTTTTTTAATTATTCTTTCAGGTGATTATTCAATGTCTTAAGTTATTGGATTTCTGGGTCTATTTGATTTCATGGCCAAAAGATAATTTGGCTTTTTTTCTTCCTTATCTCTGGGGGAAGGGACTTAAAACACACACACACACACACACACACACACACACACACACACACATACACACATACACACACACACACTGGGGTGCCTGGGTGGCTCAGTCAGTTGAGTGTCCGACTTTGGCTCAGGTCATGATCTCATGGCTCATGGGTTCTAGCCCCACTGTCAGGCTCTGTGCTGACAGCTCAGAACCTGGAGCCTGCTTCGGATTCTGTGTCTCCCACTCTCTCTGCCCGTCCCCCACTCACAGTCTCTGCCTCTCAAAAAATGCATGAAAACATTTTAAAAATTTAAATACACACACAAATGTAAATACTTAAAAAGAAAATGTTGCATTTTTTTATTTTGTACCAGTCATTCAAATATTCAAGGATTTATAACAAAAGGGGTACTAGACCACCCATACCACTGTTTCTGTTTTTAATTCCTTACCACATTATTAACATTTCCAGGCTTTTCATTCAATGGATAGGATTCATATTTTATATTTGTGGTAGGTTTCCTTTTCTGGACACAGTATGGAATTATGTCATGGCTAATGTTTGTCATATCTGAGTTTTCATATCTGCCAAAGGGTAGTTTACTTGTTCCCTACATTGCTTTCACTTATCCGTTCTAGGTACCGAGAATGAAAAGTTCCTGCCCTCAGGAAACTCACAGACAATCAGTTTTCAAGTGGTTTGATAGAAATGAGCATAAATTCTGAAGACGACTATAGTTTAGACCGGGCACTGGGTATATGCATCTTACACTCTCCTGGAAGGCAAGAACTGGCCTTCTGAAAAATGTGCTGAATACACACACATTATAAATACTTCCTAAATATTGCACATTAACCATTATGCTCATTCTCAAGTTGGTCCTTGTGAATCTATTTAAACCTACTGAACTGATCTTTATTTAAAACATACATATACTCCCTTTTGTCTCGTGAAAGTAATTAAGATACTTTAAGTATCTAAGATGACCCATCTTTCTCTTTTAATAGCCTTTATCCCGAGACGTGTTTCCCCAAGGATTTTAATTTTATTATGTGTAAAGAACAAACCCTACCTGTTGTGTGATTAATATAAGAGTGCACAGGACTTTTAATAGCTCTGTTAATGGGATAATGAATAATGTTTGTTTCTAACCAACAGGATATCTGCCTAATTCATCCTAATTTATTAGCAATCTAAGATCCTTGCTATGACTCAAAATTAAAATAACATGCTGTTAAAAGTAGGAAAACAAAGCAAGATAAGTAATTCCTTTACCAGTTAAGAGCCACATTCCTGATGCCTCTTATGAAAACCTAAAGGAACTGATGTTAGTTAAGCATATATTATGTATCAGGACATCACGCCTGATGCTGCCAATATAGTGACTGATGTGGTATTGTCTTTCCCCCCGGGGAGCTTCCAGGCTAGTTCAATGTGAGAGTGTTAAAGAGGACAAACATAATAATTAGATATGTGATCAGTGAGATGCCAGTATATGAATAAAGTCAGTGAATCATGAAAAGGAGGGATTCTCCCAGAATGTGGTCTCTGCGAAGGTGTCATAAAGGACCAGATATTTGCATCTGGCCTTGGAGGATTTTATAAGATCTATAAGAATAAGGGAATAAAGGGGATCTTGTGCAGTGGGAACCTCAACTGAAGGTGGACAGGCATTGAAGTGCATGTCCCATGTTGGAAGCAAGTAGACCATGAGCTTCCTGAGGGAAGGAGGCCCATCTTGCTCACCACTCTACACCCAGTGTCTAAAACACTGCACAGTGTAAGTGCCAGTATATGTGTGTTGAATTAAGTGATCTGATTGTGTTGTGATTGAAGCTTCAGATATAGAGGCTGAGAGTAGCCCAGTGAACAGGCTGTCTCAATACTAAAGAATCTTGCAGGTTGATACTGAAGAGTGTGGGTTTTATTTTGTAATGAATTCAGCACCTCCCAAAGTATACTCCTTGAAATATCAAATCTGAAGGACGTTAATGAGCATCACTCAACAAAAAGGTGTTGTTGTCAAATCAGCTTGGGAGATACTGGTTTAAACAAAGTGAAATCAGCTTCTTCGCTTTTACTTTACTCTGATCGACATGCAGTGTAAAGCTCCAAGAAAGTTGTATGGTGCCCTTCAGACTCCAAGGATCCTGGACTCTCTCTTTTAAGGCAAGTGCATTGCAGGACTGATGTTCTCCATGACACATTTTATAAAATTTGCTTGCAGCAGTGAGCAACCATTGAAGTCCTCTCAGCAAGGGGCTGACATCATCTAAATTTCATATTAGAAGATTTTCTGGACTTCTGCAATATGGACGGTGATGAGACAAGACCGGAGACAGGGAGACCAGGTTGAAGACCAGGGCAACAGTTTGGGCTGAGGTGCTGAGAGCTTGACCCCAAGAAGAGAGAAGAAAGAGCTAAGAGATACAATTGACGTTTCAGAGGCGGAATTGTCTGGGCTGCTATTAGAACTGGATAGGATGCAGCCTGCTCAGGGACACCTGGCAGAGTAGATCACAGGGCACTGAATGGGGCCCACGGTCTTTGTTACCAAGCTGGGCCTCCAGGCACATCCTGAGGAGGGACACCTATTTCTGATTCACAGCCAGCAGTGTCCCTCATTAATGGCTGATGAGCTATGGGAGGAAAGCAAGAGAAGGGTTCAAGATGATTCATATTTGTTGTTTAGATGATTATAGGGCTAAAGATGCCTTAATTCTTTTGGAAACTTCTCTTTGATTTTTATAAAATGATAGTACCTGAAATCAGAGTACCCGGAGAAAGGAATGAAATATGTGTCACTCTTCTTACTCCGAACGGTCTCTGCCAAGAGCAATGGCTTTACCTGTGCCACACATTGAAATATGCATCCTAGCGTTACAGAGAGATTTTTACCAAGACCTTGAACCAAGGGTTACAAGCTCAAATGTCTGCAGAGCCTACTCTGACATCATAAATGAGTATGGTAGACCAGGCTGGGCTTTTGCATATGAAGCCTACCGGAATCTACTGCACTTACAAAAAGAAATATGGTCTCTTCCATTTGTCTTTGAATACGAACTTCTCCATCTATCTTTTAGAGCCATTTTTAATAAGAATGTGGATTGTGAGGGCGCCTGGGTGGCTCAGTCAGTTAGCCATCCGACTTCGGCTCAGGTCATGATCTCACAGTTTGTGGGTTCGAGCCCCGCATCGGGCTCTGTGCTGACAGCTCAGAGCGTGGAGCCTGCTTCGGATTCTGTGTCTCCCTGTCTCTCTGCCCCTCCCCGGCTTGTGCTGTGTCTCTCTCTGTCTCTCAAAAATGAAAAAATGTAAAACATAAAAATAAAAAAAAAAAAGAATGTGGATTGTGAGAAGTATTTCTCTATTCCAAGAAAAATCTCTGCACAATATTGATGATGAATGACAGCTCACATGTTGAAGCATCAGGAACACAATAAAGAGCGGTGGGCCCGTCCTGATTTTTCAGGAGAAGCTGGGAATTTGAATTTTTATATGAAACCTCTCTCTTTATAAATGTTGGCAGAAATTTCTAAAATACACTGCATGGGCCCCCCAAAAGCCTATCTCTGGGCCGCCAGTTTTCATGATTTTTACCTTGGTCCATATGTGCTCTTGTCCATACACATGGGCCTATTTTTTTTAGGTTGATAGATTTACAATTCATTTTTTTGAGGCAGATAAGGTGCTAAATGAACTGCTAAGTTGCCAGGCAAACCCGTGTTGAATTGCTGAGAGAGGTAACGCCGTTTTCCGGAGCTAGTAATTAGAACAATGTCTTCATTTATTTATTTATTTGCATTAAGTCTTTACTGTGGGAAGAAAGACAAAAAACCTGGTGTCGGGTGGAAGTGTTAGTGCTGAAATTCAAAAAGCATCATCAGTGGAGCTAAAGGTATGAGCGTCCACCACGATAAAAGTGTGAGGTCCGGTGCCAGGAAATAGGGAGGCTACCAATACACCATATTGTAATTCGTACCTGGGGGATTCTTTCACGGAGAGGGGAATGTGGAATCCTATATCGACTAAGGCCTGGATGTCAGGGGAATTACGAAACAGTACAGGGGTATTTAGTCCTGGGGCTCATGTGATGTCACCTCTGAGTTCATAGCAGAACTTTCTTAATGGCCCACATGTGAGCACATAGATTGGACCCATCTGTTTGAAAGGGTGAGTTAGCACATGTGTGGTAATCACCATCATTCTAAAGAAACTTTGAGGAGGTGTTTAGTTCCTGCTGATAGGAAAGATTAGAATCAAGCAAGTTTTATGAATAGAAAATGATGAGCAGATGAGCCTGGAAGGAAATGGAAATGCGATGAGATTAGTAGCTGATGTATACCTCTCTGCAGGCAAAAACGCTTTAAGAGATGTCAGGCTGGGAAATACTTTATTTCCTGAAGTGCAAAGAAGAGATTTGGACAAAGCTATAATCTTAGCAGCCACTACCAAAGTGAATTGGTCAAGGATCTTTCTAAAAAAGCTGCCATTTAGAAATTGCTGGGTCTAAACATGGCAATGAAAAGGTACCTTCGTTGTCTTGAGATGCAAGGGTCACACATGCCTCCAACCAACAAACACTTATTGAGGACCCACTATGTGATAGTGTAGACCAGCCCATGGAGTGGCTCACAGACTTGCGGGAATCCATGCCCTGCAGAAGACAGACCGCGAGTGCTCAGCAGGGATCTCTGGGTGGATCATGGGCAGACTTTGTCCTAAGATTCCCCAATAGTGGCAGCTTGGGCGAAGAGAAGAGATGGCAATAATGAATGACACAGTTCAGTGGCCCCAAGACCTAGGTTCCATGGTTCCATGGATCACAGAGCACCTCTGGTTTGTGTTTTTAACTGTTTAGGACAAACGAACTTTCTGAAAGATAGTTCAGAGTAAACTCTCATCAGATTTATATCATCTGTTCCCCAAAGATTGCTAATTGTAGCATTTAGTGAATAAATTTTCTTGTTTCCATGCCTTTGTAAATGTCCTTCCATACACAGAAGGGAATGCACCCCAATTCTCTTCAAAAAGCTACCCCCCACCCCGTGCCTCCTAGATTCACCTCTTCCCGTGACATTGCCTCCACGCCTGCCTTTCTTTTTTTTTTTTTTAATTTTTTTAATGTTTATTTACTTTTGAGAGAGAGATAGAGTGTAAGTCGGGGAGGGTCAGAGAGAGAGAGAGGGAGACACAGAATCTGCAGCAGGTCCAGACTCTGAGCTGTCAGCACAGATCCGGACGCGGGGCTCAAACTCACGAACCAGGAGATCGTGACTTGAGCCAAAGTCGGATGCTTAACCGACTGAGACACCCAGGTACTGCATTTCCTTGTTTACTATCATTCCTCATCGCTTCCTTTTTGTTATTTCAAATGAAGTATGTAAAATAAGCCAGTCCACAAAGGTATTCAACCCAGTAAGCATACACGTCCTGAAATATCTAACTTCCTGAAACTGGAAATAGCAGAGACATGAATATTCCACCGCCCAGAGAATATGTCCCTCAATTGTACCTAGGGGACAGCAGCGTGGGATGGGGAAGGCAGGATGGTAAGTGACTGGAGGACCTATCCATCTTCAGGTGATTTCTTAATGCCAAATTATGGGTCAAATAAGAGAAATCACATGGAATAAAGCCAAGGGCAGGTGGTTTAAACCTGGCTTTTTATTTCCTTCCCTCCATGGAAAATATGGGTGATAGTACAGGTTAATTTTAGTTCAGTGACTTCACCTTTCAGAAGGTTTATCTTTAAGAGTTGTTCCTCCTTAGAGACCTACCCTTTAATTTACTGTTTGTACGTAGTTTTCTTTCTAGAAATGGCAGAAAGCACTTGCCTTTCCAGCAATGCAGCCGTCTGAGCCCACCAGCAGACAGGTCTGAATTCCAGCCGCCACGTTAATATCAACCCCTGAGTATAACTTTGAGAAGGTCGTTTCTCTATTCTCCACTTGCGGAGAGGAGATAAAGTTGTTTTCAACTTCTCTGCTATCGTGGGAGGATTAAGTATTTAATGTTTGTGAAACATTTTGAAGATAAAAAGTAAACATAAAAACTAAACATAACATCTACTCTAGACACATTTCTTCCTTTTTTAAAGGGTTTAGCGTTCTGAAAAATACCTAAATTAAAACCTGTGCAATATCGAAATCACACAGCTGTGAAGGTATGAACAGTAGGCCTCATTTGAAGCTCAAAAGGCAGCTTGGAATCCTGGGACCAATGTCTTGGAAAGATTAAGGTTATTGCTGGTAATATGATGTTGGTCTAAGAAGCCCATCTGTCTAGACCTGTTTCTTCATCTGTAAAGCAAGTGGAATGAACCAGAATACTATCTAAATTCTCACTTACTCATGAGTTCTCTTCACGTCTAGTGACTATACTTTCCCGATTATAATAGGGGCAAGTTTTCCCTTACTCTGAGGCTCTTTGGTGCATGTGAGAATGTCATAGGGATAAGAAAATATTCAACACTCAGTCCCTTCATCTGTTTGCCTACCTGTGTGGTGACTAAGAATGGAGACATAAAGGGTAAGAACATTGCTACCCATAACTGGTCTTGTAAGAAAATAGTGAAAATAGGTGAGCATCCTCACTGGAATTAATTGTCAACAGCCATAGCATCTAAAATTCTATGCATAGAGGGGCGTCTGGATGGCTCAATCAGTTAAGCATCCAAGTCTTGATTTCAGCTCAGGTCATGATCTCACAGTTCATGAGTTCAAGCCCCACTTTCGGCTCTCGGGTGACAGCACAGAGCCTGCTTGGGATTCTCACTCTGTCCCTCTCTCTCTGCCCCTCCCCTGCTCACATGTGCTCTCTCTCTCTCAAAATAAATAAACTTTCTAAAAATAATAATAATAACATAAAATCCTATGCACAGAGAGTGTGTCCTCTGGATCCAGTGACCTCCCTAGGCATATTGCTTTAAAATACAATCAGATCCAAGAAAGGATAATGTTATTAGTAATTTGTTATGGGGCCTCATAACCTTTATCCCATTATGGTGCACACAGAAAACGATTATATGTGTACAATACTTCTAGGTTAAGAGAAAGGCTAACCCCAGCCAGAAATCACCAGCCGTGGAGGTCCAGCTATATGAGGTCACACTCATCTACCCAAGAGTTAGGAGGTTCAATATCACAGTATATCTGAAACTTATTTGTTACATGTGGTTGGAAGCTCTGCCTTAGTTTAAATGGCTTTACCTTTAGATTTCTTCCTTACACAAATCTATTAGGTAGGCCTTGAGACGTTTGATCATGAGATGGAGGAGGGAAAAATAAATACCTTTGAGCTTTGTCTTCTGCTTGAGAAGAGTATCAGGTGCAAAATAGCTCCTGGAAATCAGGAGACTCAGAAGAAGGAGCGTTGCCAGGATAGGGAGAAAGTATGCAGCAGCCAAGCGTGAATGCCGAAATACACCGCATTTGGGGTGTGATCAACCTAGACAATGGCAGATGGATCTGTAGTAACCGTGCCCCATCTCCGACGTGCTGAGGTCCCACCTGCAACATGAAGAGTAAACTGTTGGTGTCTTGCTAGGATGTGCTGAGAGCATTGATAGGGCATGTTTGAACTGTGTTCAGAGGAAGAAGAATATGGCCACACCCACTAGTTGGGGTAAGCATTTAGGTAAGATGCAGCATAGGGTAATGGTTGGGGGCACAGACTCTGGATCAGGTTGAATCCACTTCCATCACCTTTTTGTGCCTGTTTCTAACCCATAGTATGGAAATAATCACCCCCTCCCTGCTTCCCCCAGGACTCATGTGAGGATAAATGGGTTAGTATCTGTTAAGCACTTAGAAGAGGGCCTGCCCAGAGTTATGACTTGAGCGCCTGATAAGAAGAGATAGCAGGGAAGTGAAAGCCCCCCCACTCCCTCCTGCCTCCCAGCTCCTTTATTAGGGAGAAGGGTAGAGCAGATTTTGAGCGGGGACTAAAGATGTAGAAGTGTAAGAAAATAGCAGAAGACGCAGCTCTACTACATAAGTTTGGGTGTTAAGTCAGAGAGCTGGAAGAAGTCGCAGCTGCCACCCAAGACCTCGTGGCAGTTTTTAAGCAATTGAGGAGAACAGGAAAGGTGCCAAAAGACCAGAGACAGTCAAAGATGGTCCCAGTTTTCAAAGGAGGGAAAAGCTTGACTCTCGAAGCACCGCTACAAGCTTGGTGTTGATCCACAGCCATGTTTGGGGAGGGAATTTTCAACAGATGGTTACCAGATGCTTCTACATAGGCTGTTTAGGTTAGGGAAAAGAGCATGAGCTGTGACGCCAAATTGACTTGGGTGAGAACCTGTGTTTTGTCACTTACTGGCTGAGTGGCCTTGCAAAAAGTTCCTTAACTTCTGAGCTTCACTGTCTCTAGCTGTGGAATAGAAGTGGCAATGTCTGCCAGGTTCCTGTAAAAAAAAAAAAATGTAAATTGCCATGCAAAGGACTGAGCAAAGCAGGCAAAAGAGGCAGCAGAACATAATGTAAGGTTTACAAAAGAGGTCAGCAAGGGGCACTGGGTGGCTCCCCTTGGTTAAGTATCTGACTCTTGATTTCAGCTCAGATCATGATCCCATGGTCCTGAGATCGAGCCCCGCATTGGGCTCTGTGCTGACAGTGTGGAGCCTGTTTGGGATCTACTCTCTCTTTCTCTCTCTCTGCCCCTCCCCTGCTTTCTCTCTCTGTCTCTCTCTCTCAAAATAACTTAACATAAAAAAAAAGAGGTCAGCAAATTTTTTTACATAGAGAGCTGAATAAGAAGTATTTTAGACTTTGTGACTCTGTCACAACCACTCAACTATGCTTTCATAGCAGGAAAGCAACTATAGGTGATATGTTAATGAGTGGGTGTGGCTACATCCCAATAACACTTTATTTACAAAAATGAGTGGCCAGGTTTGACCCATGGGCTATAGTTTGCCCATCCCTGGTTTAGAGAAACAAACTGCCAGGTTTAAAACAAACTCTGCCACTTATGAGCACTGTGACCTAGGACAAATTCATAAATTCAGTTTCTTTATTGAATAGGTTTAATAATAGTACCTATCTCATGAGATTGTTTGAACGATTAAAGGAATTAAAGGAAACAATTAAAGGAGCAAGAGTTGTGCCTCTCTCAGTTGGTCCTTGCTGCTTGGTGAGCTCCTGAATAAATAACTTTTTAATGTTTATTTATTTTTGAGAGAGAGTACAAGCAGGGGAGAGGCAGAGAGAGAAGGGGTAGGGGATCTGAAGCAGGCTCTGAGCTGACAGCAGAGACCCGGATGCGGGCCTCAAACTCACAAACTGTGAAATCATGACCTGAGCCAAAGTCGGACATTCAACCAACTGAGCCACCCAGGCACCCCTCCAGTAAGATGAAATTTAATAGGGACATTTAGAAAACTCTGCTCTTAGCTCCGCCCCAAAACAAACCACACACTTAATAGTTTATTGTTTTTGACAAGAAAAAGACCTAAATGGTTTAATTCGATCATATCACAGAGCTGTGTGCTGCCCCCCACCCCCACAACTACACATGATCACAGACGGAATAAATAGAGGTGAGATTGTCTCTAGTACAGTGGAGGTAGTTTGCACAGGCCTGAGTAAGTGTGGTATGTTGTTGTTTCATTGTTTTGTCCTGGCCATTGTATTTCAAGAAGCAAGCTGATATCTAGGAAAACATACTGAAAGAGGTAACCAGTGTAGTGAATAACAACTCATTATATGCAATGAATGACCTGAGAGATGATTATATAAATTAGAGCTTTTCAGTCTGAAATGAGGATTCTGAAATAGCCCTATGGATTTTATGATTATGGCAGTTTTAAAATGTGCCCCCCCAAATTAGGTAATTATTTAAACCTCCGTGCAGCTAGATGTGAGGTTTATGCCCCCCATCGCCCACCCTGCTTAAATCTGGACTCTGGGACTGTTGGCCAATAGAATGTGGATCAAGTGGGGCACCTGGGTGGTTCAGTAGTTTCAGCATCCAACTTTGGCTCAGGTCATGATCTCATGGTTCATGAATTTGATCCCCACATTGGGCTCCAAGCTGACAGTGCGTAGCCTGCTTGGGATTCTCTCTCCCTCTCTCTGCCCCTCTCCCACTCATGCTTTTTCTCTCTCTCAAAATAAATAAATAAACTTAAAAGAAAAAAAAAGTGGATCAAGTCATGCTGTGCCAGCTTCTGGGCCCAGGCCTTAAGAAACTGGCACTTGCCACTTTCTGTCCTTTAGCCTACTTACTCCTAGAATCCAGCCACCATGCTGCAAGGAAGCACTATTGTCCCAGCCAATGGCTACCATCACCCAACAGAAGTGTCCAGTGACTTCAGGCCCAGTTACCTGCGACTGTGATTGCACGAGCAACTCCAAGTAAGAACTTCCCCACTCAACCCCTGAAATCAGGAGAGATAATAAAAGCATTATGGTTATTTAAGCCACTTGGTTTTGCATTACATAGTAGTAGATAACTGGGAAAATGTGGAAGAGGAATTTGATTTTTCCTGTATAATTTTAAAAAAAGGAAAACTAGTCTATGGGAAGCTGCAAACGGTCTAGGCTAATGATTCAGGTAGATTCAGGTTCGCTATTAAAAAAGAGCTTTGAATAAAGCAAACCTATCAGACAACAAATGAGCTGCTTCCTAAGGCACTGACTTGGTCTTACTGAAAATATCCAAACCGAGGCCAAATGATTGCAGGTATGGAATAGGATCTGGGGCCTGTGGGAAGGGTAAATTTAGTATGAATCCATGTTTTCTGTTGATTGGTTCGTTGGTTGGTTTATCTCCCAATGCACCTTGAAAAGAGTTTTGTAACTAGAAGGCACTGGATGAATATTTCATTTATTTAATAAATATCTGTTGAATACTTACTGTATCTGTTGTGGCAGGCACTAGGAATACATCTCTGAACAAAATAGATGAAAATCTATGCTTTATGGAGCTCATATGCTGATCGAGGAAGACATGCAATAAATAAGAATATGAATTAAATATATATCTGATGATAAAATGTCAAGAATAAATATAAAGTATAGGAAGGGGGATATGTAATCCCTGAAGAGAGGTGTACAACGCTAAGGGTAATGGCCTGGAAATAGCCATTTATGATGAATTAATAGGTAAGGAGAATGCCAGAATTGAAGTCTCCATTTTAGAAATATTAAATATATTTTCAGATACTCTCAATAATCACTGGTGACAAAGCAGTGGACAAGACACAAGGTCTCCACACTCAGGCAGCTTCCATGCTTATATTCTACCATGGGGAGAGAGAGAGAAAATATAAATACATCAAGTAATTTCAGTGAGTAAGAAGCATGGCCTTCCACCAGCTGCCATAACTCCAGAATTCTCAATGTCCATCCATTTTTCGTTTTATAAAGCTTTGCATCTTTCAGAGATAGGCTTATAAACATGTTCCTCTTTATGGTTTTATTGTTATACTCCACTGGGTCCTGTTGATTTCCTCTGGTTCTGCCTGATAGACACAAACCCCAAGGGCATGAGAGAAAAATGAAATGGGCTGTACTGTACTTTTCAGTGGTAGTGAACTATTTGTGATTCCTTTTGTTAGGTGCTAGCCAGAAGCACCTAAAGAAATTAATCTTTCAGGTTTTTGATTAATTGCTGAGCCACTGATTATTGATCAATGGTGAGAACAGAAAATCCACGTTGAGATGACTCAGTATTCCCTGTCAGATTGTGGCAAGAAGGGATAGTTTCAAAACAATAGCTAATTAATGGAAAATGATGCAGAGGAGTAGATGGTGGGGATTTATCTCAGTTAGTTTTGCTTTAATCTCCAGTGCTGTTACTCCTTTTCCATATAGACGAATTCCACCTGGTGGGTTGAGGCCTAAGGCAACATCAAGTATGAAGCCTAAGAGACTGATTGAATCATTAACGATTCCTATTCCAGGTACAAACGTAGCTGGACACATGAGTGGGTCTAGAGAAATAAAAATGGAAATGAAGACTTTGAGGTCAGAAATGACGTAGTTCAGTTCAGCAAGCATTATCAAGAATACACCAGGTTCCAGCAAAGATGAAAAAGACAGACTCCCTGCCTCTGAGTGGCTCACAGCATACTGAAAGAGCCAAATACATGAGTAGATCACTTCAGTAGATTGTAGATAAGTGTTCGCAATGACCAGCACGATTTTGGAAGTGGCTAGAAATCATTATGGGTAATCATGGGATTGGTAGTGTTCTCAGTGATGCAGGTTGGGTATGAACCCCATGGTGCAGGGTTAAAATTGTGTCTAGTTCCACCCGACCTCCATTCACAGACTCAAAGCAAGAAGCACTTAGGAGATCATATGTTATCAGTCTCTTAATTTCCTTCAGATGAAGAAACGGACTCTTCAGTGTCTAAATGTTCTCTCCACTTATTATCTTAGGGACAAGTTTGGGGTAAATTAATTCTTAATTTCATTTAACGATGTTTATTTGGCACTTAGGACTGTACCAGGTGCCAGAACACAACAATGAGTAAGAGTCCCTGACCCAGGGTTGTTCTAGAAGGATTGAATGGAGACCAACAAGAAACAGAGACTTGGAAAATGCAGTTGATAGGGGTGCCTGGGTGGCTCAGTCAGTTGAGCATCTAACTCTAGGTTTCAGCTCAAGTCATAATCTCATGGCTTTGTGGGTTTGAGCTCCACATCAGACTCTACAATGGCAGCATGGAGCCTGCTTGGGATTCTCTCTCTCTCTCTTCTCTCTGTGCCTCCCCAACTCGTGCTGTCTCTGTCTCTCTCAAAATAAATAAGTAAACTTAAAAAAGAAGAAGAGGGAAGAGGAGGAGGGGGAGGAAGAGGAAAGGGGGGGGTGCCTAGGTTGTTCAGTCAATAAGTATCTGACTTTGGCTCAGGTCATGACCTTCTAGTTGGTGAGTTCAAGCCCTGTGACATTCTCTGTACTGACATCTCAGGGCCTGGAGCCTGCTTCAGATTCTGTGTCTCCCTCTATCTCTGCCCTTCCCCCCTCACACTCTGTCTCTCTCATAAATAAGCATTTAAAAAATATTTTTTTAAAGAAAAGAAAATGCAGATGATAATTAGTGTCCTAGAGTTATGCACTCAGTGTTTTGGGAACATGGCGGGAACGCCTCCATCTGTCTGCAGGAAGCAGGAATGACTTCACAGAAGGAGTATTTGAATTGGAGCTTCTAGAATGAGTCAGGTATATTCCCAAGACTGGGCATTACGTGGGACAAACAGCTGTGAGTGGAATAGTGGTGTAGAAACATGACGTCCTCGGAACCTCCCAGGCTCACAGTGTAACTGGGTATAGAGGCTGAAAGGGGTGGATGATACAAGATGTTACTAAGTCTGGCCAGATCCTTGTCCTCAAGGAGCCCCTGAAGGGTGTCATACAAGGTCAGTGGCATGATCAAATTTTTAAGGCAGCAATAACACTTTACAACAAGGATGGAGGCAGGGAACCCCGCAGGCTACTGTGGTGATCCAAACAAGCTGCAGAGGAGGCCTGTCCTGGGGCAGCATGGCCAGGAACGTGCACGTGAGAGATACCTGCTTGCCTCCAAGCTTGGTTGGATGCTGATAGTTAGAGCAGAGACTCTGGGTGGATGCCCAGGGTTCTGGGACAGCCCAGGGTGTGAGCAGGTAGGAATATCATTCACTGAGAATGAAAATAGGAGAAGGGGAAGGTTGAGGGTAATGATTTTAGTCGATGACTTTTGGGGTATTGGAGGTAAGAGGTCCAGAGAACAGATTGCTAGTAAGTAGTTGAACATGTTGGTTTGGTATGGGGAAGGAGACTAGGATACAAGAGTACATACTGGGGAAGGATCAGCTGTAGGCGGTGGAAGAAACTGTGGATAAGGAGATGGGGGAGTCACAGGATGCCTGCATGGGCTGAGGGAGCAAAACAGCTGGGTGCTTGAGGTGAGGCGGGGCCCACAGCTGTGTGGCTACCACCCTTCCAGGCCTGTAAGCAGACACCAGAGGGCCTGGGTTTGCAAATCCAGCTGTCCTCCAAAAGAAAGCGTTTTTACCACAGCAGGATCCTCAAGTGAGTGTGAACACAGCCAAGAAGGTCTCTCTCCTTTCCTGGGCAGCCCCCTGGCCCCAGCATAGCCCCAGAGCCCCTCACAGAGCCTGCTGCAGGGCATTTATGGAAAAACAAGGAGGTGATTTTGTGCACAGTGAAGGCATTGGGAGTTGTCTGGATTTGGAAAGAGGCTGTTCGAGGCGAAAAGAAAAGCAGAGAAGCTGAGCGGCCAAGAAATCAGTGTGTTTTGGTCAACATAACTCACCCGGGAGTATAATATTTTACTTCAGCAGCAACGGCAGAATGTGCCTCTTTAAGAGCTCAGTGTGTCCGGGAAAACCTCAAGAGTCAAAATTCAGCCCTGGCACATATTGGTCCTGACGTGTTTCTTTTGTGAAACATAACAAACCAATTGGGAAAATAACTTTAGAGGGAAACTTGATTGATTTTTCAAAGAAAGCAAGAACTCCTATGAAAATTTATCTTAAGTCTATTAAAGCCGTTCTCCTAGGCGGCTTGTAAGAGAAACTAAACTAGATTGCCGTCCCATTTTGCAAAAAGCCTTTAATTTGTTTCCCCACATTTTTGGCCTTTGTTTCCATTATTCCTGTCAGTTGCTTTATTAGGTGAAAAACTGGATGACCAGGTGCTGTGATTCACTGTTGTTTTTCTCTTATTAGTGCCGAGTACGTCTTTATGTTCCTTCTAGCCTCCCAATACATATTTTGATGTAGTAAGCTGTCTTATTCCAGGTAATGATTTAAAGACGAAATATAGGTTCTTCCAGGTTTGTGGTCACATGGAATATTAAGAATTGCGAAAAATGGAATAATATCTGGCTTGGCACTTAGTAGCAATGGGACATCTATTTACTCATCTGTACAGTGGGAACAAATAAACCTCCACTTCCTGAAGAGGGTGTTTGGGAAAGTGAATGATACAGTGCATGCAAGAGTGCTTTATTAACTGTGTCACCATCTACACATACAATTATTAATATGATAATAACTATGACCACTATGCCGAAAAAGATTATTCACACTAAGACTCAAAGACTTTACATAGGCCATGTAAATTCTTTATATACCTGCTCTTCATTCGTTCCTCTTTCTTGGTCTTCCCAGATACTCATAAGAATAGCATCTCAGAGATGTGGGAAGAAGTGTCCATCCCCCTCGGGTTTCCCAGAGCCAAGAAGAAAAAATTATTTTGCTACTGTTAAAAATATATTGTGACTGTCAAATGCACTTACAATGAGCCATCAAAATTATGAAGCATATAGCTCAGTTTTCTTTTTGTACAGTGCCAATGTAAAACTCACAAATTTTACATGACCATGGAAACGGAAAAAGAAAAGGAAGTGAATACTGAAAGAATTTAGATGGTGATACCATTGTCCAAGAATTAGAAGAAATACCCACTGGTTAACATATAATAATGATTATATATTGCTTTTTGTGTCTCTTAGGGGGGGCATATTTTATGTCCATTAAGCTTATACAAGCGGTACATTTTGTAAAGTCAATCGTATTTTTCCCCCTCTCCACACCACAGCACAATGGGAGCTCTGCCTCCCTCCTGCCCTTTCAGCAATGGTTTCCATTACTTGATGTAGGGCAATCCTTACTTTTACGGATGAACTATGAAAAGTTATGCATTGACCACGAACTACACAGGAATAAGAAAAGTTGAGATGCCCTAAGGCATAGGAGAGACCTTTTGTGGGGTGGGCAGACGGAAGAGTGGCAAGAAAAGTTTTTCTCTGTTCTGATTGCAAACTGCTTTCTCTTTCAAAACTCAGGTGACTGTGACAGATGGCGGTTCCTCTCCAAAACAGTCCACCATTTGGGTGGTGGTTCAGGTTTTGGATGAAAATGATAATAAGCCCCAGTTCCCAGAGAAGGTCTACCAGATCAAGCTGCCAGAACGTGATCGAAAGAAGAGGGGAGAACCCATTTACAGGGCTTTTGCGTTTGATAGAGATGAGGGCCCCAATGCAGAAATCTCCTACAGTATCGTGGATGGGAATGATGATGGAAAGTTTTTTATTGACCCTAAAACTGGCATGGTTTCTTCCAGAAAGCAGTTTACAGCAGGGAGTTATGACATCCTAACGGTAAGATTTTTCTGAACCTCAATAACATGCATGGGGGGTGGGAGTTACTTTCTTATTCATGTATATTCCTTTGAGTAATAAATCTTTAGAGTAATAGTTTAGAGTAACAAGTTTGGAAGGCTGCTTTCTGTCTCAGTGATGTTTTTAAATAATGAGATCATTTCCTTTGGTTGTATCCTGTCAGCAAACCTCCCCCATTCCCAGTACACAGTCTGTACTCAACCACACTTCCTGTAGCCTTACATCATTTTAAGGTACTCAGCATAGATAGAAACTGAGGGTAGAAGAATAGCAGAGTGAAATATCCCATCCACCACTCAACATATCAGTCACTCAATGTGTCCCCAACACTTCCCAAAGAGACAACTCTTGTAATTGTTGACAGTGTGATAGGACATGAATTTAGCTGTGTAAATTGTGAGACACAGACCACAGCTATGCTTGTTCTGCAAAAAAAATGAAAACGCTTAAGTTAAAAAATGACTACATTTTTTACCATTAGAAAATTAAAAGCAAAAACAAAAAACATGAGCACTATCTCAAATAGAGATTTAAATTCCTGTATCTAAAATGCCAGCCTGCTCCCACCACCCCCAACCACTTTAGAAATATATCACCTATGCCAGAAAGGGGACTGGTCATCCTTACAAGTGATGGGCACTTTCCAGGGTCCCAACAAGAGTTGGTCAAGAGTTAGAACCATCTGCTGTCCTTCTCTTAGTTAGTTTACAGCCTTCTCTGCTGTATAAAGTCAGTCCTTGATGATTTTAAAGGATGGTCTGAGTCCCTTGATTTGTCTGTTCATTCTTATGGTGTGGACTTGGTTTTCTTTCCCTACTCAATAACATACTCAGAACAGTGGGCAGAGAAAAGTGGATAATAAAATACTAGCTCTGTGTCTGCCATTAGTAGCTCTGATATAATGTGTGCTACTATAGTTGTGTGAGATTTGACAATGGGAGTCTTTAAGGACTGAATGGACTATAGTAGAAACTGTTGGTGCCTCACACAGATCCCCTTTACCAGGCTGGGGCAGCTATGCCCCAACTGCTGTGCATGCTGGCTGCTAAGGGCTCACAGATGCCCCCTTCTTGAGACGATCATCCTTGGCTAAACTTCTTGTCCCAGGAGATTCTCCACTCCCGCCCCAGCCCAGCAGCCCATTCCCAATGAATAACTGACACAAAAGTCTAGCCCCTTGCCTCCAGATGTCTCCAACACAGCAGTGGGATTGATGATTCAGAACTCCCCATGGGATCAGGCTGAGATTAAATTTCAACTGAGACCACGCCTTTACTTACCATCTTTCTCTGTCCATCTGCTTCATTCAGTCCCTTTCTCCTGAGAACACTTCCCCAACCCGCAAAATGACGTGTACTCAAATCCCTGTCTCAAGCTCTGTTCCCAGGAAACCTGACCTAAGACCTGTATCTTCAAGGGGTCTTCAATCTCACAGGAATTTTCTGGGGCAAAGTGATCATCCATGAACATATAGCATTTGGGTGCTGTGAGTAATTGCTGTTTTAAAGGCTGTAATGATTGGCCATGCACCTATACATGTTATTTTTAATATGTGATATTTAAAAACTCATTTTTAAATTTCCCATCAGTGGTTTTTGCTTGTTGGACTTGAACCCTCATTGAAGTCCAGGACACCATAGCAGTTGACCCTGCACAGCTGGGTGAGGAGACATGCTTTCTTCAGTTCTTAAATAAGATCACAGAGGAGGGTCTTTGGTACCCCTCCTCCCTATCCTGCTGTCTCTGGGAGCCCATGCTTTCACCAAGAGAGTCCTTCACCCCTTCAGAGTTAGTGTAACTCAAAGGCTTCTGAGGCAGTTAGAGCAAGGCTGCTGCCTCTCTCACACCTAGCCCATCACCCTCCTGGGATTCTGAGTGAATAGAGTGCTTCTCCAGAATAAAGCAGAAGGAAGGAGCTGCACAACACAACCACACACACACACACACACACACACACACACACACTCATCATTCACACATAAGGATTCACAGTACACTTTCTTCCCTTTCAAGAATCACCACCGGAGGTATAAGGAATCAAATTAGCTATTCCTGTCTATGTCACTATCATCTGTGCCCATAAAACACTAAAAATGATAAGCGCCGCTTTTGCTTTTCAAGTTGTCCACATCTGTAAAGTTGGCGGTGGTTCAGATCACCTTCTGGTGAATGCGGTGTGGGACCCCCAGGTGACTGAGTTGTCTCCCCCAATTCCTGAGCTCATTCTCCCCAGATCCACTCTCCCTTCCCTTTGCTGACACTGATGAGGATGGATTCTTGGGCCAACAACAGATGTGTGACAGACCTAGATTTCCACAGGGATCTGACTGAGCTCTAAGACCTCTTTCTCTGTTCTCTCCGTGTGAGTAGATAAAGGCAGTGGACAATGGGCGCCCACAGAAATCCTCCACGGCCCGCCTCCACATTGAATGGATTAAGAAACCACCCCCTTCACCTATACCACTGACTTTTGATGAGCCGTTTTATAACTTCACAGTAATGGAAAGCGATAGAGTCACCGAGATTGTGGGGGTGGTGTCTGTGCAGCCAGCTAACACCCCTCTGTGGTTTGACATAGTTGGTAAGTTCGAGTCCCCCAGAGCAGTACTGGCCAACGTAATCATTGACTGGAGTAACTAGCAAAAAAAAAAAAAAAAAAAAATCAGAAACAAAAACAAAAAAAAATACAAAAAATTTAAAAATTAAAAAAAAAAAAAAACCACTAACAATTAGTGCTAAGATGAAAAGATATATAGTGCTGGAATGCAAAAGAGCCAGTAAAATGAATAATCGACCTGTGCTTTCGTTCCAACTCTGTAGCTAAGCTGAACAGAAAGTGCTCTCTGGCTGGATTTTCCATAGTATGTTATTTACTGCAATCTTAATGTCTTTCTGTGTGTCATTTAAATTCTATTGTCACACTTGGCTAATCTCATTTCTAAATGTATTGATGGTACTAGACTTTGCTGTCCTTCATTTCTCTCTTTTTCTTCACCTTTTTTCTGCATTCTGTTCTTTTTTTTTTTTTCTGCTCCCGACTGCCCTGCTTCAAGGTGGCAAGCATGCTCGAGAGATGTTCTATATTCTACAGACAGCTTGTGGGCAGAACTGTTCAACAGAAGGTACCCTTAGTGCAAACACATTTGCTAAAATACAGCTATCCAATCTGCCTTTTACGGTTTTTTTTTTTAAGCAAATTAAATTACATCTTTCATAACTGCCTGTGACAGGCTGAAGTGCAGCCCACAGATTTCATACATGCCTCTAACAACTATTGCATTACTTGTATCCACTGACTCCTTTGTTTGAGGTTTGATGGGGTTTGAAGTTGGGGGGAGGGGTGGTTTCGATTTCTTTAAAAAGATTTTT
The DNA here is from genome assembly GCF_028018385.1 of Neofelis nebulosa. NCBI lineage: Eukaryota > Metazoa > Chordata > Mammalia > Carnivora > Felidae > Neofelis > Neofelis nebulosa. The sequence continues at coordinate 40,636,335 of NC_080791.1, read as the reverse complement.
TTCTCTTTGCTTTTGAGGTATATGGGCTTTTTGTTGTTTTGTTTTGATCATTTTGTAGGTTGGGTTTTTGGGCCTTTTCCGATTGAAAAATAAATTAAAATTTATCCCAACACCTCTGTTTTGCCGCGGTAGTGCCATTCATAGACCAAAAAGCTCCACCAAGAGGGGTCCCTGGCTGCCATCCACAAAAGTAAAGACAGGAAATGGAACCCAGATATATAGCCAGTGAGAGCTTCCTACGAGAACAGAATAGAGAAAGCAGACGGAAGCATGCAGGACAGACCTTGGGAGCCGACCTTTAAATACTTTGAAAGAAAATGAGCAAGCAGGCTGCAAGAGGAGAGGGCAGAACAGCAGCCCTGCCCTCCACACATAGGCAGGGAGAGGTGGTGCAGGGGAAACCCGTGCTGAGGATGGCGAAACAAAACAGCCCCTAGCCTGGAGGACAGAACGGGGAGACTGTGCCAGCCCTGGATCTGACACCGGGTTGAGCTGGGTCTGACTTCCCACGGTTCTTCGTGGGAGGCCGGGAATCCAGAAACCTGGTCTGTGGGAATCATTTCCCTCCATTTGTCATTGCCTGGATCGGATGGGCAGGAACCTACCTCTCTTCCCAGGAATGGCTGAATCTGGAGAAAGCATTTAGAACATTCCACATCTGTTTTCATGAGGCACAGGAAAAAGAATGCCCCGTGGCCTCCAACCAAACCTCAGTAGAAGGTCCTGTGAACTCCCCCAAAACGGGCGTGTTTTCTACATATTTCATCTTACAGAATGCTGGTAGAATGTCTTTACTTTCCTTAGTTGGCATTAGTCACGCCATCCCTGTTCATGACCATCCTCATTCTGAACTTTCAACTCCTTCTTCGTCTCCACTTAATGCATTAGAAGTGGAACCTCTTCTGATCCAGGAAAGATGTCTTAGATTCCGTATCTTCTCACTAGTTTTCAGCCCACAAAGTTATTATCTCATGCAGCTTCTTCTTTCTTGGTGGCACACGTGCCTCACCTGGTTGTCTGCGCTGTCATCCTTCGTGGTTCCTTCACTGCCGCCCCCAGTCGGAGTTGTAGAAAATGCATCTTGGTTTGCACATGTGCCCCCTGATACCAGGCCTCTAGGGGCAGGTGCAATAATGATCGATTTCTTTTCAATGTCCCAGAGACGAGTGCAGTCAACCCTCAACAGGCAACAGGGCTCCTGGTGTGCTGTCCTAAGCTGTGGGAGGGGTTGCTGTCTCTCATCAGCCACCAGCGTACCTCCTTCCTCCCTTGACGTACCAGTTCACAAGCACCTCTACACCCCACAGCACTGCTTCTCTCCCTCCTGTGATCCATGTCTGCAACCTCGTGCCCCACAACACAACCTGCTACCATCTCCACCCACCCAGGAACCCCTTATTTGTACACAGCACAAATCCTACAAATCCTACAAAGCATACCTTTCTCTGACGCTCTGACCCCAGATATCCAAGTCAGTTTGCAATTCCTTAGCATTTCTGTGTGTGTGTGTGTGTGTGTGTGTGTGTGATTGGGTGGAGGTAAGCATGCCTAGTAATGCTGCATGTAACATTACCTGCACGTTTTCATGTTCGCATTGTTAGTGCTATTGTGCATTTTCATTTCTGTTGATCAATGATCATTCTCTTTTTAATGTTTATTTATTTTGAGAGAGAGAGAATGAGTGTGTGTGTGTGTGTGTGTGTGTGTGCATGAGCTGGGAAAAGGGTGCAGAGAGAGTGGGAGAGAGAGAATCCCAAGCAGGCTCTGTGCTGTCAGCTCACAGCCTGATGAGGGGGCTCGAACTCACAAATCATGAGATCACGACCTGAGTCTAAATCAAGAGTCAGCCACTTAACCGACTAAGCCACCCAGGCACCCCAATCCAATCTCATTCTTAACCCTTAGGTCAAGGTCTTTTTCTCCTCATTCCTTCCTCCTGCCAGCGCTTCTGTTGATTGCTTCAGGGTGAGTGGAATAAAACATGGTGATGGAGGAGATGCTCCAGCCAGCCAATGCATTAACCCTACTAATGCCTCTTGAGATGACCCCAGAGTCAGGGTGAACTTCCAGTGTCTTTCCAGCCATAGCAACCATAGCCCCTTGGACAAAATGAGAGCTAGTCCAAGAAGAGAGGGGCAGTTTACAGATGACAGCCCTCCCTGGAGTGAATCTCTTCAGGCTGCTCCAAATACACATCCAGAAATCATTATCAAAAACATAGCAGCAGTTTCCATGTTTCGCCACCTTCGTGCTTCTAAATGCTGTACTCTTCCTAAAGAATCCTCCCCGTATCAGTACATGGAGTAGTTCTCTACATGAAGACCTACAGGGTTGTCCCTCTAGTCTAGATGCTTCCACCACAGAGATTTCACTGTAGATCTGGTATCATCTAGCTGAGCTTCTCTTACAGATTGAGCTTACTGGGCCCAGTGCCCAAACAGAATGTGGTTTTATTTCCATCCCCACATCCAGCCAACAACATCTTGAAACACCAACTCTATGTCACCACCAAAGTTAAATCTTTCCTCCAGATGCTGGGGTTGCTTTCAGTATCAGTATGGTCCCCTTTGCACCAAATCCCCCTTTTGAGAATCCTTTCTAATCTAGCAGAGTCATTTTTTTTTCAATCTGCTGACAGTGTCTTTCCCCTTCTCTAAAAACCTATTGTTTTCTTTATCGTATTCAGATGTTTCCTTCTACTTTCGAGATTTCTTGCTTATTTATCCTGGGCCATCCAGACTCTCCACTCTCTTCCCTTTCTCCTTGCCTAAGCATCTTCCTTGGCCAAGCTAACACAAAGGGAAAAGAGAGGGAATCGTGCTTCCCAATGCTTGAGAAACTTGGCAGTATACTGTGGTTGAGTGTTGACATATACTGTCGGCATGGATCTGAGATGAGATGTCGGGTGTATTTATCGGCCTTGCCCAGGTAAATACTCTGTGACTCTTCCAGTGGAGTAAAGATTTGGTTCCATCATAGACCTAGTGTATTTAGACACCTATACAGACACTCAAGGTTATAGAGCATGCGACGTCCTGGCCTAGCACTTAACAGCTTACAAATGCTATAACGAATGAATTCTCATTAAGTAAGCAGAAAGAGTGTTTCTGCATGCTTTTTCCCCTGAGAGTATTGTCTCCTCATTTCCATATTTCCAGATCTACCTGAGTGTTGTTTAACTTCCTTCATTTTCCTCCCACTGTAATAGGAATTCGCAAAAACTGTAGCAAGCAAGATTTTGTTCCCAAGTCTGGCCCCCCCACCACTGATCTGCCAGTCACTTTTCTGTTCCTCCAAAGAGACCATTGCTTACAGTATTATGTAGCTAGACCCTCCTCAGCTTCCAGAAACAGAAGCTCCACTTGTAACCCAGTTAAGAAAGCTGTAATTAAAAGGAAACATAATAAAGTTCAGCTGTTCCGTGTTTAAACAGCCCAATGCACAGCATGTTCATTCTCTGTGTTAAAAGGGAAAGAAAACGAAGGGAACAAAAATAACCCATAATCCTCTGTGGCTTTGTCACATATCTTCACACTTCTCAGGAGACTATGATTCAACCCAGCGGCTCCTTGGTTTACATTCTTTGTAATGTGCACGCAATCTGGTTCACAGTTCATTCCCCGCATCTTTATCCCGATGGCAAATGTCTGTATGGAACGACCACCGCTATTACATACTTCAAACAATGCCTCTCGACCCACAGTTGATGGAGGACACTGCCACCCATTTTGCTAGCTTTTCACCTGATACTTCGATTAGAAAAATGGTTGTTCTTCTCGAGAGTAAACGTTTAAAATGTCTTTGCTTATTTTATTTGAAAACAACTCTCTGACAGTGCAAGCTAGCACATGGGTCCAACTCTAGCTGAAGTACTTATCTGTGTTGCAGGTATATAAAGATCACCTTGGCTCTTAGTCTGTCATAGGTTCTTTGGGTTCTGGGCTGCTTCTGTCTCCTAAGCTTACACCTGTCCTTCTTGAGCCTTGTCCCCAGTGGAGCCATCCCTTAGGATTGGATCAAGTGGGCAAGTGAACTCTTTAGCAGCAGGCCTGTTCTCTGACTATAGATTGGGTCTTTCTTTATCACAAAACTCTTACCCATCCCTCCTGAGAGAAGCCATGTCTGTCTACCATTTCTAATACACCGGTTTATCCATTCCAGTAGCGTTTACTCAAAATCATTCAATTAACATCAAATACTTCAGTTCTCCTATTCTGCCCTCTGTCCCTAATTTGCTCCCAAATGACCCTCTCTTTTCTCTGTCACAACAATATAGACCATGAAGCACATCTGAAGAGGTTTCAGGGAAATAATAAAAAGCCTAAACAACACTTTGTATATTCATTATTTTAAGAAAATGAATTTTAAACCAGATTCTAGAAGGCATTTTCCTTCCTACCACTGTTTCCTGACCTCCACCCAGCATCTCCTGCCTTCCATGTAAATATCCTTTTCGGCCCTATACTGTGCTTGCTTCATTCCAAGACAGAAAACTATTCATGATCAAACCGTAATCGGTGTTTAGCATTTTTCCTTAAGTTTGCTGTACATGCTGAACTTGAATGAACAGCTTGTGAACTACTCCCTTAATTCATTGACATTCAGCAGCTCAGTGTTTTGGAAGCTTCTCACATAACACTTCCCCCTTGGTGACTACTAGATTTTGGTTGGTGTTTTTATAATTACACACAGAGTGGAATGGAATCATGTGCTAGGGGAGGAGCCTGGAAACGTCTCTAAAGAGGACAGTGGCGTGATACCCACCATTGGATCTCATTATGGAGAGATGGTGGTACTTTGGACCCTTCTTTAAAGAAAGACTTGACCAAATCATGATCCAATGCCCTGCTGCCCAAAATATGCAAGCAGTAGCTGCTGGCTTAAAGTATTTTCACTCTCGTCCCATTTTTGAAGCTTTTTAGGACATTATGACTTGGTGCATTTAACTTTAGAACCCAGTAGAAATCCAACCCTCCTCTTCTGCTCTCTGTTTACTCTGGTACACCCGTCTTTACCAAAAATAGCCACAGAGGAATGTCCCTGACATGAACTATCTGTTATGTGGGCTGTTCACAACCTTGCTTTTAACCATCTCTGCCGCACACCCCTGCAGCAACGCTCAGGCTGTGACTTTTCTACTTTCCCACTTTGTTGAAACTCAGACCAGCTCGGCGGTGTTCTCCCCTGCCCCCACCTTTTGTTTAGCCTAACGCTGCTGCACCAGCATACCCTGGCTTTGCATGTTGTGTTACTGGCTCTGAGGAAGCACATCTTGTTTAAACGGAATGCTGCTAGTGAAAATGGACTCCTACCATTTGATACTCTCACCCCAGATGAATTGGACATGGTTTCCTATGAAATGAAATCACCTTTCAGGCTAAAAGGGAGCCTGAGAAATGAGCCCTGGGGGAGAGATATGGCGTCGTTTATGAAATGGGATGCCTAAGTGGTAGGTTATTAAATTGCGTGAGGGTTGATGGTGAACTGCTGGTCTAGATTCTGTGTCCCTTGTCAGAAATTCATTTTAAAACTCAGGCAAGATTTTGGGAACCTTGTTTCCTGTGATATCTTGGTTTAACTGGGAGCACATGCCCTGGAAGTGACTACCAGAGGCTGCTCGCCATATTGATGGACTGAGAAACACTTCACAGACTCTCTCTCTCTCAAGTTCCCCTTGATATGCTTTCCATTTGTGTACCTCCCTACCCCTTTAGAGCTTTCTGGTCCAGAGCATTTGAAACTGTAGTAGTGGATGAGGGAGACACGCACACACACACACACACACACACACACGTGCGCACATGCACACATGCAGAGGAGTGAGAAGTATAAAAAATTACAACCATAAAACTAGCCAGAAATGCTTTTTGATATAAAAAATGAGTAATAAGAAAACACAATCTACATGTCATATGTAATTTATGTAAATTTTATGCCACTCAGCCCATGAAATGATTATGTCTTTCATCACGAGGCCCTGAGGAAAATGTGAGTCTCAGGCAGTGAGGGAGAGCACATAGGATTTCCCCATTTAAACAGGAACCGAAACTGGAAATCTTTGCTTGGGTGTTCTCTAAATTTTATTTTCATTCATCTTTAAACTGGAGCACACCAACGTTTTATAGTTTGCATAATTTCTACTTTGCCTCTACCTACAAATTTCCACCTTCTAAAATAATTTCCTTATCCTCTATCCTTACCCTGCCCACCCCCCACCCCCCCCACACACAAAAAAATGTGTTCTTCATATTTAAGAAAGCCAACAACCCGGTTAGGAAAACATTCTGAAGATGATTTTAGTCTGATTTAAAATATGAAGTAGTCCCCACCCAAAACAGCACAAAAAGTGGCACTCTACGCTTCCTTCTACACAAGTCTGACATATTTTATGTCGTTTCTTTGAAATTTTCCATGGCAAAGTGTTTTTGTTTTTTTTCCCTCAGAATGTACCAGTTGATAGCAAATTGTTTTCCTTTGCTCATTAGGATGGTTATTCAAAATCTCTGAATCAGCCTTACGCTTTATTTCATGTGGTTATCAACAGGAAGCACTCCCTATGAAAGAGACACGGTGACCTGAGGCTTACTTCCCTGTTCAGCCCAGATTTCCTCCTTTTTCTACTTCTCCTGTTCTTCAAAAGATTTTTTTTTTTTTTGGAGTGCTCCTCAGTAAATCAATTAAAGATATTAATTGGAAGATGAGTCTCTTTTTAGATGAAATTTTTGAAAAATATATCATCTCCAAGCAATTCTGTGGTCCCCTGTATCTCCATAACTTTAATTAAATGTCAAGGGCAATTATGTTCTCTCTAGCAATTAAGTAATCCTAAGTGTATATGACAGCTGCAAGCAATAAGTATTGAAATATATATGACCAGGGTTTTTTTTTTTAGTAAACCAGGTGATTTATTCTGTGTCACTGTATATCAAATTCTACTAATTCAGGTAAAATTCTCCTTTCCCTTAACTCATCCACTCATTTGTAATTGTAATATCATAGATATTGTATACGGTATTGTTCACTGACCAGCAAAATGAAATGTAAAGTATGTTGAATGGAAGAGAACCCAAGATTTCTTTTCTAAAATATGAAATTCAGTAAGTGAATCGCCCCGTGTGCTATGGCTAAATAAAATTACTGTCCAAGAACAAAAGTAATTGACATCATGGAATTTCAGACTAAAATAAATGGAGCTTGTGAACAATAGTGATATTTAATTAAAATCCACCCAACGTTTGTACCATTATCTTCTCTCCTCCTTAAAACAACAACAACAACAACAACAACTTTCATTTGGGGAAAAATCATAAACCACATTTTAGTTCACAGAGATGAAAACAGCTACAGTAATTTTAAAAAGGCCTGTGTTGTCTTAGCACATTATCAGGTATTCCTAGTCCAACAGAGAGGGAAGGAAAGTTTTTTAAACTTTCACACTGATTGTTTCATAAGTTGATGTCACATAAGCCGATGTTTTCTTCTACTTCCTTCCAGATTTCATTTTGTAAATCTCCCATAAACTTTCTACCTTTTGGGGAGAAAAATAATTTGCACTGTCAGGATGGCAAAAGACAATTTTTCTGTAAATATCCCAACTTACAGATATAGAATTTTTATATGAAACTCAATTTTTTGGCTTTTTCTTATTTTCTAGTATTTATAATTTTATTTCTGACATCTAATGGAGGGGATCTGAACTCTACCAACCAGAGTTTACCATCAATCCTAAAATAGATTCAAGAGTGCCTACGTAGTGTTGTTAATAATTGAACTATTTGTTTACTTAGAATTTAATCTACTTTAGAAAAGCAGAAAGGTCTACAAATCCTTAGCATAGAAGCCATAGCCACAGGGGGTTGGAAGGCCTGCAGTTTTCTAAATATTTTACTGACTCAGTTTATGCTTCACTTCTGTAACATTAGTGCTGAGGTTTTTCTTTGCAATACATTCTTTTTTGTGACATTTGTTATGCATTGAAGAGGCTGTGTTTTGTAGTATAAATTAAGTTGGAAATAGAGGTCCCATTTAAGATGTACAAAACTGAGCCAGAGGGATGCCTGTCAAAAAATATTTCTATATAAGAGTTCCCTTTAAAGCTATATGCTTCAATAGACGTAATAACTTCTCAGATATGCTAATTTCATGTTGTTTTTGTGAAATCATCAGGGGGGAATTTTGACAGCTCTTTTGACGCAGAGAAGGGTGTTGGGACCATTGTCATTGCCAAACCTTTGGATGCGGAGCAGAGGTCCATCTATAATATGAGTGTGGAAGTCACCGATGGGACAAATGTTGCTGTCACTCAGGTAAGATGTCAAATTACTAAATGGTGAGAATGCCAAACGATCTGCTAAAGTCAGTGGTGCAAGTGATTAGACAATGTGTTGAAAGTAGTAAATTATGTCCACGGATTTCTACCGTATTTAAAACAGTCGTCTGAGAGAACAACCTAGCAAAAAGATTGTATCAATGGTATTGTATAACTTAGCCATCTCCTTCAAGAGATTGTGACTGTTCATGCATGGAAGAGGGATATGTATTTGCTTCCTGATCATTTACTGTAGATTTCTCTCTTTGACAACAAAGTCAGCTGTCCTTGAATTTACAAGAAAGAGGGCATGTATATTGTCTGAGTCAACACATCATTATATTCTTCACCTTTTCACGTGTCGGTCTCAGAGAGTTAGAGCTAGAGGCACCTAAGAGTCCAAATTCATTTCAAAAACTAAGATGAGTGATATATCCACAGCCTTACTTGAGAACAAGGACTGAGAGTTAGATTCCCTGCCTCCCATCTCTTGTTCTAGCCTCTATGCCATTGGTCCCTTATCCTGGCTGCACAGTAAGGTGCTCTGGTTGTGGGGGCCCCGGGTGTTGAAACCACTGAAGCCTGGGCCGCACCCTCAGAGACCCTGCATGATCCTGCTTGTTAGCAGCTGGGGATGAGGACCATTGCTTGAACTCTGGTATGTGAGTGTTTATGAAAGGGCCTTGAGAGCAAGGAGGAGGAGAACATATGTGGGTGAGACTAACACGATGTTAGATATCAATATGGGGCAGATTTACCCTAAATATGAGAGGATTTTTTTGTTTTCTGTTTTAGCATCAGAGACCTTAGGCCAGTTATGGCAGAGGACTGGCCCACACGCATATCCTAAAATCTTTCCATTCTCCTTACTTCTGTCTCCTGTTCTCATGACCCCAGAGGCCATCACTAGTTAATCAAGGTCCTTTTTCCTGCTCAGCCCAAATGTGCCCTGAGACTCCTCAACACAAAGGTTCAGGAAGTGAAGATGAAATTTTTGCCAACCCTAAAGTAAGCAAATGTTGATTGGTTTGAAACTTGTTGTAAGCTTGGGGTGCCTGGGTGGCTGAGCTGGTTAAATGGACAGCTCTTGATTTCGGCCCAGGTTATGATCACATGGTTCATGGGTTCAAGCCCCCCATCGGGCTCTGCACTGACAGCCTGCTTGGGATGCTCTGTCTCTCTCTCTCTCTCTTTCTCTCCCTCTCTCTCTCTCTGCCCCTCCCCTACTCTCTTGCACACACACTCTCTCTCTCTCTCTCAAAATAAATTTTAAAAAAACGTGGTTTAAGTTCTTGTAACTATGTAATTTTAAAAAGGAGAAAGGAGGATTATTTCATGCACTACCTCTTAGTTTGAATTGGTTTCAAAAATACTATGAGACTTTCTCCTTTGATGCTGTTCATAATCATAAAATGGTGGAATTTTAAAGAAACATGAGAGTTCACCTTTACTTTTTAATTTTTTACTTTACCTTTTCCTTTTCACTCAAATAAACTGAAACCCAGAAAGGGGACATGACATGCACATGACAGGGCAGCCATGTATGGTGACTCCAAATCCTTCAACCTGTGTCTTTCCCTAGGATGACCATAAGACCCTAATTGCCTGAGAGAGACCCACTTACACCTGTTACACTGGTGTAACTCCCATTCACTCTTAAATTGCCTCAGTTGGGACGATAAATTCTACGGCCACCTACTTAAATCTGTACTGCTTCAGAGTATTTTCTTTTTTTTTTTTTTTTAATTTTTGGGGGAGGAGGGGGGAGACAGACACAGAGTGTGAGTGGGGGAAGAGCAGAGAGAGAGGGAGACACAGAATCTGAAGCAGGTTCCAGGCTCTGAGCTGTCAGCACAGAGTCCAACACAGGGCTCGAGCCCATGAACCACGAGATCATGACCTGAGCCAAAGTCAGATGATCAACCTACTGAGCCACCCAGGTGCCCCCAGAGTATTTTCAAGACTAAAATACAGATTCCTGGAAAGGATACCATGGTTGAGATCCTATGGGAATCACACAATCTAAAAGCAAGCCCCAAAGACTGATACAAAACAACCCACTTGCACTATTTCTAAGTCTTTATTGCTAATTCACTTTTTAAATTAGCCATTCCTTAGCAAAGCCAACCTCAACTTCTGCATCATTTAAAAATACAAGACCAAGTTGAGTAAAATACAAAGAAAGCATGGAACCATATTCATTTCCATACTTTTTTCCAGGGTTTTATAACAATTGGATTAAATGGCAATTCAGTGTGCCTAGAATGTTACAGATACACATTAAGTATGTTTAAAATGAGTGAATGGATAGCAGGTGGTAACATATTCAACGGGGCCTACATGGCAGTTATGCTGGATCTTCAAAGCACAGAACTGATTCATGGTAACCAGAAAAACAAAAAAATTATCAGTGAGCCTTTTCTTGTAGAATTTTTTTTAGGACCAGACCAGAAATCATTTAACAGTATGTATTCTGCAAATATTTCTTGGGTTCACACCATGTGCTAGGAGGTGTGCTAGATGCCTGAGGTCACGGTGACTCAGAGTTTTAAAACCAGATGACTGATGTGCACACCCTTTTTAAAAACTAACTTGAAAGCGTACATTATAAGATTCTGAATGTACACATTGTTCAAGTTCTGCTTTGGTTGATTTTCTATCAGCCTAATGTGGGATTAGACCTCTCTCCAGAGCAGTTGGGAAGAGGTGGAGAATCCAGGTGAACTTAGATGTTTCCCTTGGCAAGACCAAACTAAGTAGGTCGACGAAGGGTATCAGGAGATTTTCGTTCAAAAGCTTCGAAGCCACTCTGTCTCCAGGGCCATGACCTTCTCAGTAAGTGAGAACTAACCGTTTCCAAGGTATAAACTTGTGCACGATCAGTATTACCACCAGAAAACCATTACTCTGTCCATAAGGCTGCGTTCAGGCCTAAGTACCAACCCCCCCAGAGCCCCTGTCAATCCAGGCCTCTGCTTCTCTTTGCCACAGCCCCTCCGACAATAGAAAAGAGGTTCTCTCAACTAATCCAAGCCCTCTGTATCAAGGACATGTTTACAAAAAGATTATTTTGGTAAAGAAAAGGCGTTCTAGATCTCTTTTAGAAACCACCAAAGCATGTTCCAACCCATGACCCTAGGCAACTTAATGATTCCACCATCAAACAGATACCCTTCACCATATAACTAAGTAAATGTTTTGTAGCCCCAAAACACCTGTCCAGTTTCCCTTTGGGAACTTTCCTCTACTTTGTTCCTTTGGAATCATAAAACATCTATGACAAGGGCTTCAAATCAGCCAGAAACAACATGTTGAATTTCACTTCACAAATGTCACACAAATCAGAGCCTCGGGGATCTCCGTGTCTACATGAAAACTCTTCCTTCATCTTCAGTTTTGTTCTGTTGTCCCAACTTGTAGGATTCTTGTGCCTCAGAGCTACAATATCTGGTGGCAAATAAACATCCTTTTCCTCACTGAGATCCCCTAGCGTGAGTACAGAATATAAAATATATAAAACGGTCCTGTGGATTTCACGTTGCAAAGATTCAGATGTCCTAAATGAGCCCGTAAGCAGGTGACTTTCTCCAGCTGGAATGGGAAGAGAGGCGGCCAGAGGGGATGTCAGAGATTCCAAATGTGAGATGATTGGAAACATCGTCACTAGTTCAGGTACGGAGGGGGCGGTGTGACAAGGAACACAGGCAGCCTTGAGGTGCTAAGAGGTGCTCCAGCCAACAGCCCACAAGGAAACAGGGACCCCGGGCCTAGAACCTCAGGGAACTAAATTTCATTAACAATCTAAATGAGCCTGGAGCGGATTCACCCCCAGAGTTTCTGGAAAGGAACGCAGCCCTGCTGACCCCTTGATTTTGGCTTTGTGAGACTCTAAGTAGAAAACACAGGTGAGCCACACTGTACTCCCAACTACTGACTTACAGAGCGAGGAGGTAATAAATGCGTGTCATTTTAAGCCAAGTTTGTGGTAATTTGTTATGTTAGAAATAGGAAATAGAAATAGGAAACTATTTTGCGGGGAAGGCAAAGCAGGGTTTTGTAACTCGAGTAGGGCAGAGTTCAGACATAAGTAGTTGGATTCCAGAGCCTGCTTTCTCAACCACTGCCCTGTGCCACCTTCTCAAAGGCAAGGCTAAGTCTTTGCTACCTTTGCTAAATGTTTGCAGGAAGAGAAACTTACCTGGCTCTGCTAATTATGAGGGGAATACTTTTTTTTAAATAGGTTTATTTATCTACCTTTGAGAGAGAGAGAGTGCGTGTATACAAGCGGGGGAGAAGCAGAGAGAGGAGAGAGAGAGAATCCCAAGCGGGATCCATGCTATCGGCACCATTGGCGCCAAGCCCATCACAGGGCTCGATCCCATGAACCGTGAGATCACGACCTGAGCAGAAATCAAGAGGTGGATGCTTAACTGAGTGAGCCACCCAGGTGCCCCTGAGGAGGACACTTCTTAAGATGGCTGCCTGGGGAACATAGTGCCATCTGCGGCCATCAGAATGTGTCAGAGCCAGCCTGCATCCTGGGCATGGAGCAAAATGCCTCAGCCTCCTTACAGCCTCCACTCAAGCGGCTGAGTTTATGGGCCACAGAGGCGCACATCACCAAGGAGGAGAAATTATGGGTCTTCACAACTTTCCCCATACCTCTATCCAACCCATATGAACTACTGCATCTTCACAGCAAATTTACGAAAGTCTAGAGCATGACTCTTCCAAAGGATCAATGGATAGAAATATGTAGTAATATATAATGCCTGCTATTTGCATAAGAAGACTTAACAAGCTTCATTCTTAAGTTTCATTTCCTTGTCTTACTGGGAGTAGTTACATCAAATATTATCATTACACTTATTTTTCTAGTAAAAAACTCACACAGATTGCTTAGGTGGACACCCTTGGTGTACACAGGTAAAGAGGTCGAAACCCACTTTTTCCTTCTCAAGATCAGATATATCTTAGAAACTCCACCTTACACATCTATATATACACAATATACAATTCACTAGAGGAAGCATTTGGTATAAAGGAGGGAATACTGACCTTGAATCAGGTGACCCAAGTTCAAGTCAGCACTTAACCAATTCCTGTCTATGTTACCAAATAGAAGGTAGTTCTCTCCCTGTGAGACTCAATTTTTTCTGTATAATGGGGATACTACCTTACATACTTCATGAGTTGTTGTAAGAATAAAATAAGATCTTTTGAGATATTTTCAGATCTGTGATGTGCTGGACTCATGCAAGTTTTATTATTAGTCTCATCCTCAACTTAAAATGGGAATACTATACCTGATAACTATAAAATATTGTGTATGTGGCTTTCATTGTTATTCATGAAAGACAGCAAAGATATTCATGCCCAAATAATCTAAAAATTACATTGATTTGATTCAGAGACTCATGATATGTGCTTTTGTGATTTTACTATGCTTTTCTTATTCAAGTCCTACTTTGATTTATAAACATATGAAAATCAGCTTGTATTCGTATGCTCCACAGCCAAACCTGAGATTAAAAATCTCTTTCAGATAATCTCCAAAATTCTTAGGCCCCACAAAGGCAGTTAATTGAGTTAATTAGCCACAAAGGCTTTCTGCCAAAGAGAGTATATTCACTGGGGCTAAGAGGTCTGGGACCTGCATTCTTCAGGTTAACCTTGCCAACCTTCACAGCCTTGAGGAGTCCATTCTTCTTTTGTCTTTAAGCCATGTGCTGGGAATTCCTCACTGGCCTTCTTCTTCAAAAAGCAGACTTTATCTTTAAGATTTAGACTGTGTCTTCTCCTTTCCTTCCACCTTTGCACCTGCTTAAAGGCAGGTGAGGGTAAGAACAAATCACTTTTTTTTTTCTCTTAAAATTTTTCGAGAGAGAAGGTGACAGAATGCGAGGGGGGGAGGGGCAGAGAGAGAGGGAGACACAGAATCTGAAGTAGGCTCCAGACTCTGAGCTGTCAGCACAAAGCCCAGCACAGGGCTCGAACCCACGAACCACGAGATCATGACCTGAGCTGAAGTCGTACACTTAACCGACTGAGCCACCCAGGTGTTCCAGAAGAAATCACTTTTGCTAAAGCTGTTCCATGATTCCCTAGTTCAAGGAACTCCCAAGGGACACTTGTTTGTCAGGAGTTTTTATCTTCCTCAGCACCTTCTCCCTCTTAGCAGGTGAAAAAGAAAGCAACCCCAAACTTCCTTCTGTAGTTAGGTTAGGAAAATGCTGGAACTAATACAATTATATAGAGATAAAATAAAGCAGCAAACCAACTCTGAGATAGGATTTCCTATTAAAAAAACAATAATAATGGTAAAACTTCATTGTTGGTAATAGATCCATGCCTAACAATTTGTGAGTGAATCAATTTTTGAAAATGGATTCCAGTTTTAAAGGCAGCAGGGAACTTTCTGCTTAGAATAATGTTCCTGAAATGACAGCGGTCACGTCTGTTGTCTATTGTGTCAGTTAGGATTTCAGTATAACAAGGTACGTGCTATGTACACACGCGTTTGTTCACGTATGTTAGGTGCATTTATAATTAATGTGTATATAATTTCAGTGCACATGGAGATGGCATAATGGAATGAATGTAGAACTTGGCTCCATATGACCTAGTTTGAATTTGGCCTTGCCGTTGTCACTTTGGGCACACCCCTTAACTTCTCTGATCCACATTTTTCCCATCGATAAACTAGAGACGATAAAGGTTAAGAAACAAATATGATACAGGTTTATAAATTGTAAAATAAACATAAACTGACATGATTTTTTTTTTTACTTACACATCCAAAAATAAAACTTGTAAGCTTGGGGAGAATCCAAGGAGCATTACCCTTGAAATCACAACCATAGAATATTTTAAATATGGTTTCAAAATGCCAACAGAGGCGGAACAGACTGTCAATACTTTGGGACTTAATTGATTCTAATGAAAGACCGAGGCCTTCCCCTGTAACTCACCCCAAGGACACTTCATGCCATGAGCCTTTGTAAAGCCAGGCTTGGCACGTACCCAGACTTAGCTTAGATGAGCTTGCAAAACCCGAAGTGTTTGTGGTAGGCACCATTGGATCCAGCGCTGAAGAGACTTCCTACATTCAGGTTTCCTCCTGCTTTGATTCCATTATACTTCTTTAGGCCTTTCAATTACCATTTTGAGCACAACATCTTTGAGAGTTACTTTGCTTTGTTTGTTAGTTCAGGAGCTCACAAATGGCCCCAACTGTGGGAAATAAAAAGCAAACGAGGAGAAGGAAGTCTTTTACAGAGAAACACTTGTTCTGACTGTAGATTAGGCACAAGACAAAGCAAGCAGAAAGAGGCAAGCTTTTCAGGAGCACATCAACTTTGAAACTTCATGAAGGTCAGGGCAGCCTTGCTGGCTGGAAGGGCTTTTTTATCCCGTTAATATAACTGCTTCTGTGCACACAAATATTTTAGCATCTTGACTAAGTTAACTTGAACTTTTTAAAGGAAAGAATTGGCATTCAAAGAATCTAGTATGACCTTCCAAATACAGTGGAGATAAAACAATACCTAAAACTCACAGGCACACTTCTTAGCCCTTTTTTTTAACCATAAACTGCAAGCAAATCTTGTTCCCATGTCAGGCTCACTCACTGGGCAAGTCTTCTGGGCACAGAGGCCGTAGCACTTCCCTTTTCTCTTCCTCAGAAAAGAAAAAGCACATGTGCATCAACGTGAGTGACAATGCAGCCGCTTATAAGAATAGCCGTGGTCTGACCACATTTTAAAAAGTAAATAATTTTCTAGAATGCAGCCAGGTGCCTGCATATGTAAAAGCTTTCCCATTAGTTGGGAATAAGACAGGAATGTCACCGGCTCCAATACTATTTAACTCGTGCTAAAAGTATTAACCAGGGGCGCCTGGGTGGCTCGGTCGGTTGAGTATCTGACTTCGGCTCAGGTCATGATCTCACAGTCTGTGAGTTCGAGCCCCGCGTCGGGCTCTGTGCTGACAGCTCAGAGCCTGGAGCCTGTTTCAGATTCTGTGTCTCCCTCTCTCTCTGCCCCTCCCCTGTTCATGCTCTGTCTCTCTGTCTCAAAACTAAATAAACGTTAAAAATAAAAAAAAATAAAAAAAAATAAAAAAAAAAAAAGTATTAACCAATGCAAATAGGTAAGATAAAGCAAGTTGTGTTATAAAAAGGAAACGGTAGAACAAATGTAATGCTTCAACATGGACTCCTTGGCATTTGCATATTTTGGATATATGCGTTCGGGTGCTTTTGATAATTAAGATGGTCCGCAAATTCAAGAAGACCCAACAAAGATAAAGAAGCTTTTTTAAAGTACTAGAAAAATATAAGGAAACATATGGTCATTGATCTAGTTATTGCTACTATTAACATTACTGCTATGTCCAGTGGTTTTACTGGTGTCATTGTTGTTATTGTTAAATTATGCTCTTAACATTATGATCATCATCTTTATAATCATCATTTTACCTGGATCATGGCCGAAGAGACTAAAATCTGTGGTATCACATATGTCTAAACTCTGTGTACAAAGATACTAAATATTTAACTATGACATTTATTGAGTACCTGCAATTCATTGTGTCCAGCCCTGAGCTAAATGCTGGGTATACCCTGATGATCTCTGATATTTATCTATAATCCCCAAGTCAATATTCTCAGCACCTTTGTGGTCGTTCCTGGACATGCACAGAGCAGCAAAATATTTTCCCTGCTATGGTTGAACAGAGTGATGCTCTGCCTTCCTGTTTCAGCTCTTGTACTCTATACAAGTGTCCTTTTTGCAATCTATTTAGTGCCACATTTTTTGCATTCTTGTGTTCTTTGTCAGCAATCTCACTGTTTAAAAGATCCCTCAGTGTAGGACTGAAATGCAATTCAGTGTTCCCAAGTGCAAGAAGGACATGCTGATGTGCCTTATAGACAAAATATGTGTGTTCCATGAGATTCATTCAGGCCTGAGTTATAGTGCTGTTGGCTATGAGTTAATGTTAATGAATCAACAGTATATATTAAAGTGTATTTAAACAGAAAAAAAAAAAGAAAAAAGTAAAACTATCTCTCCATTTGCATGTAGTATAATTATGCATCTGTAAAGTTCAAAGGAGTACATAGAAAAGCTGCAAATGATAGGAAACTTTAGTAAAATAACAGATTATAAATTCAGCATACAAATCAATAGCGTAAATAGCAAAAAAAATAAAAGGGAAAAGATAAAATAGAAACGAAGACCCCACTTAGGATATAGCACATGCATAAACTTTAAAAAGTGTGTTTTGTTTAATGTTTTATTCATTTTTGCCAGAGAGAGAGAGACAGAGTGTGAGTGGGGCAGGGGCAGAGAGAGAGGAAGACACAGAATCTGAAGCAGGTTCCGGGCTCTATGTTGTCAGCACAGAGCCCAACGCAGGGCTCACACTCACAGACTGTGAGATCATGACCTGAGTCCAAGTCAGATGCTTAACCCACTGAGCCACCCAGGCGCCCCAAAAAGTGTTTAAAATCTATTTGAGGAAAACTAAAACTCCCTGAAAAATAAAATGGTAGGTCTGAACAAATGGAAAAAGAAACTATGTCCTTGGATAGGACGACTCCATCAGAAAGGAATTAGTTCTCATGTAGTTAAACTATACTCTGACCGTAATCCAATCTAAAAGGCTGTCAGTTTTTTGTCAGTTGTTATACAAGCTGATTATAAAGTTCATTTTGAAGAACAGCAAACAAGCGTGGCCTGGAAACTCCTTGAAAAGAACAAAGGGGCTAATTTTTGCAATTAAAACACACTATAAAGCCTTTTTAATTAAAACATTTTTATATTGACGTATGAAAAGACAAAGAAACCAATTGAACAAAATAGAAAATTCAGAAATATATCATGTGCGGATGTAAACTTAGCATACAATAAAGGTGGCCTCTCAAATCAGTGGAATTTGACAGTCTTGTAAAAAGTAGCATTGACGTAAATGGAGAGCCCTGTAGAAAAAAATGAAATTGAATCCATTTCTCACATAATATAGGAAAAATTCCAAATGGAGTAGAGATGTAAATGTAAGAAAAGGGTACGTGTAAATGCTATTTTTAAAAAATGAGTGTATTCACCTATAACCTGAAAAATATAAGTATTCTAAACTATGACCTAGCATCCGGTAACAATAAGGGAAAAGACTGATGTTTTCAATTTCATAAAAATAAAAATAAAAGCTTTTGCATGGAAAAAAATCACCATAGCAAAATAAAGTTAAATAACAAAATTGAAATCATATTTGCAATTTATATCACCATGCTACCAAAAATAAAGAAGGAAAAGGCCATCTAACTCAAAAGGAATGAGCTGATATAAATAATTTTCACATAAAAAGAAACGCAAATGACTCTTAAGCATATGAAAAGATGCCCATCCTCACTCATAATAAGTGAAACACAAATTAAAAGTATACTGAAATGCTATTTCTTATCTATCAGATTGGCAAAAGATTCAAAAGTTAGAGTACATACTTTGTTGGCAAAGCTGTGGAAGACATTCACTCGTATATATTGCTATGGGAATGCAAATTAATAAAATTTTTGGGAAGAGGAATAAGGAAATAACGAACAAAACTACATAAGCACTTATCCTTTGATCCAGCACTCAGAATTCTAGGGACTCAAATATATATGGTAGCAAAAAAATAAAAAGACCTGGACACAAGGCTCTTGATGGCGCATTTTTTCTAAGGGTGAAAATTGGAAACACCTGACATGAACATCGGTAGAGGAATGGTTGACTTAACTGTGATCCATCTACCCATTGGAAGAGTATCTCTATATTGCTGTGGATTGTCTTTGGAATATGATGATTCAGAGTTTCTCAACAGCAACACTGTTGACATTTTGATTCAGATACTTCTTTGTTGCAGGGGACAGTCCTGTGCATTGTAGGGTGTGTAGCATCATCCCTGCCCCCCTACCCACTAGATTCCAGGAACACCCCAACACCCAGTTGTAACAATGAAAAATATCTCCAGATAGTGCCAAATATCCCCTTAGGGACAAAGTTATCCTCAGTTGAGAACCATTGATATGATGTTAAGTTAAAGAGCATGGGGGGGGGGGGGGGGGTTGTATACAATAATGTTTATGTTAACAAAAGAGATGGATAAAATGTAACATTAATCTTTAAAAAATCATTACCTGTAGGAGAAGAAGGGAATAGGGTGAAGGGGAAAGAGAAGCTAAACTACTTTGACTATACCTTTTTTGTAAATTTGACAGTGGTACTCTTACATGTAATATAAAAACAAAATTAAATGTTAAGACAAGTTTTTTTTTTCAATATATGAAATTTATTGTCAAGTTGGTTTCCATACAACACCTAGTGCTCATCCCGAAAGGTGCCCTCCTCAATACCCATCACCCACCCTCCCCTCCCTCCCACCCCCCATCAACCCTCAGTTTGTTCTCAGTTTTTAACAGTCTCTTATGCTTTGGCTCTCTCCCACTCTAACCTCTTTTTTTTTTTTTTCCTTCCCCTCCCCCATGGGTTTCTGTTAAGTTTCTCAGGATCCACATAAGAGTGAAACCATATGGTATCTGTCTTTCTCTGTATGGCTTATTTCACTTAGCATCACACTCTCCAGTTCCATCCACGTTGCTACAAAAGGCCATATTTCATTCTTTCTCATTGCCACGTAGTATTCCATTGTGTATATAAACCACAATTTTGTTAAGACAAGTTTAAAATTTTAAAGTAAATGAAAGCCAATAAACTTAAATGTGTTGGTGGCATATCTACACAGAGAAGAACTCTTCTGTGGCTTTAAACATACTAATTTGACTGTATATCCTAATTTATCCTAGTGGGATAAATCTCAAAATCAAAGGAACTAAAAATAATATTAAGTTGTTTTTGAATGATCATAGTTGTAATAGAATTACAGCACCAAAGTTGTTATTGTTATTCTGAGACTTGTGTGCATGTATTTCATATAAAACTGAGTAATTGTGATGATGTCTTTGAGCATGAGAAATTTCAACATAGGGTCTTAGCCTGGGATACAGATATAAAAAGAATGAGATTAAGTAAAAACCTTGATGCCCTAATTTTGAATTGGATGTGTCAGTATGAACTCATGAAATAATTATCAACAGCAAAAAACTCTCACTGACTCTGTCCATTGAAGCAAACTAAACACAATAGTAAATCCAACAGCAATGATCATTCCTAGCACCACTTCTAACTAAAAAGATATCATTGTTTTTTGGAGAAATAGATATTACAAGACTGGATCAGAAAATGTACAAGGTGACCCTGGAAAAAAATCACCAGTAGCAATTATTAGAAAGCAAAGAAGCTATCAAAGACTACTAGGATTGTGTCAAAAGATCTCATGAGCCAACTTGAAGAGGCTCCCATTGGCCAAGGAAGGACCATTTGTGCATCAATAAGTATAATAACTGCAATGGACAGAAACATCAGCTGTGATTAAATTCATGAGCTCGTACTGACACTCGAGAAAAAATGCTTCGTTGGTCACTTTGGGAAGAGCTGAAGAACAAACTATCATTTTGAGATGATAAATAAAGGGAAAGAATTAAGTATTCATTATGACTTCACTATCTGAATTGTCCTTCAGAGTAACGAAATATTTGGAGAGAAGTTTCTTGTTAGAACTATTCTAGCTAATAAATGAGGAATAAACCATAGAATTCAAACCTTACCATTTTGTATTTTTAATGAATAAATGTCATCTATGTAATGATCATCAGGGGTTGCCAATACCACTTAACAAGAGTGGGAACTAGGTATTGCAGACAGAACTACAATATATACCCAGATGTAAAAAAAAAAAAAAAAAAAAAAAAAGGAAAAGGAAATTGAGCATGAATCTTACCAAATCTCCTAGATCAAACTATCAGTTTATAATAAATACAGGGAACAGAGGCACATGGAGAACAAAACCAAGGGGAAGCAATGAGCAAAATTCAACCTGTGGGAATTAAAGAGAAAATGGTGGAGTTTATTTACCACCACAAGCAATGATATAATATAAAACAATATAATATAAAAATTGCAAGGAAATAAAAGGAGACAGAAGGAGAATCTATACATTAAAAGATAATTAAGGGCACCTGCAGTTAAGTGGATCAATTCTTGATCTCAGCTCAGGTCATAATCTCATGGTTCGTGGGATCAAGCCCCGCATAGGGCTCTACGCTGACGGTGCAGAGCCTATTTGGGATTCTCTGTCTCCCTCTCTCTCTGCCCCTCCCCCCGTGTATGCACTCTCTCTAAATAAATAAATAAATAAATAAACTTAAAGAAAAAAGATAATTACAGGGCATATCAACCAACTGCAGTGTTTGGACCTTATTTGAATAGTCTGATGTTTTAAAATACGTTTCTAAACATACATGACACAGTAAAAAATTATAGAAGCATAAACACCCTGAATATTTAATATTAAGGAATCCTTGTTTTCTCTGTTTAAGGGCAGTGATGGTAGTGTGTGTGTTTATTTTAAGGATCCCTGTCTTTTGGAGTTACATACTGAAATTATGGGATTTGCTTCCCACTAATATGGGGAGCAGATGGAGGTGAACCATTATATATAGGAAACAAGATGAGCCATAAATTGATCACAGTCAAAGCCGAGCTATAGATATGTGAGGGTTCATTAATCTATGACCTAGCTCTTTTATTGCTGTTTCTTACTTATGTCTGCCCGAAATGTTTTATAATGAAATGCCTGACAAAAGAAAACAACCCGGGGACTTCCTGTTTCAGCTGCCATCCGCGCCGTGTTCTTTGCGAGACCCCTCCCGTCTGAAGGAGAGCCACTGTGTGGGGCCCCTGCAGCTGAGGAGTTCTGACTGCTCTGAGGATGCCGCATCTGTGTCCATGCCTCCCCTTCTTCCGCCTCTTTGTTACTCTTCCCACCCTGTCACTGTTTCCACAGTACCTCCACCCGGAGGAGCTCATAACAGATCTTAAGACAACAGGAACTTAACAAACTAAGGTCACCTTGTGATCTCTTACATTGTGCCTCAAATAGGCCTGTGGAATTATCACCCCCAGGGGGCTGTCTCAGCTGCTCAATTAATAGTGAGAATATTGATTAGCTCATAGTTTATGTTCCTGCTAATGTGAACCACTGGTTTATTGTCAACCTCTAATTACAGAGTGTTTTCATACGAGATCTTCCTACATATTGAGAGAGCTGCTAGAAGCTGGGCTCCAAGGACACGGAGGGAGGGGGGTGGGAGGGGGCCTCTTTATTAGCAATGAGTGAATTGGCATTAGTCATCACTCCTGTCTTCTTTTAACTATAGGTATTTATCAAAGTGCTGGATAATAATGATAATGGCCCAGAATTCTCTCAGCCGAATTACGATGTGACAATTTCCGAGGACGTGCTTCCAGATACAGAGATATTGCAGATTGAAGCCACCGATAGAGACGAGAAACACAAGCTGAGCTACACTGTCCACAGCAGCATCGACTCTGTCAGTATGAGAAAATTCCGGATTGACCCCAGCACCGGTGTGCTCTACACGGCCGAGAGGCTGGACCATGAGGCCCAGGACAAGCACATCCTCAACATAATGGTAGGACCAAACTGCTGATTTGCTCTCCTAACAGAGTCGTTGACCGTTCAAGACACATTCCTTGGTCTTCAGGAGTACAGGGCCCTTACGTTTTGTAAGTAGTAGTACATTTGGTCTTTTCACAGCAGGGCTGCGTTCCTTTTTTGCTTTTTTTTTTTTTTTTTCCAGTGAGGAATTGGCTATTGTTACAGAGTGACTCGATACTTTTGCCAAACTGAAATATTAGATGAGTTCTTCAGACAGTGGCTTCCCAGGAAATGCTGCTGACAGGCTGACTTGGGAAGGAAGGAACAGGCCATGTTTCTGTAAATCTCCCAGGCTATGATGTTGGTTCGCATCCAGAAGATTTTTGTGGAAAAGTTTAACAGAAGTTCCTTGAGAAGTTAATCACCAGGGTGATCATTTACTCACCCTATGCAGTGCTCAGTCCTGGGAGGCATGTAGGGAACTGAGTCATTACCTACTGCACAGGCATTGGACCAGTGAATACTGGCACCCAAGAGAGATCTCAAAACACTCCGAAGCCTGCAGAGAGTGTTAGTTAGGTCTGAGGTGGGGCTCATGGGGCCTCCGAATTATGTGGATGGAAGTTGCTTTAATTTTAAAGTGGAGTTGCTCGAGTTCACATAAGTGGGAAGTAGAGATGAAGAGAAACGTCCTTGATTAGCTTATGGCCTAAAATCTGTCCCTTTGACCACCCAAGTGCCTGTGGGCCATTGCATTGCACAGCTACTGCCTAACAGACCCCCTGAATTCCTTAAGACCAGTAGGAAGACACAGACTAAATTTTGTGTACTGACTGGCTTTCAAACACACTAAGACGCTACCAGTGTCCTAGCAGCTGAAGGTGATGTTCCACTGAGTGCTACTCTTACTTCCCAAGTCTGGAAACCCTCTTGGGCAAGACGAAGCTGGAATGCCATGCCCTTGGCTGTGGTTTCCAGCTGTGACACCAGGGGCGGAAGAAGAGGGACTCATAAAGACCATCAGATCCACCCTCATTCATTCAACAGATATTTCTCCAGCACCTACTGTGTACCAAGCCCTGCTCTAGGCACTGAGGATACAAGAGACACATTCCACTGGATGTTCCACTGGAACAGACCTAGATTCCAATAATCTTCATATACAGAGCTCAGCTCTGTCCTTGGGTGTAGGGGGCCGGTCTACGGGCAGGAAAATTGAGCACATTCACTGGGGTGCTTCTGCATGTGTTTTACTCAGGGGCAGAAACCTTACGCCAACGACTAATTCCATTCTCACTAGTCAAGTCATTTCTGTTCATTCTTTCCTTAACAAACTCAAAATTCAGTTTGGTCACCCTGTATCATTTATCATTTCTGTAATTGATTATTTAGAGCAAACATGTCCTTTGTGCTGCCTTTCTCCCAGCGAAGCCATTTTAAGTCATTTTGCTCGTTCCTTCTAGGTACTATTTCTGAAAAGCCCTTTCCCTTTGATGGCTCTCCTCGGTCTATTTTCTAATTTCTTCACATCCCTCTGAAGTTATGGAGTCTATAATTGAACAAATGGAAGGCACACATTTGATTAGTGCTACAGCAAATTATAGCAAAATCATGTGGTTAGGGCTAAAGAATTGATTATTTGCAAGCTCCTGGCATATGCAAAGCAGGGGAAACTTTCAAGCGGTCAGGCAAGTTTCCTTGGTGAAGTCACAAGGGGGGGTCTCACATTTTAGGAAGATTTGGTTCCTCTTCCTGGGAATCAGGACTCCCCCTCGGTCTTGGGCCTTGGCATTGGTTGGCTCTTGCCTGAAATATGTGGTGGCCCACGCCCCCCTTTTACCACTTGTACTTGCTTTTGTTAACCTCTTCCAAGAAGCTGAATGCCTCCTTAACTTCTTCTTACTCCTCACTCCCATTCTGGCACTTACCACCAGGCCTTACACCTGCTTACTTATTTCTATGATCCTGTTAGCTTCTTGAGGGCAAGGACCAAATCTGAATCGCTGCTGAAGTCAGGAGAGAGTGAAGCCAGGACTTGACAGATAATAGGTGACGATAAATGTTTGTTGAATGAATGAATAAATGGCAGTGCCTGCTTTGCATTTGTTAATTCTTTCATTAAACTTTTTTGTTTCCCTCTCAGAAGAGCCCCCGTCTGCCATTCCATTAGCAGCTGTATATACACAAATGAGGGGGTAGTGGCGGTGGGAGGTGGTGCAGAGAAAAGTGCTGTGTCGGTGATGCCCAGGCATCAGCTCCACGCACACACAGACTGAGGATGGACCGTAGGTCAGTCAGAATGCTGGGCGATAAAATGGATGGGGCCCTTACTCTCAATTTGTTCCCAGTTAGTGTCCTCACTTGATATACCATCATTTACTGAGCACCTACTGTGTGCCCGGGATTGCATCAAGCACTTGGTGTGAGTTACCTCCTTTGGTATTTACCACAGATATAGCCATGTGACTTCCTTGCAATTTAAGATTTTAGTCCTGCTGCTTCTTGTATTTTGCCTGAAGGTCAGAGATCAGGAGTTTCCTTATCGAAGAAACTTGGCCCGAGTCATTGTGAATGTGGAAGATGCTAATGATCACAGTCCTTATTTTACCAACCCACTGTATGAAGCATCTGTATTTGAATCGGCTGCTCTGGGATCAGCTGTTCTGCAGGTGACGGCTCTGGACAAAGACAAAGGGGAAAATGCAGAACTCATATATACCATAGAAGCAGGTGAGAGCTGTTGCACAGATTGTAACATAATGCATGGCATTTGCCCCTCCGTAGTGTTGATCACCATGTGAAATTCACATCATTACCACTGGAATGTCTCCCAAAGAATTTCTTGGCCAAGCAACTGCCCGATTTGCGTGATGATGCTGTATAGAGTTCTTGGCATTCCTGTAATATGTTTTCCATCACTGACAGTGAGAAGAGAGTTCCCTCTTATTGTGTTATTCTCGGATTTTTCTGGAATGAAAGGGAGAGAAGAAATGGGTGGTGAACTCAGTGACTTTTACTGATGGGTCGACAAGCCATGGCCTTGGACTAAAATAACCAAAGCTTTCCACCTTTTGAGGGCTGCCAGGCTCTCCTATGAATTGGATCCCACAAGTCTTTGTTTACTTGTCAGTGGGCAAGCGGCGGGCTTCAAAAATACCTACACCCCCACTGTTTGCAAAAATTAACTTCACCCGAGGGGAATCAGAGTAGCGCAGTAGGTGGTAGGCACTGAAATGTCTACTTAACTGGACAGATAAATAAATACAGGCTCAAATTTTGTGAAATTTGAGATTTTTAACGTTTTTTAAAGTTTATTTATTTATTTATTTTGAGAGAGAGCGAGAGAGTGTGCGGGGGAGCAGGGGTGCAGAGAGAGTGAGAATCCCAAGCAGGCTTCGCTCTGTCAAGGCAGAGCCCAACACGGGGCTTGATCTCAAGAACTGTGAAATCATGACCTGAGCCGAAATCAAGAGTTGGATGCTTAACCGGCTCAGCTACCTAGGCGCCCCTTAAATTTGAGATTTTTAAAATCAATTTGACCATCTATAAGGCAAGACCATAGTTAACTGATGGTTTGAAGATGGAGAAAGGAAGAAAACACTTCTGACAGAGGAGAGGAGAATCCAAGCAAGGGATAGGACTATGAACCTAAAAATTACAAATATCTCTTACCTGTTCTATTTTCCTTTCCCCTCTTCTGTCGTTCTTTGAATATTCAAGCCACATATTTCCAAAATGTTCTACAACATTATGTCTGTCGTGCATAAATGCCAAATGCTGTCTCTTTTTATGCCAGCGCTGGAAAAGCTTCTTTCCCGTGATTTAAATGTGGAGCATTTTTGTGAGTGGTTGAATTAAAATATGAATGCTAGGACGACAGTTTGGGGCTAAAAAATATTAGAAAAAGAAAAGCCAACAGTCTTCTTTTTTTAAAAAGCCACTGCATCCAATGCTAATCTAAAACGGTTTCCTGTATTAGGCACCCACATTTTATAGGAGTCTAAGCTAAGCTCTATACAAAAAAAAAAATAAAATGAAGAAATAAAATACACAGGTTCACAACTCCAGGTGCCCCAAGCAACTTCACCAATAGTTTTTCTAGATTTTTATGGAATTTCCTGCTAATGTAAAGCCTGACCAGCACTTTTCTTTTAGATGCTATGGTGCATCTGTTGTTTACCCCAAGAACGTTTAATTATTTGATTATATAATCTTTGTTCTTCTAGTTCCACAAATAATATAGGGCAACTTCTTTTTAAAGACCCAAATATTTAAATAACGTCACAGAAAGTGTCGCCTGATCCAACAACTCTTTAGAGTCTTTCTACGGTTTTTTTTTTCCTAATCTTATTATATAGCTTCCTTTCCCCGGTATTCATCCATGCATATGCATCGTTTCATATCATTGTGATCATTTAGGTATGGAGTCCTACTTCTGTTTTTTTTACTTAACATTTTCTAAGTGTCGTCTATGGTGTCTACTTGCTTTTTGTATTTGTCATTAAGGCTACTACTTATACTGTCTTAGAGAGGCAGATAATTTCTAAACCAAGAGTCATTTCCCATCCGGCTGACAAGACTGCTTTTCTTATCTTTCAGCAGCCACACGCTACAGCCTGGTGCTGTGCATAGACAAGGGATTCCATCATTCCTATAACAGTAGGTTAAAAATAGAGAAGTTATTTCCTTAAAACATCTTTTATAGAGAAAAGTTGAATTTTCCAAAAACCCATAGGAATGATTGGTATCTCAAAAAATGGAATCTCAAACAATGACCCCCGATTGTATGTGTAAGAAGCTGATGAGGATTTCATTGTGTGCACAGTTAAGTCACAAGTGGTGATGGGGCTCCTTCATGGACAGACAGACCTCACTAGCCCTGACTGCTCCCGACCAAGCCAGTCCCTTCCCAGATCATGCTAGGAAAGAGGGAAAACCCAGATGCTTCCAACATTTTGAAGCAAACGACAAAGTGGTTATGGGAAGAGGACATTTTCCTTAAGTTCTCTTACAAACCTCAGATAAGCAAGATTTTACTCTGGTTACTGGTGGGCCATAAACTTCCTATCCCCTGTCTGGCTTCTAAAATAACTACTGAAGCTTTTATTTTGACCCAAAGGACTGAGGTGGACTTTGAGCACAGAACTTCTAATTTAGCTCACGTTTCTATTTGGTGCAACAGTGGCTCATGGGTGGGCTTCGAAACAGGAGAGACAAAGACTAAGAATTGAGTTGTGATGGGGGCATATTGGATCCCAAGATGCATACAGATAGAGAATTAAAAATCTTTTGTAGCTCTACCTGTCCATTCAATCATTTAATACATATTTATTGAACACCTTCTTTGTGCCATGACTGTGCTATATGCTAGATAAATAATGGTAAGTAAGATAAGTTCAGCTTTTGCTCACTTGCCAGAAGTCTACAAGAAACTAACTATAGACTCCAAGAAAACAAGCAGAGGTTAGTTTCCAAGGATTAGAGGATAGCAGGAGAGAATAAGCAGGAAGTGGATTCTAAGAAAATGGGCAGGCAGTATGTTAAAGAGGGTAAGAGACCGAGAGCCCACTTTGGACATGATCAATGAGCACAGCATCCAGGCAGGTGTGACAGGCGGGTCAGTAGCCCTGGGACAGCAGGGCTGTGAAGTTCTACTCGAGACCAGAAGCTAGCTCCCCATCATCCCTGCCATATCTTTCTGGGCATGAAGGAATGTGCTGGGCCTACAGCGAGAGAGGACTTAGCTGGAGACTCCACAGAGGGAGTCCACAATCAAGGAGCACAGAGACATTTGACTCTGTTGCATTCGTCATTTGGGGCTGAGTGTTGGTGACCATTATCTCTACAACCTCTACATCTTCCTCCTCTGAGATGCTGAAGCAAAATGATTCCCGCCTCCTTGCGAGGGTCTATGAATCAAGTGTCGGGCTCACGCTCAATGCCACTATTTACTGAACGTTTGCAAGCCTGCTCATGAGATCCTTGAACTTCATGCCGTCCTCACAAAGTGCTCATGTGGAGGTGACAAGGAAAAAAATCATGCTGACACCAAAGATGACATTGTTAAATACTCACATTTGGGGGGCTGGCATCAAATCCTTTACCTCTTTATTAAATTTCTTCTTTAAAAATAAGCAGATTTTTTATGAACATTACTGTTTTATTCTCAGACACAGAGAAGTTGATTGAATAAGTATGTAGTAAGAAGTACGTATACCACTGTATTTGCTGCATATTTCAGGAGACACATGTAAGTGCCTCCCAATGCAGGAGTCTGTCTTAATAATAATGACATTGAAGCTGTCTCTATGCCTGCCATCCTTCAGTACTTCAAACAGAAAGAAAACTCCAGGTACAACTGAATAACCACGATTTTTAACTTTGTTTTTAAAGAATCTAGACACGCAGGCCTATGTGTTCTTTGAGAAGTATCAGAAAGCCTGATGAGAGAAACAAAAAGCAACTTGGTGAAGGATTCTTTTTTTGTTAATTTTTTTTAATGTTTATTTATTTGTAAGAGAGAGAGCACACGCGGGTGAGGGGCAGAGAGAGAGGGAGACAGGATCCAAAGCGTGCTCTGCACTGACAACAGAGAACCCAACACAGGGCTCAGGCTCACGAACCGTGAGATCGTGACCTGAGCCAAAGCCGGACATTCAACCAACTGAACCACCCAGGCGCCCCTGAAGGATTCTGCTTCCCACTGTCCACTGCTTTTCAGCCAGCTTCTTGACATCCTTCAGTCTTGCGTTCCCCATTCTTTACTCCTCTCGTATCCTCATCCTCGGCAACCTCAGATTTCACACCACTCAATGTTTCAGAGGCAGGGCTCTCAACTTCTGGAGTGTCGTGGGTCGCAGCCTTCCCACTCCAGACACATCAAAGTGGGGTGCCAGTTTCTCAGTTTCAGATGGGTGATGCCTCAGGTTTTCGGTTTTGATGCTGGTGCAGGTGATCAGCAGTTTGCTACTCCTCTGGAAGCCTCTCCAGTAGTTAGGATGGTTACAGATTGGAGGGACTGCCTTAAAATTTATGTCTAGTTTTAAGTCTGTGTGTGCATGTGTGTCTTTTGGGGTGTGTGGGAGTGAACGACAGAAGGGTAGTCAGAAAAAAGTCCTCCCAACTTACAAAGCAAACAGGGACTTAGGAGGAATTCTTCAGGCCTGAACAAAAGACCCCCCCCCCACCACCACCAAAGCAGTGTTTGGAGTGAAGTCGGTTTTGATGGGGTGAAACAATGCCAGTTCCATGTAGCAAAGCCTATCTTTGGGATAATCTGCAATCAAATGCCTGTGCTATACTGTTCTGAAACAACTCTCACAACTATCTTTCTCATTACATAGTACACAGAATATGGCACTGGTTTAGGTAAAAATGCCTTTCTCACAGTGGCATTGTACACAGTATTGTGTTGTTGTTAACCTGGATTAAGAAGCTACCAACCCGAAATTTACAGTTTTACTGAAAAACTTATTTCAGTCGCTTTTGAATTCCCCTAAAAGCAAAGTCTTTCATTCTATCTCAGAATGAGATGGAATGGATAGAAATAATTGCTTTCCCCTTGCCATGTTGCAGTAAAGTAGACTTTAGATGAAAACTAATCTTCAAAACATGACATGTAACCCATTTCCCCATTGATTTCTATATTGTAGGGAACACTGGGAACACATTTAAGATTGAACCAGTCCTGGGCATCATCACCGTTTCCAAAGAACCAGACATGACAACGACGGGCCAGTTTGTACTGTCGGTCAAAGTCACAGATCAGGGTTCCCCACCAATGTCTGCCACTGCAATTGTGCGCATTTCCGTTACCATGTCTGATAATTCTCACCCCAAGTTCACTCACAAAGACTACCAAGCAGAAGTAAATGAAAATGTTGATATTGGAACGTCAGTCATTTTAATCTCTGCCATCAGTCAGTCTACCCTCATTTATGAAGTCAAAGATGGAAACATCGATGGGATCTTTACCATAAATCCGTATTCTGGAGTCATCACCACCCGGAAGGCACTGGATTACGAGCGTACTTCCTCTTATCAGCTCATCATTCAGGCCACTAACATGGCAGGAATGGCTTCCAATGCCACAGTCAATATTCAGATTGTTGATGAAAATGATAATGCCCCAGTGTTTCTCTTTTCTCAATATTCAGGCAGCCTAAGTGAGGCTGCCCCAGTCAATAGCATCGTCAGGAGCTTGGATAACAGCCCACTGGTGATTCGAGCCACCGATGCTGACAGCAACCGGAATGCTCTGCTGGTATATCAAATTGTGGAGTCCACGGCCAAGAAGTTCTTCACAGTGGATTCCAGTACAGGTGCAATCAGAACAATTGCCAACCTGGACCATGAAACTATTGCCCATTTCCATTTTCATGTGCATGTGAGAGACAGTGGCAGCCCCCAGCTGACTGCAGAGAGTCCTGTTGAAGTCAACATAGAGGTGACAGATGTGAACGATAACCCGCCTGTTTTTACTCAGGCTGTGTTTGAGACCATCTTACTTCTACCCACCTATGTTGGAGTAGAGGTTCTGAAAGTTAGTGCCACAGATCCTGACTCCGAGGTGCCCCCTGAACTGACATATAGCCTAATGGAAGGCAGCTTGGATCATTTTCTAATTGACTCCAACAGTGGAGTACTCACCATAAAAAACAACAACCTCTCCAAAGATCACTACATGTTGATAGTTAAAGTATCTGATGGAAAGTTCTACAGTACGGCCGTGGTCACCATCTTGGTTAAAGAAGCCATGGATAGTGGCCTCCACTTTACACAAAGCTTTTACTCGACCTCGATCTCAGAGAACAACACTAACATAACCAAAGTTGCTATTGTCAATGCCATTGGAAATCGCCTTAATGAGCCCTTAAAATATAGCATCCTAAACCCAGGAAATAAGTTCAAGATAAAATCTACCTCAGGGGTCATTCAGACCACCGGAGTCCCCTTTGACCGTGAAGAACAAGAGTTATATGAGCTGGTGGTGGAAGCCAGCCGCGAGCTAGACCATCTGCGTGTGGCTAGAGTGGTGGTGAGGGTTAACATTGAAGACATAAATGATAATTCCCCAGTCTTTGTGGGCCTCCCTTACTATGCTGCTGTGCAAGTTGATGCTGAGCCTGGGACTCTGATTTACCAGGTGACAGCCATTGACAAAGATAAAGGTGCAAATGGAGAAGTGACCTATGTCCTACAGGATGACTATGGCCACTTTGAGATCAACCCTAATTCAGGGAATGTTATTTTAAAAGAAGCATTCAACTCTGACTTGTCTAACATTGAGTATGGAGTCACCATCCTAGCCAAAGATGGTGGAAAACCCTCTTTATCCACATCTGTGGAACTTCCCATCACAATCGTCAACAAAGCAATGCCTGTGTTTGATAAGCCCTTTTATACAGCATCGATCAACGAAGACATCAGAATGGATACCCCCATTCTAAGCATCAAT
Organism: Neofelis nebulosa; assembly: GCF_028018385.1. NCBI lineage: Eukaryota > Metazoa > Chordata > Mammalia > Carnivora > Felidae > Neofelis > Neofelis nebulosa. Next base: position 40,604,011 of record NC_080791.1, on the reverse strand, counting down.
GCCACCAGTCCAGAAGGCCAAGGCATCATATATATCATTATTGATGGGGATCTTTACAAACAGTTTAACATTGACTTTGACACCGGGGTCCTGAAAGTTGTTAGTCCTTTGGATTATGAAATTACATCTGTTTACAGGTTGACGGTAAGAGCCAGTGATGCCCTTACTGGTGCCAGGGCTGAAGTCACCGTTGACTTGCTGGTTAATGATGTAAATGACAACCCCCCTATTTTCGATCAACCCACATATAATACAACATTATCAGAAGCATCTCTCATTGGAACACCTGTTTTGCAAGTTGTCTCTACTGATGCAGACTCGGAAAATAATAAATTGGTACATTATCAGATTGTCCAGGACACTTACAACAGCACAGATTATTTTCACATAGACAGCGCAAGTGGCTTAATCCTGACAGCACGGATGCTGGACCATGAGTTAGTGCAACACTGCACTTTGAAAGTCAGAGCAACAGATAATGGCTTCCCATCACTGAGCAGTGAGGTCCTGGTTCATATCTATATCTCAGACATAAATGACAACCCTCCCGTTTTTAATCAGCTCATTTATGAATCATACGTGAGTGAATTAGCCCCCCGGGGCCATTTTGTAACCTGTGTTCAAGCCTCTGATGCAGACAGCTCTGATTTTGACCGCTTGGAGTATAGCATTTTATCTGGGAATGACCGGACGAGCTTTCTGATGGATGGCAAGAGTGGCGTCATCACACTGTCCAACCACCGGAAACAGAGAATGGAGCCTCTGTACAGTCTCAACGTGTCAGTGTCTGATGGGTTGTTCACTAGCACTGCACAGGTGCATATCAGGGTACTTGGGGCTAACCTGTACAGCCCTGCCTTTTCCCAAAGCACCTACGTAGCTGAAGTGAGAGAGAACGCAGCCGCTGGGACAAAGGTGATTCATGTTCGAGCTACGGACGGGGATCCAGGGACATATGGACAGATCACTTATGCCATCATCAATGACTTTGCTAAGGATCGATTCCTCATAGACAGCAATGGACAAGTCATCACAACAGAAAGGCTTGACCGGGAGAACCCTCTGGAAGGAGACATTAGTATTTTTTTGAGGGCCCTTGATGGTGGAGGGAGAACGACTTTTTGCACTGTGAGAGTGATTGTTGTGGATGAAAATGACAATGCTCCCCAGTTCATGACAGTGGAATACAGAGCCAGCGTCAGGGCAGACGTTGGAAGGGGCCATTTGGTCACTCAGGTTCAAGCCATGGATCCAGATGACGGCGCTAATTCACGGATTACCTATTCTCTATATAGCGAGGCCTCAGTGTCGGTGGCTGACCTCCTAGAAATCGATCCTGACAATGGCTGGATGGTCACTAAGGGCAATTTTAACCAGCTGAAAAACACAGTGCTGTCATTCTTTGTCAAAGCAGTAGATGGGGGCATTCCAGTAAAGCACTCCCTCATTCCTGTCTATATCCACGTCCTGCCCCCTGAAACATTCTTGCCTTCATTCACCCAGTCTCAGTATTCTTTTACTGTTTCAGAAGATACAGCCATTGGGAGCACGGTGGATACGCTGCGAATTTTGCCCAGTCACAGTGTCAGATTCAGCACAGTTAATGGGGAACGGCTAGAAAATAACAAAGGGGGTGTCTTTGTCATAGAGCAGGAAACAGGCACAATCAAGCTTGACAAACGCCTTGATCATGAAGTCAGCCCAGCGTTCCACTTTAAGGTAGCAGCCACCATACCCCTGGACAAGGTAGACATTGTGTTTACTGTAGATGTAGATATCAAGGTACTGGATTTGAATGACAACAAACCAGTCTTTGAAACTTCCAGCTATGAGACGATCATAATGGAAGGGATGCCTGTCGGCACCAAACTCACACAGGTGAGAGCCATCGACATGGATTGGGGAGCCAATGGGCAGGTCACTTACTCCCTGCACTCGGATTCCCAGCCTGAAAAGGTAATGGAAGCCTTCAATATTGACAGCAACACAGGCTGGATCAGTACCTTGAAGGACCTGGATCACGAGACAGATCCCGCCTTCACCTTCTCTGTGGTGGCCTCCGACCTGGGAGAGGCCTTCTCTCTTTCATCCACGGCTTTGGTCTCTGTCAGGGTGACAGATATAAATGACAATGCACCAGTCTTTGCCCACGAGGTGTACCGAGGGAATGTGAAGGAGAGCGACCCTCCTGGAGAGGTGGTAGCCGTGCTCAGCACATGGGACAGAGACACTTCCGACATTAATCGCCAAGTGAGCTACCATATTACAGGTAAGTCAGCCACCTTGGCTTTCACTGGGTGCTCTGCTTTCTAAAGAAAGTAGGAAGAGGCAGAGGATAAGAGTAGGAGAGAAGAAGGAAGATGACGTGGGGGTTGAGAGTAATAAAACCTTTCTGGGGCTGAGTGAAAGATCTCCAAGTAGACTGTTTTTCAGTTTTGGGTTGTTGCTGGCTCAGCCCTAGCTTGGAGTTCATTGGTTGGCCTATGACAGATTACCCAGATTGGTATCCAGTTTTTGCATCCCCTTTTATCATTTAAAAAGGAGTCCAGCCAACTATCTCAGTTAAAAAATGAAAATTACAGCTTTTGGGGGGAGAAGGGAGATATATTTTAACTAAATTCCTACCTTTTGTATTGGTAAGGAAAATAAATCCCAGTAAGCTTCATTTATTTATTTTTTTAAGATGAGATTTATTGTCAAATTGGTCCAGTAAGCTTCATTTACAAGTTCCTCCTGGTAGTGAAAACTCCTACGCACGCACACATACCCACCTATACAAATTAAAGGGCACGGTTTGACCTTTTGCTAAAAATCTTAAGTCGTGATTCCGTAAATCAAAGAGTATTTCTCCAGAGAACTCCATTTTCTCAGATCTCTGTTTTGTCTTTCCAAATAGTAAGTAGCAGGTGGGTGGAAACGCCAAGGTAGACAAATGAGGTCACCCAGAGTGGACAAAAAATGTCACCATTGCTCTGAGGGGCAGAGGATTTCATGTCGGTGTCACTGATCAGGGGTAGCTTTATGGGGGGGGGGGGTGACTGGCGTTAGACTGAAAATGGGAAGGTTGGTGGTATAAGAACAGTCTTCCTAAAAACTATTTAAGGGTTTTAAAGCTAATATTTTGATGTTGTGACATTCAAAGGCAGAACATAAGCAAAGTGCCAAAAGATTTTAAAGAATCCATCAATACTTGTAGTCAGGTGGCTTCCCTTTAGAAAAACTACATTATTCAAAGTGAAAAATGAATTAATTAGAATGCCCTCAGGACACAGAATCTGCTTAAGTACGTTACTGGGAAAGTTAATTAATCACTGCAGAATAAGATCCACAGGAGAGCATATGTGTCAATGCCTGGGATTGCCACTCTTCTCCATCACTCCTCTCCTTTTTCTTTATAGAACTGTTTTCTTGATGGTGTTTTCTGTTTAAACTATTTATGCATTCGTGCTTTATCTGATACCTTCCTTTTTTTTTTCATTAAAATGTACATTTCTGCTGAAAAGACATGAGCGATAGTTGTAAGGAAAGAAAAGTTGAGTAAGGCATCACTTACGTTTATTTGCATTCAGTTGCAGACAAAAAGCTTTTTAGGCATTCTGAGGGCTACTTTTCTATTGGGAAGAATTGCTCAATTTTCAGCTTTAATTATTTATACTTTGTCTCTGGATTGTCAGTGGATGATTTAAAGGGACCATCCCATCAACTTTACCGAAGTAATGAGAACAGAGTAGCTTAAAGCTACTGTTAAGATTAGCAGTGCCAACCACCAACTGATTTTAATTAGGTTTAACTTTTGCTCTTGATGTAACACAACTTGGCTGCGCTGCCGCAGATTAACAAAGGACCATTAATCATTTTATTTAACAAAAGATGTGGGTCCGCACTGAAAGCATTTAATGGAGAGGTGAAATTTGTGCATGCTAAAATAATATTCAACGGAAGCATAATTGAATCGTAGCCGGTGGCAGAGGAAAGTGATATATCCCAGGGAGGACCCTGAGCCTCAGCAGAAACAGGTTTCTCCACCTCAACGCGACTGACATTTGGGGCTGGAGAAGTCTCGTCTTGGCTGTAGGTGGCCGTGCTGTGCATTGTAGGGTGACAGGCAGCATCTCTGGCCTCCACCCAGGAGATTGCAGCAGCACCACCACCACCCTCAACGTGACATTCAAAAATATCTCTCGACACTGACAAATGTCCTGGTGTGGGCGTGGTACACAGTCACTCCCGGCAGAAAACCACTGTCCTCGGGGAATGTGTGGCCCTCACAATTTCTGTGCTTTCTGTTCCCAATATGGTCCCTTTATCCCAGGCTTGTCCCCCACCGCCGAGGCCCCTGGACTGACCCCTCCCCATACTTTGAAAGTGCGTGTCTGGCACTAATATTCCCCTATTTCCCCCTCAGTCCCTCTGGCAGGACCACAGTCTTTGCCCTCCACTCTTTTGAAGATTCACTTTTTCAACAGACCAGCAGCCAGAACGCAGTATGCTCTCCTTAAATAAGGAGATGGGTGTATCGTCGGTCTTCCCCACTGGGACCTGAGCTCCCCTGTGGGGGCAGGGGTTTCTGCCAGTTTTTTCTGCGGCTGTGGCCCCACTGTCCGGAACAGTGCCTGGCCCAGAGCAAGCAACAGATACTTATAGAATGCCCGAACCAACAAAACGGTGATGATCTAACCGGATTCCGGGCTTCTTGCCAGTTGTCTTGTCCAGTCTTCCTCCATGTTTGAAAGTGACAGTGTTTCCCTCTTCAGGACTAGAAGGTCAAGGCAGTTTTCTTCTCTCCTCCTCTTCCTGTCTCCTCCAAGATGCTTTTGTCTCCGTGTAATTTAATGATGTGGGAAAGCAATATTGCCGGGCCACTGTCGATGCTTCGGCCTCATAAAAACTGTTCCCCCTCATCTCTTCTCCTTTCCTTCCGCTATCCCCAGCTTCAGTCTGATAAATTCGACCTAATTGCAGTGCTTATCTTTGAACTGTTCCTGAAATGACCCCTCTTAGGGCTACTTAATACTAATGGGTCTTCCTCTGTCACGCCAACTTTTCTTCCCCAAACTCCGGTCCTTGTAAGATGAGCGCAGCTGTATGATGAAGCCTTCGTTAAAAGATTCCTTAATAGAACTGACTGCCTCTCCTTGATTGCATAATCAACAGCTAATGAAATTGTCTTGGTAACAAGAGCTATAGTGTACTACATCCTCTCTCGAGACCAAATGGGAAGACATTGTATCATCCTGAGAAGAGGATTCATTGTTCACAGTTTGAATTTGATTATCCTTCAGGGGGACTAAACAAGAGATCATCCCCAGTTTCTCTAAGTGCATTTTATTCTCTTGGAAAGTTACTGTTTTACATTCCCCACAAGCCAAGCATATAAATATCTGCTTTTGTTGCAGGAGCATCAAAAGGAAGTAACTGTCAATTTTTTTCCAGTTTTGTAAACGATACAGTTGGAGGGGCAGCTGGATGACCCCACACGGGCCTCTCACTGGAGGTGTAGATCAAAGCTCTTCATTGCACATCTTCAAAAAACACTTTTTTCTCTACAGGAGGGAACCCCCGAGGAAGGTTTGCTCTGGGCCTGGTGCAGAGTGAGTGGAAGGTCTATGTGAAAAGACCTTTAGATAGAGAAGAACAAGACATTTACTTCCTCAATATCACTGCTACCGACGGGCTTTTTGTCACACAGGCCATGGTAGAAGTGACTGTCAGTGATGTGAATGACAATAGCCCAGTGTGCGATCAGGTAAGATCTGTGGATATGTCAGATATATTGCTGCTTTTTACTCTGTTTCTCAAAAATTAAATCAAAGCCCACTTCATTATTCTCCTGAAGGCCAGGTTACTTTCTGCTCTTGTCTCCTTAATTAGTGAGCTCCGATTGGATGCAAGAGGGTAGATGGTAGAGTTTAGGATGAAACATTATAAACAAAAAAAGGCATAGGTAGCAACTTCAGGTACCCAATTTTGCCCAACCCAAAAAAAACACAAAAAGAAAATCATGAGGTTTTTGTTTTGTTTTGTTTTGTTTTGTTTTGTTTTAAGAGAGAGAGAGAGAGAGCTGGGGAGGGGCAAAAGGAGAAGGAGAGAGAGAATCTTAAGCAGGCTCCATGCCCAGCACAGACCCTGACATGGGTCAGTTGGTTCAGTCTCACCACTGTTAGATCATGACCTGAACTAAAATCAAGTGTCAGATGCTTAACTGACTGAGCCACTCAGGGGCCCCGAATTGTATTAATGCATTTTTTTGATTTTTTTTAAATGTTTATTTATTTTTGAGAGAGAGAGAGTGTGAACAGGGGAGGAGCAGAGAGAGAGGGAGACACAGAATCCAAAGCAGGCTCCAGGCTCTGAGCTGTCAGCACAGAGCCCGATGCAGGACTTGAACTCACAAACTGCGAGATCATGACCTGAACCGAAGTCAGATGGTTAACCGACTGAGCCACCCAGGCGCCCCAGTATTAATGCATTTTTAAAAAAATCATTTGTAATGCAAAATGTGGCAATTGCCTCACAAATACCAATGATTCAATTACCTTTCTTTACCTTTGCCAGGTTGCATACACAGCATTATTTCCTGAAGATATTCCATCAAATAAAATCATCCTGAAAGTCCGTGCCAAGGATGCCGATATTGGATCCAATGGAGATATACGATACTCACTCTACGGATCTGGAAACAATGAATTTTTTCTAGATCCAGAAAGTGGTAAGGTGAAATTTATTTTTTTGGGTAAATGCCATTGTTAATCCATGAGGGAAGTTAAACTCTCATATGGCCTCGTCACTAGTGGGTAGTTAGCGTACAAGATCATCGATATGATGCCCTGCTATCTAGGACTCTAAAAAACACTAGCTGCACATGGTGTCTGATGATGGATGCCCTGGAGCGCACAAACTTTCTTTGGCCTACAAGATGTGCCCTGACTTTAGCTACATTCGTTGGCATCAAGTAATCAGATGTGTCTATTTGGTTCTTCTGTTTTTCATATCTGTGAGTTAAGGCACCTGCCCTATAAAGAATACAGAGTTACATCACAAATGCAAGTTGCAAACCAGAGAGCAATGCATAGTAAGGAGAGTTTTTTCTCTCTTGAAGTCCCTTTTGGGTCCCTTCCTGAAGCTTATTAACACACTTTTCTGGTTTTTATTAAAGATTCCCACCTAGTTTCTCCAAAGCTATGAACCCTGAGATTAGTTTATATATTCAGGCAAAATTTATGAGGTCAAAGGTTATGTATGCTAAAGGCAGATGCCCACATTGAAGGCCAGAGCTAATGGAAAAGACATTTTTATGGAGGTAAATTATTTCAGTGTTGTGTACCGGATGGTTCATCCAATGGCAATTTGTAAATGAAGTGTAAAGATTGAATAATTTGCGTATTTCCAGTGTTGTGTTGGTCCTAATGAATAATGACTAACTATTGAGTCTCCAAAGATAATGGCTCCTCCCTTCCCCTCTCCCGTGTCAGCTGCGTCCTACTAGGAAGCACTTGGCTCCATAGAAATATACGACTTGGCGATATAGGTCTAGCAATTACTTATTCAGTAGCTAACATTCATTGAGTAACTAGTAGACATAAAAGAACTTTATGGGATATTAGCGGTGGGCTGCAAGAGGAGTAAAACAAGTCATGCCTGAGGGATATTGAACCCAGTAGGGGGAAAAATTTTTTTTAAATAATAATAAAAGGCAGAATGAAATAAGTGCCCAGGAAGGATATCAGGGGAGTAATATCTGAGCACAGAGGAAAAAGTAGCTAATATTCTGATGAAGGCGAAGAGCTGGTAATTGAACCGAGGCAGGATTCTAGTAGCCGAAGCAGGACACTTCAGGCCCTGGGGTCAACATGAGCAGAGACCATGGCACATTCGAGGAAGGGCATGTACAACACTGTCACTGGTGAGAAGAGCTATAGGATGGCCTACGAGAAAAGCGGTGTGAGAAAGAACTTTAGGCTGATCATGGAAGGTCTTGAATGCCGAACTGAAAAACCACTGGGAGTTTCTGAGAAGGAGAAGGAAATAGTCCAAGCTGTGTTTGAGAACTGGCTTACAGCAAGGAAGCCATAGAAGGAAATGCTTTATAAGTATAGATGGCTTGGTCTGAATAATGTCTACTAATTTTATTTAAGAATAATAGTATTTCATGAGTCATGCTTTTCAGCAAATAGCATTTATTCAGGTCTGTCACTGTGCTTGTTGCCATTGTCTGTTGAAATTTAAACAACTAACTCTCCACAGCGGCTGATACCTAGCACTGTTCCAGTGGTTAAAATAAAGATATATCTTAGCTCCTGACCTTGCTAAATTCCTGCTGATCCAAACCCCTCAAATATCCCCCCACTGGAACCCTCCCCAAGCAACCATAGGCCCTTCCACAGTCCAGCAAGTCGGGTTTACATTGGCACAATAGGATTCCTTCCAGACCTCTTTCTGCTAAAGCCAGCCTCTGTTTTGATTGTTTTCCTCTAAAAGATGGGGTGAAACAATGTTGGAAGCAGCTCTGGAAGCAGCGAAGACTGCTCTTTCTGGGTCTGTGGATTATTGACATGACTGACTACCAGAGAACTAAGGATACTTTTGTCAATTCTCTATGCTTTTTCTGGAGATATAGCAGAAATCCAGAGACACACATAGCTGATGTCCAGAGCAGGTCTTGAGAGGTTTAAAGAGCTACGGAGCTCTCCAGGTAGCCAAAGGAGGGAAATCCTGATACCAGGAGTTTCACAGTGAGATTAATTAATTTGAAAGCCATGCAGTTGATTTGTCGTTGTATCCAGAAATTCCATAGATTTTTCCCTGATGCTTAAAATTGGATTTGCTCTGTTTTTCAAAGTAGGAAGCACTTGAGCCAAATGTCATTGGTCCTTCCCGTATTGGGTATTCTTTATATACGTGATTCTCTGCTCTTCAAAGAAAAGTGGTTTTTGAAATGTGAGGCCTTTTATTTTCACAGGTGAATTAAAAACATTGGCTCTTTTGGACCGGGAAAGGGTCCCCGTGTACAACCTGATTGCCAGGGCCACTGATGGTGGTGGCAGGTTCTGCCAATCTGACATCCACCTGATCCTGGAGGACGTGAACGATAACCCCCCTGTGTTTTCTTCCGAGCACTACAATGCCTGTGTCTATGAGAACACGGCCACCAAGGCTCTCTTGACCAGAGTTCAAGCCGTGGATCCTGATGTTGGTAAGTCAGTTGCACTGATGCGATGCCTCTTTGTTCATGCTCTTGACATATCTTCAGTGGTTACCTCTCCTTTGGTTTTACCAGCCCACCTTGGTTCCTTACCATGAGAACACATGTGTTAAACCAATGACCACATGTCAGCTTTTCCACTGATATGCTTTACATGTATGAGAGAACACTACAGGGTGCCCCCCCCCCACCCCGCTCCTCCTCTTTCTAGGGTTTCAAAAAGCTATACTCTGAATTTCCTTGCCTTCTAACAAAGAGTTTGGGGCTTGTTTGTTCTTTTTTAACCTTTAGAGTAAAAATAATAGCTTGCTTACTTGCCCATTCCTCCTGAACATAGTTAAAATGCTGTGTTGTGTGGCAGGGAGAATTCATTTCCATTTCTATAAAGAATTGCATCACATGCTTCAGCTGAAATATGACAATCTCGATTTATGGTAGTGCCCCACAGTGCAAAGAACAATTACTAAATGTGCTGCCAGTCCTATGTCAATTTTTTTTAACTGCCATTTTCCATAGCCTTTTGGTCACACATATACTGACGTTACTAGGCAGAATGAGGGTGGTGGAAATAAGACGGAATTCGAACTAAAAGTTGCTGCTGATAAAGTTTGTGTTCAGATCCACTTTGCATAATGAGATGGTGAGTTAGAAAAGCCTGGAGTTAATTGCTAGGTAGTCCTTTCAAGAATGCATAAGTTATTGAGGTGACTGTGTGATGGGATGTACGTACAAAAGGGCATATAGACAGCCTCTTGGTTGTGCATTTTAAGAGCTGTAAATCAGAGGACTAGGGAATGATGGGGTGTGTCTGCTATGCTAAACAGGCCTTTATATAATTCAGTGTCTTATTGCTTAATTCTGAATTGAAAGAAAAATTATTGGACTAATGGAAAAGTAAATACATGATAATTAGTCGAAAACAAACGTAGAGCCCAGGGTCTCTGCATATTTCCCCTTCGAGAAATTAGTGGCTACTTTAAATTATTGCTCTTACCTCATTAGCATAATTTTCCAGGCTGAGCACCAACCCTTTAAAAGTCTGCATATTATGTGAAGCTTGGTAAAAAACGGTAAACAGGAAAAGACTCCTTTATTGATTTATAATTATGTAATACCTACGAATGTCCTTTTTTTTTCTTTGTAATTGTATTTCAAGGTTTTTCCAAAACAAGGCCCAGGAACCCCCAGGTTCAAGTATGCCCCTGAGCTTGGTCCACTGCTGTCTTATACAAATACGCTTTTTTAAAGCAGCATTGGAAAACATCCTCTGGACTCTTATTAGCAGGCTTTTGGAGGGGAGAGCAGAAATCATGCAAATGAATCTTTCAATTATTTAAATTTGAGAATGTGTAATGGAGCCATAGGGTGAAACTTAAAAAAAATTTTTTTTTCATGTTTATTTATTTATTTCGAGAGTGGGGAGGGGCAGGTAGAGAGGAAGAGAGAGAATCCTAAGCAGGCTCTGTGATGTCAGTGCAGAGCTCAGCAGGGGGCTCGGTCTCAGGAACCACAAGATCATGACCTGAGCCGAGATCAAGAGTTGGAGCCACCCAGGTGCCCCGAGCCATAGATGAAATTTCATGATTTAATTTTTTGACTTAAATTAAAATCTTAATTTTAAAAAAATGAAATTTTTCTACTCCCTTCCTTCCTGAAGGAATTGGGTATGCTCTAGCTACCAGAGATTGAAGACAGAAAGAGGCTGCCTGGCGCTCATGATGTTGAGGACAGTGGAGGGATGTTACTGGCTCACGGATGTGGCCGTGATGAAGAACATGCAGTTAGTTCCATCCTTCTTTTCACTTCTTCTTTTTTTCTAAATTTTTTTTTTCAACGTTTTTTATTTATTTTTGGGACAGAGAGAGACAGAGCATGAACGGGGGAGGGGCAGAGAGAGAGGGAGACACAGAATCGGAAACAGGCTCCAGGCTCTGAGCCATCAGCCCAGAGCCTGACGCGGGGCTCGAACTCACGGACCGCGAGATCGTGACCTGGCTGAAGTCGGACGCTCAACCGACTGCGCCATCCAGGCGCCCCTCTTTTCACTTCTTCTGAGTCAGCTGTTCGTGTTGGGAGTTGGGGAAGAAAGATGACTAGAATCTGGGCCTTTAGCTGGCAGAGATGAGAAAGCCTTTAAAGGCCCCAAACCAGAATAATGACCCCGTCAGCACCTGCCTCTGCTCATTTGCACTAATTCTCCAAAGGCTTACATTCAGAGCTTCAAGCAGACACAGAGGTAGGCACAGAGTGCGGTGCATATAAAGTGTGTTCACCAGACCATTGTATCCGCCTCAGGAAAGCTCTAGCATAAGATACCAGATCCTGGCTCCTTTTCTCAGTTTCTGTACAACTCATTTAGCTTTTCTTAATTATTATTATTGTTCTGAAAGAGTGAGCAAGAGAGCACGCACATGAGAGCGGGGGAGGGGCAGAGAAAGAGAGAGAATATCTTAAGCAGGCTCCACGCCCAGCATGGAGCCCAACATGGGGCTCAATCCCACAGCCCTGGAATCATGACCTGAACCAAGATCAAGAGTTGGACGTTCGACCAACCGAGCCACCCAGGTGCTCCGCACTTAGCGTGAAAAAATAAAGGAACTCAGATAGCATGTCATTAGACTGAATCTGGCCCTCATATCTTTAGTTTGGCCCATTATATAGTGTTCCAAAAAGGTAGAGTTCATTGTCAATAAAATTCAGGAGATTTTCTTTTCGAATTTTCAGTTCTGGGTGTTTTATAAAAACAGAAGCAGCCCTCAGAAGTCAGCAAATTCAGACACACAGACCCACCATGGTAGGAGCTTAAGACATAGCAGCTGCCTTTATGAGAACAGCCAGAGCTCACGCTTCCTGTTCCCAGCCACTTTTCTTATTTATGTTACTGCCTGACCTCATGAGCCCCTTTGTGACAAGAAAATAGTTGAGTTTTAAAAAAAAATTTTTTTGGAACTGATAATAGATTCCCAGGTAGCCGCAAAAAAATGCGCAGATCACATGCGCCTTTCACTCGACACTTTCCTCCAATGACGACATCTTGTGTTAGCTGTAGTACACTGTCGGATTTGGCGTGCGTCACATGTGCGTGCGTGCGTGCGTGCATGTGTGTGTGTAGTTCTCTACAATTTTCTCACCTGTGCAGCTTCATGTAACCACCATTACAGAGCTCCCTCCTGCTACCCCATCATAACCACACCATCTTGACACTTCCTTCCCAGTCTCTAACCCCTGGCAACCACTAATCCCCATAGCTATAATTTGATTATTTCAAAAAACATTATTTGAAAGGAACTATGTGGTGTATAATTCTTTGAGACTGACTTTTTTCACTAAGCATCCCCTTGAGATCCATCCCACTTGTCCTTTCCCTTGGAGATTCACCTACATTGGTTTTTGATTCTAGTGAAGATCGTTGGCTCCATTTGTGTAGACAGCAGGGTGATTTCATTCATGAAACTTCTTTCGTTAAGCATATTCCTTTACCTGAATTTACAAATTACTTCACCACCATTTTGCTACAGTATAAACAAAGTCACTATAAAATACAGAGAAAAGACCAGGATATATTCATCTGAAATCTGATTCCATAACTTCATGAATTCAAAGCTCTTATAAGGACTCACTGAACTTTCATATCCTGGTTTTCTAATTTTAAAAACTACCATTGCTTTTAGCCAAACACCTCTTTGCTATGCTGAATTCGTTATTCATAATAAAACCAACACTGTTAGAGTAACTGCCTAAGTTAGGAATAAAATCAAAACAGAGGAGGACAAGATAATTTCAACACCCAGTTTATGAGCTCTACAAAATAGCATGGCAACTGCCTAGATTTTAGCATTAAAGTCTCAGTCTTCCTGTAAAATGGAAATGTCCTCAATTCCATAAACTAATGACATGATTTTATGACCTAACATGTATAAAAAATGTAATCCTTTCAGTAAAGATCAGGGGACCTTTTGTTGTTACATTTCGGGGTTAATATCTTCCTAGTTAGTCTACCTCTCATAGGTAGGATTTGTGTCCGGCTTCCTAATTTTGAGGGTCTTCTAAGCTAGCAAAGGAAATATGCAGAGATGAAGATCAGAGCTGAAGTCTGTGACCATTTTAGGCAAAGTTATATGAAAATAAAATGTAAACACGCTCTGCAAAATATGCTGTAGCCCATGATTTATTGAGAGGCCAATTTTGAGATATCTGAGATGCAAAAGGACATATTTTTCCTCTTATGGACCAGGGACACAAGGCAAAAAAATGTTCTAATAAGCAACTCACTTTCTCCTCTCCTATAAAATATTTCCTGCAAGGTATGGAACTTCTTTCAGGGATTTCAGAGAAGCTTGGGGGCTCATAGCACACATTACAATTTTTTTCCATTCAATTTAACAGAAATTTAGTGAGTGGCTAGGTAGAAGGCATAAGAAGGGACCGCAAGATTCTCCAAGATGAGGACTGTGCAGTGACAGGCCTCAGGTCATGTGCAGCAGTGAAGAGCTTGAATCAGTAGCACACATACTTTTCACAAAAGGCGGAGCTCCCGGAATAAATAGGATTTCAACAGGCAGAGGGAGGAAGGTATTCAGGAAGACAGGAACCATGAGGATGAAGTTGTAAAGCTGGGAATGTGTGGCTCCAACTCAGTGATTGGGAGGACATCATGTCATCCAGGATGGAGAGAAGCAAATGAGATGAGAAACGTAGTCTGGGCCTGACTGTGGCGGTTCACAAAAGCCAGGGATTATGTGCTTAAACCAATAAGTAGAAAACAGCCACAGAGCACTTGTGAGAAAAGAAATGATCAGTTCTGGGTTTGGGAAATGCTAATCTGATAGAAGCCTCCAAAATGAGGGTGAGAAAAGGTCCTAGAAGAGTATTGTAAAAGATTACAAGGGCCAAAATTAGAGTGGTGGCTTAGGGACTTTAAAAGAAAGAGCAGGGGCGCCTGGGTGGCTCAGTGGGTTGGGCGTGCAACTTTGGCTCAGGTCATGATCTCGCACTCCATGGGTTCGAGCCTCATGTCGAGCTCTGTGCTAACAGCTCGGAGCCTGGAGCCCACTTCAGATTTGGTGTCTCCCTCTCTCTGCCCCCTCTTCCCCTCTTGCACTCTGTCTTTCTCTCTCTCTCAAAAACAAATAAACATTAAAAAATAAAAAGAAGGAGCAAAACCATGTCTAATACCTGCCCAGAGTGACTCCCATGGAACAGGGGGGTGGAGGGAGGGGGTTGGGGGAAGGAGCCCTGCCCACCAGCACACCAGCAAAAGCCTCAGCTGAGCCTCTCAGCCAGCCACAGCAGTGCGCCCACAATAGTTGTGACCCAGCCACACAGCCCACACAGGAGACAGCCCTGGAGTGCCTGGTCTGGACACCAGTGGGGATTGAGCTTCTGGGCCCTACAGGACCCTCTACATAAGGCCACTCCCTTGAGTCTGGGAGACACAACTGATCTGCCTAATACATAAAAACAAACACGGAGCCAGACAGAATGAGAAAGCATGGGAATATGTTCCAAATGAAAGAATAGAACCTCAGAAACAGAATAAAAGAAACCTCAGAAACAGAATAAAAGAAACAGAGGTAAGCAATCTACCTTATAAAGGGTCCAAAGTAATGGTCATAAAGATCCTCACTGGACTGAAGAGTGGATGAACAGAGGTCGGAACTTCAACAAAGAGATAGATGATATAAAAAAGAACCAATCAGAGTTGAAGAATACAATAACTGAAATGAAAAATACTCTAGAGGGAATCAAGAGCAGACTAGATGATGTAGAGGAATCGATCAGTGATCTATAAGACAGGATAATGGAAAGCACCCAAGCTGAACAGCCAAAAAGAAAAAAGAATTTTAAAAAATGAGGATAGTTTAAGGGACCTCTTGCACATCACCAAGCATGCTAACATTTGCATTATAGCAGACAAAGAAGGAGAAGAGACAGAGAAAGGGGTAGAAAACTTATTAGAAGAAATCATGGCTAAAAACTTCTTTAACCTGGGGAAGGAAACAGATATTCAGGTCCAGGACGCACAGAGAGCCCCAAACAAGATGAACCCCAAGACGTCCACACCGTGACACATAATAATTAAAATGTGCAGGGAATTTTCTTCAAGGGCTAGAGGAAATGTGAGAGGAAGTCACCAAGAAATGAGGAAAAATGCCTCACACATGGAGCGCTCTGTAGGTACTGCGTTACATTAATGAATGGACACAACTGGTAGAATGAATTATGTTAATAGAAAATACAGAGATTCTCTCTAAGACTCTTCCAAGATGATGCCTTCTGCTTTCAAGTGAATAGTTAGGTCCTCACATTAATCGAGAACAGGAAAGAGACAGAGAAGAGTTATCTTGTGGCAGAACTTTCCCATTTCTACCCAAATGTTTGTATTTGCACAGCCCTCAACATTCTTAATTTTGCACTGTCATTCACTGTAATAATGTAAACTTGCTGTCCATGGTCAGGATTCATTTTCTGAGTATTTAATGAGGGAGTTGGTATCATGACCCGTGCTGTCCTCTTATGGAGCAGGACCTGCAGTGAACTTGCTTTTCCAAAGCACTGATCTTGTCAGAGGAAATAAATGGCTGGCCTAGTATTGTGGAGCATTGTTTGTTCTGAGAGGGTAGCTCCTTATGAAGGAGCAGGAGATTATTTATCTGAGAGTCATGTTCATTAAAATAACCCCTGAGGGTTGTTAAACAGAGATCTTTCTGACCAAACCACATTAAATGAGTCTATCCAGTTGTTTGTTATCTCCTTTGACTCATCCTAGGCTTGTGTATGTGTGCCACTTACTGAAAGCCATGAAAAGGGCCTTAGGAAGAAAAGTGAAGACAGGAGATAAGCTCTCAGCAAAGTGCTGTGGATTAGGTGCTGGAACTTTGACAGAGAAGCATGTCAAGAGCTCTGGGTTAGCAGTTTCCTGCATCTTCATGGGACAAACTCTGTGGGAGTGTCAGTCATACCAATCTATAAGGATCTCACTGCCTGCTCACATGGCCTTTCCTTGGTGTGTACAGCAGAGAGAGAGAGAGAGTTCTGTCTGTCTTCCTCTTCTTATAGGCTATGAGTCTTACTAGATTAGGACCCCATCCCTATGATCTCATTTAACTTAATATCTCCTAAAAGCCCCATCTCCAAATAGTCGCATCAGTGTTAGGGCTTCAACATGTGAATTTGGGGCTGGACACAATTTAGTGCTCAATACCCTGGGGAGGAGAGCTATGATATTGTGAGGCAGGCCTGTGAGAGGCCCACGTGGTGAGGGACTGAGTCCTATTAGCAGCTACATGAGTGTGCTTGAAAGTGGACACCCGCCTCCGTTTGAGCCATCAAATGAAACTGCAGCCCTGCTCAACAGGACACCTTGGGCCACAGCCGACCAGCTAAGCCATGCCTGGATTCCCACCCCCACAGAAACCATGAAATACTACATATTTGTTGTTTCATGCTACGTTCTGGAGTAATTTCCCATGCAGCCGTAGAGAACTAGCACATCCATGCAGGTTTATGGGCGTTCTGAATTCTGTCCACGTATCCTTAAGAATCTCATGCCATAGCCGTTATCCACCCACAGACTCCACTGTGTGAGGAAGAAGGGCTGTCATGCAGGTCAGTGGCAATCAAAACAGGGCCCTCCCTGAAGGAGAAATAGTTCAGCTCAATTGGGAACACGCTGCTTTGATGTGGTGGAGTGAGTGCTGATTCAACAGCGTCAGCCGCTCCTTGTTGCTGCTCTTGTGGTTTCCTGAATTCTCCCTGGGGCAGCAGGCCCACTTTGTTGGTGCATCACGGTCCTAGTAGATGTTCGGATGTTACACTGGCAAGTCCCTGAAAAAAATCCAGTCAAAACCTTTCTTTTCCCAAGAAGGAAACGGAGGCCCATAGACAACGAGATGTACCCAAGACAACGTTGTGAGTGGCAGAGCGGGATCTAAAAGGAAGGTACCCTGATATCTCAGTCCAAGGCTCTTTTCTGTATTCTAATAATTTCCACCAGAAGGTGTTTCAAGAAGGATTTGATTCTGATTCAGCCAGCCTGCTCTTAGGTAACATATATTCTTCTCTTTCCTAATGCCTTGGAGCCTCTTGCCTCTAAGCTGCATAGGTCAGCGACTTAATGTGGTTTTTTTTCTCCCCCAAAGCTCTGTTATTCTCTAAAGTATTAAATCTTTAAAGGCAGCTGAGGAACTGTTAAAATGTTCATAAAAATTAAATAATCCCCCTAAAGACTGAGACATGGGCCATTTCCGGAGCATGTTGTGGCTGAAACCCTTTGTCTGTTGTGGATATCAAAAAATACAATCTTAAGAGAACCCCAAACACTTACACAAGTAATCTTGCTGTGGCACAAGAGCTAGTGGTATTCTTGCCTGCAGATGGAGAAACTGAGGTTCAGAGAGCTAGCTTGCTCCCCTCCAGCCATCTGTCAGGTGGTCCTGAGCAAAGGTTTCCGTGGCCCCATAAACCCCTGAATTCTTGACTTGCCACCAGCACCAGGACGCTTTCTGCAGTGCACGCAGTACACGTGACTAAATGGCGGACTGTGGCACCCCATCACCTCCTTGTCACATTTGCCTATCGCTTTGGGAAGCAACAGCATGCAGTGGTTTGGGGGGGAGACCAGATCAAATACCTCTAGTCTAGCCTTTACTAACTGTCTAACCTTAAATAAGTTCCCCAGCCCTTTTCAATTCCACTTCCTGCCTATAAAAATGGAGATATTAATTCCTTGTTTTCCCATTAGACCATGAGCTCCTGGAGGGCTGGGACACCAATCTGTTCATCTCTGTGTCACCAGCACTGGCATGGCACCAGGCACCCAGTACATGTTCCATACATGTCTGCTGAGCTGTCGAGTGGTTGGGACAACGAAGTTAGACATTCCATGTTAACTCCTTGACATCTTGTCTTGTGCATAAATGGGTTCCTTCCGCCAGGGACTTTCACCCTCAGAGCTGGGCTCCCTCGTGTAGGAAGCCTCAGAGGCTAAAAATTCCTTTCTCCAGGCCCATTGGACAGAACGTAAATGCCTTCTGTCACACAGGGCTTAATTTGGGAACATGAAATAATCCTCTATGCCTAAGAAATTAGAACCCCTTCAGTTGATTAGAGCAATACAAACTATCCCCTCACAAATTCCAGGATCCAATAGCAGAGGAAAAATAACGCACAAAAATCAGACAAGCTGGTTATCAGCCCTGGCTGTGCATCAGAATCCCTTTGGGAGCTTTTAAAAATAAACAGACAAAAATAAACACAAACAGGTGAAGGCTCCATCTCCAAAATCTGATTCAGAAAGTCTGGGATAGGGCTCGACATACATTCTTTTCCTCTTTTTGACTGTGATGCCTTGCCTGGTTTAGAAGTGTCTGCGTTTGATACACAGAAGTTATTATCGTTATTATGCCTTTTAAAATCCAATTTCTTCCAAGCAGGGGGTCCAAACAAATGAAATAGCGAGTTCCTTCCAGGAAGGGATGTCTCAGTGAAGAGTTTTAGCACCACCACCCATGAGCAGGGAGTTCTGATTTCTAACTGTTGATGGCAGTGACCCATTCACACACTGCTTCATTCCTGGATGCCACAAGGGTGGTTAACAGGCCTCTGTGCTCCTCCGTGGATCAGTCCTGATCCAACATGCAGCAACGCAGAGGACAGGTTTACAGGATATTATATTGTTTATAACAGCTTTGGTAATTTGCTAGTGGTTCTGAAAATAGACAGCTTTAGCTCCTGCCATTCTACACTTATAATTTAGCAACACTGAACCCCTTACCCTTCCCTGAGCACCCGGTTTCATCATTCTTAACTTCACATGTGTTCATGTCCCCCGAAATGCCCTTTCTTTTTGTCACTTTTCCACTTTGGTACTCCTGACAACTCCTGTCTTTCCTTCATGACTCAATTCAATTGTTTTCTTCCCTGGGAAATGTCCCTTGGCCACCCCTCACCAATAATCCACTATATATATGCTTGTCTCCTGAGACATGGGAGATATTGAGGGGCTGTGATTCTTCTGTGCATCCTCAGTGCCTGCCAAGAGGTGGGAATCCCGTGAAGATTTATTGGATGGAGGTGATTTATTGGATAGATTAATGACTGATCCAATGGCATACATAGTGACCCACTTAGGAGACATATTTAGTATTATTGCCGGGTAGTCCAGTATAGAAGTTCTATACACCAATAAAGATGGAGTTTTAAATACTTTGATGAATTCATTTACTTACACTTGACTCTTCCGGGCTTAGCAAAGTGCCAAGCCGTAGATGGGAGAGTTTATGTCCAGACAAGCTGCAGTCTTTGAGGTTTCGCGAAAGGTGGTTATCACCCACCAGCGGGGCCAACTCTACGGAAGGACAGCCTTTGCAGGTGTGCAGGTCCCTCACTTAGAAGGGCCCCTGTTGGTTTAATACTCTGCTCTGGCTATGTCCAACAGGGGGCCCTGCTTTCTTCTATGGCATAGAACCTCACAATCTAGTTGCCAGTGCTACCCAGCAGAGCTGGTGCCAGCCCAACTGGTGAGTCCCCAGGAAGTCTATGGTATTGCCAGGATCTCCCTGACTCTGTGACTGGGGCTGCCTTGTCTCCTTTTTAACTGTTCAAAAGGCCCCGGGATTCCTGACCCCAGAGTTGGTATTTTGCCCAGGGGAATGTGCCAGGGTTAGTCATCACCCAATGAAAAACTTGTAAGAGGCACTTAAAACAGAAATAATCAGAGAGTCTATTTAAAGTCTAACTTGAAAAGTAATTGCAATTCCATGGACCTCCTAATGGCAACTTTCTTTTATTTTACATCATCTGAAGGCCTATTTTAAAGATAGAAAAAAGTGGTCAGTTTGAGCTCTTTAGCTATAATGGGATTTTACTTGCCTCCCACAGACAATGAGATGAGGCTAACCATTTTCTTCTACAGCTTAATTTAAGGATATCAAATAGCTCAAAACAATTTATCACTTGAAATACCTTTATAATGAGACCTTGACAAAAAAATATTTTTTTAATTTTTTTAATGTTTATTTTCGAGAGAGAGAAAGAGACAGAGCACGAGGGGGAAGGGCAGAGAGAGAGGGAGACAGAATCTGAAGCAGACTTCAGGCACCGAACTGTCAGCACAGAGCCCAGTGTGGGGCTCGAACCCACAAACCGTGAGATGATGACCTGAGCTGAAGTCAGACACTTACTGACTGAGCCACCCAGGCACCCCCCCAAAAAATATTTTCTACGTAAAGTCAGTGTCTTTCTGAGTACACACACACACACATACACACACACACACAAAATGAGGAATGGAAATATCCAGAAAAAGAATGCTAATATAATGCATAAGTATCATTTTCTACAATTATTTCAAATGGTATGTATGTTGAGAATTAAACTGGCCTGGAAAATAACTCAGAAATTTGACTGCTCTCCAAAATTGGTGATAAATTCTCCATTACATGATGTTTGTAATAGTTCTTTTACTTACTAGAAACATGATCTGTGTCCACTGTAGAAAATCTAGAAAGACAGACAAAAGGAGAAACGAGTCAATTCTAACCACTGTTGCTATTTCGATGAAGTCCCTTCCACCATTTTTTTTTCCAGAAATGGACTCATAAACTAGATATTGTTTTGTAACCTGCTTTTTTCACTGGCTCACAAACATATTTCTGTCTCTATGTTCTCTTTTATACTTTTATATGGCAACGTATACAGTATTCTATGATTTGAGTGTCCTATAACTTATTCAGTCAGTTCTCATTCTTGACAAATTGGGTCGTTACCAATTTTATTCACAAATGCAAGCATCCAGTTAGCAATAGTTTTTTATATATGAATGTTTTTATATAGTTTTTATATATTGATGTTTTATGTACACTTTTGATAGTAAAGATTCCTGACTCCTCTGTGTTGCACCCTTTTGGGGTCCTTCATTCTTTAACACATATACTTGTAGTGGCCCTTGGCCACCCCTCACCAATGTGTAGAGTGCTTATCACCTACATTTGTTGTCTTAGTAATACTCTCGTTTTGATCCCCTGGTCACTTCTGCAGTTCAGTGTTCATTACTCTCTGATGTGGGGCCCTGGACTCAGCATTGAACTACAGAAATAATAAGACACAGTCCCTCTGCGTAAAAGATACATTAATCTAGTAGGAGAGAGGCCATAAGTATAACAAATGATAATGTAAAAATAATATTAAGGGAGCACACAGAAAAGAATAACTGGGAAATTAAGGAAGCTGTGGAGAGGAGACCCTTCACAGAATAGGTAGGAATTTCACGAGGGAGGAGGGGAAGAGAACATTCTGAGCGGAAGGAAAAGCACATGCGGAGGACTGGGGAGTAAGTGTGCATGGAGTCTTGAGGAGTAGCTGGAATAGAGAACACACAATGGAAGGAGAGCAGGGGATGACACTGAAAGGGTGACTTGGGACCAGAGGGCAAAGGATTGGAAAGCCATTCTTAGAAGTCTCTACTTCTGACTCTAAGAAGTCAGAAGTCAGAGCCTGTCTTGAGCCACTGAGGCAAAACTGGATCCAGAGCTTTAGAAACCGGCCTCTGGTTAAGTTTGGCCAGGAGAAGAGAGAGTCTAAGGCAGCCTGCAGGTTGGAGTCTCTGGCAACAGTCTAGGTGAGAGAAGATGGGAGCCTCACCTGGTGGTGAGAGCTGGCCATAAGATAGCAAGGAGACATCTCCAAGGCAAAATCTAAAGAACTGATGGTTCTGATTCAGATGGGAGACAGAAATTGAGGGGAGATGTGCAGCAAACTCTGTTCAATTTAAATAATTCCTCATCGGGGCGCCTGGGTGGCTCATTCGTTTGGGCATCTGACTCAGGTCATGATCTCAGAGTTTGTGGGTTTCAGCCCCATGTTGGGCTCTGCACTAACAGCATGGAGCCTGCTTGGGATTGTCTCTCTCCCTCTTTCGCTGCCCCTTCTCCACTCATTCTCTCCCTCTCCCACTCTCTCTCTCTCTCAAAATAAATAAATAAAACTTTTCAAATAATAATAATTCCTCATCAAGTTGTCAAACTCCTAGGTTTGGAGATGGCATCTTTCAGGCTCCACTTTCCCTCAGTGTGGTGCCTAGAGTAGTCAAACAGGTGGCACTTGGCAAGCCCTTATGAAATGGAAGGGTCGTGTCCAGTGTCTCCCGTGAGAAAGACAGAACCCTTCCACTTCTCAGAAGTAACTACTGTCTTTGAAGGATGAGGCCGTAACCAAAGAATGCAATGACATAGTCAAGAACCGAAGCTTCATTGATCATTTTTCTTCAAAGGATAATCCTTATTGCTTAAATAAGAGCGTGCCTTAATCACCAAGCTTGGGTCATAGAAACTGAGATCTAAATATACTTGCGGGATTTCTGGTGCTGATGAATACATATGAATGAAAGCAGGATGAGTATTGGTTCAAAAACAAGTTATTAGGGGCTCCTAGATGGCTCAGTTGGTTAAGCGACAGACTCTTGATTTCGGCTCAGGTCATGATCTCACAGTTTGTGAATTCAAGCCCCATGTCGGGCTCTGTGCTGACAGCTCAAAGCCTGGAGCCTGCTTCAGAGTCTGTGTCTCCCTCTGTCTCTGCCCCTCCCCTGTTCACGTGCGCTCTCTCTCTCACTCTCTCTCTCGCTCTCGCTTTCACTCTCACTCTCTCAAAAATAAATAAATAAACAGTTTTTTAAAAGTTACTAGATTGCCTGGGTGTGGAATCAGGGTATTGACCTAAATGGAAAATGGAACATGAGGAACCTTTAAGCGGTGATTCAAATGTTCTATATGGCAGTGAGGGCCATGGTTCCCCGGGGGTATATGTACGTGTTTAGAATTTATGAGCTGGACACTTAAAATCTGTTCATGTTTTTGTACATAAATTATGACACCTCAGTATACCAATAAAGTTGATTAAAAAAAAATAAGTGAGAAGAACCAAAATTAAAAGGGTTACTAGAGTCTGATTGTTGAAATTGTTTCAGATCATTCCTTCCCCCGGATATCTATTCCATATGACTTCAAATCCCTTTATAAAAGCCAGTTTACAGGAATGTAGCACAGCCCCTATTTTTACTGTGTCACCTACAGACCAGACCTTGTACAGTTGCTGGAGGATATTCGTGTGAATGTCACAGACAAGGCCCTGCCCTGACAGAGTCACAGCAGCTGCTGACATAAAACCCCAAACCCAGCCTAACAGAGCTCTCGCGGGTTCCTTAAGCTCAGAGAGCTCGATGTTAGGAGGAGGGCAGAAAACGTTTTCCAAAGACCACGTTAAAAAAAAATCTCAAGGTACTTCTGTGTTGACTGCTCACGCCATTTGGTTTTGGTGCTGATTCTAACACCTGTAACAATCTCAAACATAAAGCTGAGTTCTTCTGACTCTGGGTTAGATCCCTGGGAATGATCCTAGCAGAGAGCATTATCTCTCACCGAGGTAATAATGCCTTGCTGTAAGCTGTATGTGTGAACTCTGAACACTTAACTGAATGGTATGAATCTGCTGCACTGAGCTTTCTTCCCATCCAGAAGATTCCAAGAGCTGTCAGGATAGGCTTAATTTGGACTTTGGTGTTACAGCCCACTTATGCCCAGGCGTGGCAGCTTAATGAGCATTTTTGAAGGTGGGGAGATGATCCTTTGGAAATATAAATGAAATGAGCTCTATTAGTTTCATTTGGAAATAAAGTACAGTCTGAAAGATCATCTTGGACCTCACCTGATCTGGGTTCTGTCATTTTAAAATTTAAAAAAATTTTTTTACTTTATTTTTTGAGAGAGAGGGAGCAGGGGAAGGGCAGAAAGAGAGGGAGAGGGAGAGAGAACCCCAAGTAAACTCCACACTGTCAGTGCAGAGCTTGATGGCGGAGCTCAAACTCACAAACCATGAGATCATGACCTGAGATGAAATCAAGTGTCAGATGCTTAACCGACAGAGCCACCCAGGTGCCCGGTCATTTTATTTCTTTATTTTTTTAATTTTTTTAATGTTTATTTATTTTTGAGACAGAGAGAGACAGACAGAGAGAGAGACAGAGCACAAGCAAGGGAGGGGCAGAGAGAAATGGAGACACAGAATCTGAAGCAGGCTCTGAGCTGTCAGCACAGAGCCCGATGTGGGGCTCACGAACCGTGAGATCATGACCTGAGCCGAAGTTGAACAATTAACCAACTGAGCCACCCAGGTGCCCAGCCCCCTGTCATTTTAAAATTGAAGAGACCTGAGGCCCAGTGATGAGGTTAAATGACCTATCCAAGCACATGGGTATAGCTTGGGCAAACCATGGGCTAGAGGCAAGGTCTCCTGTCTTCCAGAACTGGACCATATTGCCTTCATTTGAAAGTACTCAAAACTTCAACTGTTATGTGCTATCCGATGTCTAAAAAGTCCATCTCTCTATTTGGCTGACTTGAGAGGAACCTAACCTCCATCTAGAAACCTTCCAAGAAGGGAAATATAGATACCCTTGGCAACCCACCTCAGAGTTTCACTGCCTTCCCATACTGGGAATTTTTCTGTGCTATTTCCTTCCTCCAACCCCACCCTCCAAAATGCCACTACCTATTGCTTCCTTTCAGCAAATAGGGATTTTAATCATTCTCTTTTTACTTGATTTTAATCCTCTGAAGACCTGCCTGCTCCATTTGCCACAATTATAGCATGCAGAAACTTCACATGCAATGAAAGTCATATTTCTCTTGGTAGCCTGTCATTTCAGCATTTTGGGAAGCTAAGTAGCTCCGTCCTCATTAAATTAGGCTCAAATTGGAGAAAAGAATTACATACTTAAAAACACAGACGCAAAATGATAGATTAGTGTTATACCTTAATAGAACACATCGTGGCATGCAGTAAAAGCATTAGACCAATTAGCAAGCAAGTTTTTTACTCAGGTTCATCTTTTTTGCTGGGTATGTAGCAAAGGGATGGTGATTTGAAGGATGGAATTTATCGTATGCCCTTGGGTAGAAAGTTACCACTTTAGTGGCATGACCTGCATTCATTTAACAAAGAGAGCACCCATCACCTGGTAACACAGCAAAGATCCAAGCGCTACACCAAATGTATTGCCTCCAAATTGGCATTTACCCGTCCGGCTTTATTTATTGAAATCCATGGCAATTGGGTCTAAATGGGAATGTTAATACATTCCAAAAATATATTCCGCTCTTTCCTTGAGAGCTACCAAATCATAAGTGATGGCATTTAACAGGGTTGGTGGTTTGAGGTGTTTTTTTTTTTTCTCCCCTCCCCCTTTTCTGGTCTCGCTTCCCTATCAATCTGATTGGTAACAGAAAGGAGAAGGAAACAATAAATCTCCCAGTTCCTCCTGGTGTGAATGCCCAAGATATTGTCAGAAGCAAAATGTATGGGAAGTGGCGGGGGGGGGGGGGGGGGGGGGGGAGTTTGGGTCAGCAACTTGGTGGGGGGAGGGGATGCTTTTCTGCTGTGGTAAAGCAGAAAAACCCTGCCTCCGAATCTAAATTAACAGAATCTGCCCGGAGGGGAGCCGTGGTCTTTGTGTGGCTGATTAATGTCAGCCTTGTAAACGCAGTGCTCAGACAACAGGGCTAGCCCGCTGAGCAGGAAGCTCAGAGAACACAGCATCTCCTGCTCTGGGATGTGAGCAAAGCCGTGTACCTCTGAATAGGGCTGAAAGAGAGAGAGGCAGACCAGGAACATAGGTGATAGTTTTAATTAGATTTCAGCTGTCTGTCCTAGTGAAAGAAACACAGGCAGCCATTAAGGGCACCTTCCCTCCAGGCCTTGTGGCCACAGAGAACAGCAGCGTGCAAATCCGACCCCTGCCTCTCCTAACACTCAGCTCTCAGCCTGAAAGCCACCGCTTTCAGAATAGTCGGAAGTGCTCTTCTTCCCAAATGATCTTTAAGTCTGAAGGGGAAGCGTGTCCAAGAGCACATCTCCAGAAATCCTTAAAGGGAACACAGGAGCTTTTCCCTCATGCTTACCTAAAAACGCTAGTGGCAGCAGGCAAGCCATCAGTCCTTGGTTTATGCATCTGCAAAGTGGGTCTTTTCAGGAGATGCTCAGATGAAGGATCCTGCATGGATCTCCTGCCCCAACTTATTGTTCCTAAGAGTGGTGTTCCCTACGCTGGGGGTGGAAGTCAAATCCACAGGCAATGTGTGTGCTTTGAAAACCTGCATGGTGTATTGATGTCAGTCGCTGATGTATTCCCATAAATCTGTTTCTGTGACTTTGAGCGTTGTCCTGAGAGCCTCTAATCAGTCACTGAAGCTTCTAGGCGCAAGACCAGCTCTGCCCCCTTCCCGTCCCCCCCGCACCCCGCAGGGTTATTGCAACACTATGTATATTCACCCCAGGAGTTGATGTTGAAGAATTTAATCTTGGAGAGCCAGAAGGCATCCTTAAAATGTCTGCTCTGGGGCCTTATTTTAAGGGGCAGCGAGGAAGAGGAGAACCTTCTTGTTTTTAATCCCAGCACCAATAAAATCAGAAGCTGATGTGTATATATCACAGGGTAGTTGTTTTGAAAGAGAAATAAAAGTAAATGATGAAACTCTGGAAAAAATGGACTCTCTGGAATGGAACCAAGAACAAGCTCTCAGTATTGACCTTTTGGTTAAAGCCACATAATGCAATTTATGTCATTCCCTCCAGATAGATGATTTTATTGGTTTGCTGGGAATTTTGGCTTAAGGGAAATTACATACTGGGGGAGCAAAGTGTTTAACTCTTATTACTGCCGAATGTCTGACCCCATGGCGAGGTGTTATAGTAGAAAACAACACAGAGTTAGGCCCTCCCCTCTAAGAGCTTACATTCTAAGTCTGTAATTTGTAAAAGGCATTTTTAGATCGTGGTCATAGCTAAAAACCCTTGATTAATGACTGTCTTCATTAAGGCATTTAGGATCAAAGTAATGCTTTTTCAGCCTACAAAGATGTTATATTTTGCCTCTTAGAAATCTTAACACCTAGTGAATTGGGGGTGCGTAAATCATTTTGAAGTCCTAAGATCCTCTGATGAAAACGGTTCAATCAGTCTTCAGAACCAGAAGTCAATCTGATCATCAACCACTAATTTGTTGGTTGTTGGTGGACGTCTCCTGGCTGGTATGTTTTAGCTTTCATGTATATGAAGGTAAAATGGTGTCTTGATAAATAAATGCGTTTCTTTAAATCACAGAGCTGGAGGCCACCCTCTGAGTAGATCTTCCCCCTTTTTTGATGGAGTGCTCCAGGCTCACTGGCCATTGGATTTCTTTTTCTCTTTGCATTCTCTTATGGCCCCAGCCATCCTCAGGGCTCCGTGTGGCCCTGGAACCGGGAGGCGCTCACATTCATAGCTCCACGTGGACTCTCCTCTGATCTCCAGCCTCCTGCACCGGCTCCCTACCTGAGTATCCACTTACATATCAAATGCCCATCTTGAACTTAATCTGTCTAAAGTGGGGCTCCTAGTCTGTCATCCGAATCCTGGTCCTCCTGCAGTCCTTCATCCCAGCCGACGGCAGCTCCCTCTGAGTCATCCTGGGATCTTCTCTTTCTCTCACGGCAGAAAACAGTCTTTTCTCACCACCTCCAAGTTGACAACACACCCGGGATCGCTCCCTTCTCACCACCTACGTGTTCAGAACAAGCTGACCTCTTCTCACCACTCAGAGGCCACCACCAGTGCAAGCCACCACTGTCACGTGCCTGCATTCCTGCGGGCGTCAGCCAGCGGTCCCTGCTTCCTCGCTTGCCGCCCTTCCTTCTCTTCACAACAGCCTGAGTGATCCTGTTAAAATCTGAGGCACACCCCATGACTGCCTGCCTCAGAGCCCTCGGCTGGCTTCCTGGCTCAGCACTGCAACCCCACGTGGGCTGCTCCCCAACCTGCTGTCACCCTGAAACCATCTTCTCTTTCTTGCTTCCTGACTGTAGTCACACCGGCCTTCTCGACAGTGCCCTCCAACACACCAGAGGGGCGCTCTGCACTTGGGGGTCTCTCCGCCTGCCACGTTCTCTCCCCAGATTATCTGCCCTGTTCTCTGCCTCCCCTCCTTTGGGTTTTTATTCAAAGGCCAAGGCCTTCCCTGAGCACCTTATTTAAAATTACCACCCTCCCCTCCATCTCCCAAACTCTCTCTCCTCCAAGCACTCCTGGTCGCCGCCCCCCCCCCCCCCCCCCGTGGCTTTTTCTTCCTTTTTACCCCCTGACCTGCCATTTGTTTTACGGATTCTTTATTGTTAATTTATTACTTACTCCCACTAAGTGTAATAATTTCCTCAAGAAATGGTTGACTCTTGTCCATTGCTAAAATCTCTAGCACCTAGAGTAGTGACGGATAGATTCCAGATAAACATTTTTTGAAGTAATTAATTTGTATTTCTCTTTTGGTGACACATCTTTACCCCCGTATTTATTGGCACCTTAGAGTTTTTCTTAAAGATGCGTGGGGTTCTCTAATATATGAAGAATACCCAACTATTTATGATATCTGTTGCCAATATTTTATGTTTTTTTATTATTTAAGTTAGTTGTCTATGTTATTTACATACAATTTTTTTTTTTAACGTTTATTTATTTTTGAGACAGAGACAAAGCATGAACGGGGGAGGGTCAGAGACAGAGGGAGACACAGAATCTGAAACAGGCTCCAGGCTCTGAGCAGTCAGCACAGAGCCTAACTCGGGGCTTGAACTCACGGACCGCGAGATCATGACCTGAGCCGAAGTCGGACGCCTAACTGACTGAGCCACCCAGGCGCCCCACATACAATGTTTTCTTGAGAGAAAGAGAGAGGGCGCACACACACATTATGAGGGAGGGGCACAGGGCGAGAGAGAGAGAGAAGATCTTTTTGCTTTTCAGTTTTTAAGGCATTTATTTATTATTAATTTATTTTGAGAGAGAGACAGAGAGAACGAGTTGGGGAGGGGCAGAGAGAGAGGGAGAGAGAGAATCCCAAACAGGCTCTGCACTATCAGCACAGAGCCCAACTCAGGGCTCAAATTCATGAACCGTGAGATTATGACCCTGAGCCAAAATCAAGAGTCGGATGCTTAGCTGACTGAGCCACCCAGGTGTCCCTGTACATTTTTATGTTTTGTAGGACCAAAGCTGTTGGCTTCTGTCATTACTGAGCTTCTTTCTATGAGTAGCCATAATATTCTAGTGCAGACCGTCATCAAACAGCATTCTTCTCGCTAACGTTCTTGCGTCTCCCACAGGCATCAACAGGAAGGTGGTGTATTCCCTGGCCGACTCTGCCGATGGCTTCTTCTCCATCGACAGCTCATCAGGCATCATTATCCTAGAGCAGCCACTGGACCGAGAGCAGCAGCCCTCCTACAACATCAGCGTCCAGGCCACCGACCAGAGCCCCGGCCAGGCTCTCTCCTCTCTTGCCACGGTCACCATCACTGTCCTGGACATTAATGACAACCCCCCTGTGTTTGAAAGGAGGGACTACCTGGTGACGGTGCCTGAGGACACCTCCCCTGGCACCCAAGTGCTTGCTGTTTTTGCCACCAGCAAAGATATTGGCACAAATGCTGAGATTACATATCAAATCCGGTCTGGGAATGAACAAGGGAGATTTAGAATCAACCCAAAGACAGGTGGGTAAACAGCAACCTGCTTAGAATTCACAGCTTCACTTTTCCCCTGCTTCTCCTAACCATCTAACTGCCTTCTGGGTGGCCTCTGCTTCTTCCTCTTCCTCCCTCCCAGTGGAAGCACATCACGCAGACCCCAGGGTGCCTTCTGACACTCTGCCTCTGCGCCTGCCCCCTGCCAAGTTGTAAGCTCCTCGCTGTGGGCTCACTGGGCAAATACGTGACCTCCAGGTGGGCTCCAGGATTTCTCGTAGGAAGCCTTGGGAGCAGTAAGGTGGTTCATAGAGGGGGACAGGAAATAATATTTGCGCATCGAGCATAAGGGTTTGCTTCTTTCCCTCTCTTTTCTGTTTTTGCTTGATTTCATTTTGGTTGTTTTACTTGGATCATGTGTTTATGTGTTTGGAAGTGCTCCTGGAGATGAGCATCCTAGTGCCCCTGCCCACGCTCAGGCTGCCACTCTCTGGTCACCTACCAAAGAAGACATTGCTAAGTGGTGTGCGTGGTGATATGCAGGCCTTCTCAACTGTGCACCCCAGTCAGCTGGAACCGGCTCTGTATGAGTCCTGTCCACAATTCCCAGTCAGGACACTGTCCTTTCTCACCACGCCCTTTTCAAACTCAGGGGCCATGTGGCATCACCTAGGGAAAACACACCTGGAAATAAATCAAGAGAACAAAAGGAGAACCCTAGGCCTTTCTTTCTATTAGGGAGTTAACTATTGGGGGCATTTCGGGTAATAAAGATGGTAATAAAATAAAGATGGTGATTCAAGAAACAAGTTGGGATATTCTTGGGAGAGTAAACATACTCACCCTTTACACTATGTATTTTCCTAGTGTTTGAATTCATATTTTCACAGCACTTTCATGGATAATCTCATTCATTTACCTATTTCCCTATGAGTAGTCATAATCAAAGCCATCCCATTTTTCAGGTGAGAAAGATAAGTCTCTCCCACTTTGCGTCCATTGGACGCAACTCCCTCATCATCACACGAGAAAAATGCACTTGCTGAACAGGAAACTCATAATTAGCAACATCTGTTTAGCAGGTTGAATACGCCAGACTCTTATTAATTCATTGGTTATTTCTCGCATTTTCCATATGAGAAAAACAGAGCTTCGAAGAGGTTAAGTAAGTTCCCCACTGTCCACTGTGAATCAGTAGAGGACCCAGGATTTGAGCTCAGATCTTCCTGATTCTAGAATACGTGCTTTCACCTCTGTAGAGCACTGCTATGCTGGGGTCGGGGGAGGTGCAAAATTAGGAGATACCGTTCCTGCCCTTAGGTGTAGGGAGGTGGAAATAGCGATGGAAGAATTGCATTAGCAGCTTCTCCCAGCAGTACCTCTGTTTATTAAGGTCATTACTTCAAATTAAAATGTATGGGATTTTCCTCATTTAAATACGTGTTAGACTTAGTCTGTCTAGTTATGGCCATTGTATATGAACACCACGGGGAAATGGTTAAGTACTGTTTAAATTTGACACTACATAACGAGGCTGGGATACAAAACAAAGCACTAAGGGTGGTAATTGCTAAGAAAACTTAATTATGGGGAGAAAGAGGCTCTTGTTATAGGTATGACTTCTGTTTCTCACCTTAAATAGAAGGGCAGCTTTAGCAGCTAGAGAAGGTGCCTGTCTGGAGATGTGAATGGATGTGACATACTGACCTTGGGCCTAATGATTGTTTTCCAGCTGGGAGAAATGCCCACGAATGCCCTTGAGATCTGCTCTGCAGGCAGTACAATGACCAGTTACCAAGTGCAGAATGCAGAATTGAGTCACCTCACCAGAAAGGGATAGAATGGGAAGGAAGAGCACTCATAGAGCCCCTCCTAGAGGTGGCACCCCGCCAGGGCCTTTCTACTTGTTCTACTGGCTTAACTTAAATAGCTTTAGGACGTGGACGTTCCCTCTGTTCTGTAGTTGTGGATGTTGAACTCACACTTATTCGTTGGCCACTAATCCCAGGTATTTCCTTTTCATTAGGTCACTGTACCTTGAGATTTCTGAGATCTTTGCCCTCTTTGTGCTGTCATGGTTTTAGATAAGCGCACTGTAACTTGGCAAGGCACGTTCGTGGTTAATTGAATTCAGTGAAGTTTGCAGGTATTCACTTGCTGACCTGGGACGGGACCGTGCAATCACATCCACACATCTCAGCTCATTTTCCATCTGCCTGGGTCCAGTTAAGGGATCATCAGGAGACGCTTATCAGGGATGCCGGTTTCTGGCCCTTCTTCCTAGAGGCATGTGGGTGAATAATGCCGAAGATTTTCAGGCTGCTTGAGGGAAGTTCAGAAAGTATTGTAGAAACATTCAAAGACTTTATTTCTTCAGTGTTGCATCTGATGGATAGCTATGTTTTAACTGACAGCATTAATCAGACTCTGAGATGCTTTCAGCAGGGCATTAAATAAATTCCTGAATGTCTAAAATTCTTGGCTGGAGATGATGTGATAAATATTGTCATGATTAGGGAACCGCTGACACTCTTTTTTTCCTAATCTCTCTTCAAAGGGGGTATTTCTGTCTCTGAAGTGCTGGACTATGAATTATGCAAAAAGTTTTACCTGGTGGTGGAAGCCAAAGATGGGGGCACCCCAGCTCTCAGTGCCGTGACCACCGTCAGCATCAACCTCACGGATGTGAATGACAACCCTCCCAGGTTCAGCCAAGATGTCTACAGTGCCGTCATAAGTGAAGATGCCTTGGTCGGGGACTCTGTCATTTTGGTAGGTGCCAGTGGGAGATCCAGATGTCTGGGACTAATAATTCTACTAAAGAGAGTGAAAAACGTGAGCAAAGTCTGTCTCGGATTCTTGTCACACTCTCTCTTTATGGGTCCTTTTGTCCCCGAGGACTCTAGTCAGTCACCAGTCTTTCAACTGTTCTTTCTCTTTCTGTACATTGGAAGGGTCTGATAAATTCATTTATACCAAAGTTTAAGCGTCTGATAATTACTTTCTTCCTGAAAGTGTATGTTGTTCAAAAAAACAAAACAGACCACAGAATATATTTCTAATGATGGCTTCCATTGGTTTGTGACCTTAGATAAGAAGGTATTAGGTGGCTAAGGATAAAAGAAAGTCTGCCTCCCACCCCGCGCATGCACACACACACACACACACACACACACACACGCATGCATGCACTCATGCACACACACAGAGTAGGACAGCTGCATATGGGAGCAAGATTAAGATTGCTTGGCCACTCTTAGAGAAGCTCTTTCTGGAGGGAATTTTTTCTAATACCAGTAAGAGCAAGCCATGTAAAGAGTACATGGGCTCTCTCAGACTTACAAATTATGTTTTGGAAACAGTGAGTTCCATTCTTACCACCATCACCACCCCTACCGGACAGGTCCCTTCCATCCATCCTTATCTCTGGCTCCTGCAGCACCAGGTGTTGGTGTGCATTCTTTACACACCAGAGGTGGACTTCCCAGGACCACTTTCGCGCATATAAATCCCAGTATCACCAATACGGAGCAGCAGGGCAGTGTGTTTGCCACGTGAGAAAGGGAATTTTCTCAGGCTTCCTTAACACAGAGGCGCATGAATTTAGAGAATGTCTGTCTCAGTGGCAGAGACCACTGTTTGCAGAATTGGGGAAGAATCACCAAACTCCCCCTTATGAGCTTTAGCTCTATCCTCAGTGGCTCTATCAGTGAGCTTTAGCTCTATCCTCAGTGGCTCTATCAGTGAGCTTTAGCTCTATCCTCAGTGGCTCTATCAGTGAGCTTTAGCTCTATCCTCAGTGGCTCTATCAGTGAGCTTTAGCTCTATCCTCAGTGGCTCTATCAGTGAGCTTTAGCTCTATCCTCAGTGGCTCTATCAGTGAGCTTTAGCTCTATCCTCAGTGGCTCTATCAGTGAGCTTTAGCTCTATCCTCAGTGGCTCAAGGCCCAAGGAAAATCATGCCTGACAAGCATCAGGCTGTAGGCAGACAAAAACTACTGGAAAGGAAGTGGCTGCTCCAGTGGTGGTGCCTCCCTCCTCCAGCCAAGCCATCCGTTCTTCTGCCGGGGGCATGATGGCTAGCACGTGAGCATAGAGAGCTCTAAGAAAACTGCCAGAGCTGTGCCCAGTTATAAGACCCGGGACCCTTAGAATAAACCTTTTCTCTGTCTCTCATGTCATGCCTTTTGTTGTTGTTGTTGTTGTTGTTGTTGTTGTTGTGGTTTGTGTCCCATGAAGCTAATAGCAGAAGATGTAGATAGCCCACCCAATGGACAGATTCATTTTTCCATCGTGAACGGAGATCGGGACGATGAATTTGCTGTGGAGCCTGTCCTGGGACTTGTAAAGGTTAAGAAGAAATTAGACCGCGAACGGGTAAGCTAGTTTAGGCCAGCCCCCTCCCACCCATGCCCATCCTTTCACTGGAATCCACTCAGGCTCCATGAGTAAAAGTAGGAAGATTCTGCATTCCAAATAATGAGAGTAAATAGGATAGGCTGAAATGCAGCATGACATATTTGGGTTAGACCTTTGAAAGAATTTTCTGCCAATAGATGCTGGCAGCTTCTTATTTATGGGTGTCTTAAAGAAGAAAGCAAAGATGTATCTTTCTCTTTGTGTAATGTCTATTTTTTAGAGAGAGAGGGAGAGAGCGAGTGGGGGAGAGGCAGAGAGAGGGGACAGAGGACATGAAGTGGGCTCCGTGTTGACTGCAAAGAGCTTGATGTAGGGCTCAAACTCACGAACCTATCAGACCATGACCTGAGCTGAAGTCGGCCACTTAACCGACTGACCCACCCAGACACCCCCAAAGGTGTAATTTTCTGGATGCTTTGAATTTTGGTCCTTCCCAGAGCAAGGAGGCAGGAAAGTACCTTCAGCATTGGGATCCTGTGGTCCTGGTTTCATCCACAGCTTTAGCACTAGGTGAGCAGATATAAAAGGAGCATCTGAAGGTATTTAGGTCAGAAAGAATGATCCAGAAAACTCCTCTGCCAAGTTTAAACAAAGTAAACATTGTGTTTTGTGACCCAAAATATATGTCTTCAAAGTGAAATTACAGGAAGAGATGTCATAGTGGTGGTACTCAAAAGCAGGAAAACCTCTTTAGGTGATATATCCCCATAACTCCTGAAGTTCAGAACTGATAAGGAAGATCAGGGTGACAGCTGTAGTGTTTGAACACAGGATGAGAACTGTAGTTGTAACCAGGGGTTGTTTTGTGCGTCCCCAGCCCCGACTTCACACCCACCGCCCCATCCAGGGGACACTTGGCAATGTTTGGAAACATTTTTGGCTGCCACAAATGGGCAGAAAGTGATACTGGCTTCTAGTGGGTAGAGACCAGGGATGTTGCTAAATATCCTACAAAGGCACAAGTCAGCCCCCGGCAACCAAGAATTACCTTGGCCCCAGATGTCAGGGGTGCCGACGTTGCAAATCCCTGGTCTTGAGGACCAAGAGGGAAGGTGGCTGATCTTCAGCAAAGCACAGCCATTCCCGCAGCTCTTCTGAGTGTGTGCAGACTGAAGGAGATGCTGTCCGTCTTCACTGTCGGCCCTCTGTGCTTTGGCAGGTGTCTGGATACTCCCTGCTCGTCCAGGCAGTAGACAGTGGCATTCCTGCAATGTCATCAACTGCCACCGTCAACATTGATATTTCTGATGTGAACGACAACAGCCCGGTGTTCACCCCTGCTAACTACACTGCTGTGATTCAGGTGAGCCAAATCTTGCCTGCTAGTCACCTGTCCTTGCGTGCCCAGCCTTCTTCCTCTGCGATGGTTTATTTGTCATTTTTGTAAATTAGTCCTTTAAGTTTAATTTATTTTTTGAGAGAGAGAGAGAGAGAGCACAAGCAGGGGAGAGGCAGAGAGAGAGGGAAACAGAATCAAAGCAGGATTTAGGCTCCAAACTATCAGCACAGAGCTTGATGTGGGGCTCAACCCCATAAACCATGAGATCGTGACCTGAACCAAAGTCAGATGTTTGACTGACTGAGCTGCCCAGGCACCTCATTTTACTCACAAATTAAAACAATGGTTTTTGGGTTTTTTTTTTTTTACCTGATATCAATTCATGCCATCATGAGACAGGTATGAAGAGAGCCTGATTCTTCCACAGCCACTGACTAATAAATAGTGATAAGCACTGTTGCCGACGGGGCTCTCTCAAGTGTCGGGTGCTTTACATGAGCCACCTGTCCCCACCACAGCCTCGTGAAGTGGGAGGCTGGGGCAGCCCCCACTTTATGCTGAAGGAGCTAAGGGCCCGAGGGGCTAAGTAGCTCACCCAAGATCCTGCAGCTGCTAAGTGGTAGAATCAGGGTTTGAACTCAGGTCAGTGTTCTGCGAAAACCATCCTCTTCACAAGGACAGGCTGCCTTTCAGCTACTCTGTGCTATTCTGGCAACAGCGGGAGATTGATACAAACCGTCTCATCTCTCCAAAAGAGACTGGGCATCAGGATAGAGCTGCTACTCATTAAAATCAATCTTCCATAAGCAATTTGTTTAGCACTTTAAATCCACCTGCTCCTTAAAATTAGGTTGCAAGATGGAGTAGCTGGCATTCTATTCTCAGGGGGAATGACTCTTCTTCCCATCTATTTTTTTTTTTTCAAAAGATGTTTCGGGGTTGCCTGGGTGGCTCAGTCAGTTAAGTGTCCAACTTTGGCTCAGGTCATGATCTCATGGTCT
This sequence comes from Neofelis nebulosa, assembly GCF_028018385.1. Lineage (NCBI taxonomy): Eukaryota > Metazoa > Chordata > Mammalia > Carnivora > Felidae > Neofelis > Neofelis nebulosa. The sequence continues at coordinate 40,567,564 of NC_080791.1, read as the reverse complement.
GTGAGTTAAAGCCCCGCATCAGACTCTGTGCTGACAGCTCAGAGCTTGGAGCCTGCTTCAGATTCTGTGTCTCCCTCTCTCTCTGCCTCTCCCCTGCTCATGCTCTGTTTCTATCAAAAATAAATAAACATTTAAAAAAAAAAAAAAAGATGTTTCATAAACACCATGCTGGGTGCCGAGCTATCTCCTCTTCCTGACCACTGGAGGCTCGGGGAATCCAGTCCAGGAATGTTGTCAGTGTGGAGGACATAGAGGAAACAGCGATTGATACACGTGTTGTGGGGGGCCTCAGAGAGTCCTGAGAACCGGCTCTTGCCTGATCCAGTTTGGCCTCAGAATCACCTCTCACGGGGTCTGAAGGCTTTGAGGGGAGAAGGTGAGATGAGAGTGAGCCAGGTCTTGAGAGACCCCTTTGGAACAACATCAGGACTTAGTCTGGCCGTCACGGCCAGCTCCCCACCTCTGAGATGTCCAGGAGTCAGGCGGAGCGGAGAGGCGCTCGCTCATAAAGCAAGCAGCCCCAGCCTCTTTCCTGCCACCTTGTCAACGAAATCGGATTCCTTCAGCAATGGTATTCAGGTCGTCCTCTCCTCTCTGATGGTCTTTCCAGCGGCTGCGCACTCTTGTCCCCCTCCTGCTTCCGCACAGCTTCACCTAGGGGCTGCCCCTTCCTCCATTTCTGTCTCTCTCAGATGGCCCTTCTCCAGGACCGCCTCCCACGGAGGCACCGTCGGCCTCGCACAGCCGGTGTGCTCGCCCCAAAACAAAATGGGCTTTGCCCACTCAACATTCGGTTTTATGACACACATCGATCAGCTTGACAGCCTGTTTTCACATGCACAACAGGAAGCCAGCAGTGAAAGAAACGAGAATCGCAGCCATGAGCAGTGACCGCGGCTCCTATCTGCAGCGCCGGGGCCTGTCCGTGTTCTCTTTCACCCTTCTTTCTCAGATGGTGACCCCTGGGCCACACATTCTGTCTCTCTCTCTGTGTCTCTCTCCTGTAGAGGAAATGGCCTTTATAAAGTGAGCAAACAAATCAATGACTCTTCTATTTTGTGTGGTGCTGAGTGTGCTGTCACTGTGAAATAGTAAATCTGCATGGGGCTGAGGCGGTGCCATGGCTGATTCCAGAGGGAAACAGGGTCTAGTTCCTGATGACCAAAAGGCCACTTGAGAGAAGGAACAAAGTAAGACGTCTTTTGAGGTCCTTTTCTCTTTCTCCTTCAAAAACTGTTCCTCCCTTTTCCCAAGCCAGGACAATTTCATTTTTCCAACACATGGTTTTCATAAGACTAATTCAGCACAGCAAGCTGAAGCATGCCCGCCCCGTGCACGACTCCGTCCAAACTGCCGTGTATCACGGTCTCCATCTCTGTGACCCAAACTTATTTAATGCTAAATCAGTGTCATCAGAAGGCCTGAACTAATGAAACTGACTTCAGGCCCAAGCTGTGGTAATGCCGAAGTCTAAACAGAATGGGGCAAGAAAACCAATGCCTGGGCTCCAGAGGAATTCAATTTGGCGTTTTTGGAGTGAGGAGAACCTTCAACCCAAGAAGAGCCTTTGTGTTTCTATTTTGGGGAACAGGCAGAAAGGTTCTGCGAAATAATCCTTGAATAAAAACATCAGGGTTTCCAGAAATTCTGATAACTTTAAGGGTTTTCTTTCTCTCCATTCTCAAGTCGAGAAATAGTGTGCTCGCTTTCCCTGTCCTCAAGAAAGACGGGAAAACTGTGTTCGGAGGGGTGAGGTGCAAAGCCCTAGTTCCACCTGGCGTATGCCTTTGTGTGTTTACTGGGAAGTTGCTAAGATGTGCCCCCGCCAAAGTCTGATGTTATGACACTGCGTCACGGTGTTAGGGCTCAGCATGATTGTGTTGTGACAAGTGTGACGAAGTGCCTTCCTGTACCAAAAGGTCGGTGTTTCCTTGGCCCGAGAGGGTTTCCGACCTAGTCACAGAGGCTCGTGGGCACCACATGTTCCCAGAGCTGCTTAGGTGAACCCAGGGCCTTTCCAGCCTACAAAGGACAAGATGGAGGCGACACCTTCCTGGGACCCTATGAACCTGTTCAATGCGAAGTTCTTGTGTTCTCTCCCGCAGCTCATTGTCTCACGGGGTGGTTGTGGGGAGGCAGCCAAGGATGCGGAGCATGACGCTTACAGACTCCAGCATATTTTCAGAAGACAAGATAATATTACAGGGAATCCCTTCTGCTGAAAGCCCTGTTTTCTAGCCGGTAATGACGGGTTTTGTTTTTTTTTTTAAATGTGAAGAGAGGTGTAATTTTATCTTCCTTTTTAATATACTCTTTTATGCAGGAAAACAAGCCAGTAGGCACCAGCATTCTGCAGCTGGTGGTGACAGACAGAGACTCCTTTCACAATGGGCCTCCCTTCTCCTTCTCTATTCTGTCGGGAAATGAAGAGGAGGAGTTCATATTGGACCCACATGGGGTCCTGCGGTCAGCTGTGGTCTTCGGGCACACGGAGTCTCCGGAATATGTGCTGTGTGTCCAGGTACGACCCCATCCTCTGTCCACATCAGGCTGGCTTTCTCTTTTGCTGGTTTCCGTGCCCCGTGGATGGTTTTTCTTTGTTGAGCAAGTCAACATAATTCATTACCATGCAGGAATGTTCCCCTTTTAATCTCAAATTCAATTTCACACCAATAAAAGCGGCCTCTTTGTGTGAAATTGAACAGGAAGGAAGGGAAGCGTCATTGTTCAGAAGGGACTTTCCCATAGGGTGTACCAGGCAGACAGTCACTGGGCCCAAATCTGCATTCTCAAAATTCCTAGGGTTCTAATTGACCCACAAAGACAACTAATTGGTCGAGGCTTGCTGCTTTATACCGAGTAGACTTTGCCACATTACTCTACTTGGCAAAGCTTCCAATCTTTGTCCTAATATGATTGACACATAGCATGGCCTCTGCTTTTGAAGAGACCTTTGCTTGGTAAGTTTTCCCAGTGAGGCAGGAGGGGACCAAGCACTCAGATGGCAGTGGTCTCCCAACATTTTAGCTTCCTCAAGGTCAATGGCCTTGTAAAATGAAATGGGACAAAGGGACAAAAGTGGCAGGTATGCAAAGGGTGTGGATAAGAGCAGGAAATGAGTTCCCAGGAATTAATTTTGCCAGTATCAAGATTTGGGTCCCATTAGTGAAACCAAGTGACTTTTTACTCACTGTTGCCACAGAGGGCAACCTAAAGTCATTATTAATGGTGGCAATAATAACAATAATAACCCTTTATATGTGTGTCACATTCCATTATGTTCATTATTTCTTCTGGTAAGTTATGGCTTACACTGCTCCATGTAACCTTCCAAATTAATGACTGTTGGCTCTGAGCATGCCAATGAATGCTTTGGTTGCCGCTCACTCCTCCAACAATGTTGAGTGAATATTTTTTAATGTTTATTTAGTTCTTTATTTTTGAGACAGAGAGAGAGCACGAACAAGGGAGGGGCAGAGAGAGAGAGGGAGAAAGAGAATCCCAAGCAGGTTCCACACTGTCAGTGCAGAGCGTGATGCAAGGCTCAAACCGTGACATCATGACTTGAGACAAGGTGGACGCTTAACTGACTGAGTCACCCAGGCACCCTCGTAAATAATTTTATATCACAGTATAGGTACCAAGAGCAAGGAGAGACTTTCAGTGCCTTGTCACAGGAGCTGGTATAGTACTTTACCCTCTCTGATTGTTAGAGAATAGATTTCACATCTCACACCTTAGAAACACCGTAGAGAGCTTTCTCCTCCTAGTCCCTAATGTTAAATTACCACCAAGTCCTGAGCTTCTGCCTTCATAAGGTCCCCATATGCGTCAGTTACATGTCCTTTGTCATCGCCCCACTTCATTCACTACCTCCCTGTTCACTCATTGTTGCAGGAGCCTCCTGGGTGACTCCTCTGGCTTCAGCCTCATTCTTTTCTGTTATATCCCTACACCCCTCCCTGAGTAATCATTCCACTTTGGTTATATCAGCCCCCCTGAACCGGGGCTCAACCAACTACAGCCCCAAACACATCATGCCCTTAGCCTGTTTTTATCAATAAAAGTTTATTGGAACATAGGCTTACCTATTCATTTACATATGCTCTGGCTGCTTCACACTAGAACCATAGTTGATTAGTTGATAGAGATCATATAACCCCCAAAGCCTAAAACTATTTCTATCTAGCCCTTTACAGAAAAAATATACCAACTCCTTCCCTAAACTAAAACCATCTGTGGCTCCCTAGCCTGAAGATGTGGGGTCTGCAGGCCGAACTCCGGCCCCATTCTCTCCAATTTTCAGTTTTGACATCCTTCGGCAGACATGGTTTTCCAGTCCTGCTCAGTCCACAGGTCCTCTAATCTATCACCTTCCACCCAGCAGCTCCATGCCTTTCTGTCACCTCTCTGCTCTCTGACATTTAAGTGGGCAACCCCTAGCCTATGAAGTCTATACATATCCCTGTCCTTTGAGGCCCTCCACAGCCTGACTTCAAGTTGAATCTCATTTGCTAACTTATCTCTTCCTACCTGACTTTCCCATGTCAGCATCTCTGGTTCATGTGGTTGATCACATAAAGTATGTGGTGATTTTAATAGTAAAAATAACAATCACATTAACTCTGAGGTACAAAGTACTTCCATGGGTCAGGCCTGTGCTAAGCGCTTTGCCATCACGGTGTCTTTTCATCCCCACCTGTGAAGTAAGTTCTACTATTACAGTCATATTAAAGGTGCAGACATTTAAGTTCAGAAATGTTAAGTAACTTCCACAAGGCCAGACACATAGTGAGTGCCTGAGTCGAGATTTGAACTCAGGTCCACGTGATGCCCAAGTCCCCGCTTTTACATTGCCTTCCACATACGAGGACATATCTCCTCAGATTTCATCTGACCTCCAAGGTCCACCGCATCCCTCCATCCTCAGACACCCTCCCTGGGGACCCCGTCCACAGGAATCTACCCGTGTCTGAAGTTCTGCAGCACTGGCTACCCCCATGCTGCGCACAGGAGGGTTCAGGAAAGATGTGCCATCGGGTGCTTCCTCTGTCAATTCTTATACGTAGAAAGAAGGCAAAGCTTTTCCAGGCTACCTAGCTTTCCCTTCTGCATTCCATTTTTTATTCTGTACCTTAATTTATGCAATTCACACCTCATGTTATTTCTTCACTGTACAGAAAGATGTCCTCTGGCCCAATCCAAAGGAAAGAATTGCAAAGATTGTTCCTTCAAGTAAGAACACCACTTTATGTACGATGTCCCCTGTGGCTTCTGTTCAAAATGAAAACAATGCCAGTGTGTGGTGGGCATGTGGATCTCATAGCAGCCTCCCTTCTCCTTCCCTGTTCACCCCCAACGGCTATACTGTGTGCACATATTTTATCGTCCATAACAGAGTGTGCATGTAAGGACCAAAGCTGATAAATCACTCCTCTTACTTCAATGCACGCTCTCAGCATTTTGCAGAACAGTAACAGGGGACAGAGGAAGAAGCAAACACGGGTAGAGGAATAGACGTCTTCTCTCTGAGTTTTGTTGTTCTTAAAAGTGTTGTGATTTTTCTTAGTTCCTTGCCTTTCTCCCTCTTGGTTGTTTTAGGCAAAAGACTCCGGCAAACCGCAGCAAGTTTCTCACTCCTACATCCGCGTGCGGGTCATCGAAGAAAGTATTCACAAGCCCACAGCCATTCCCCTGGAAATTTTCATTGTCACCATGGAGGATGATTTTCCTGGTGGGGTCATTGGGAAGATCCATGCCACAGATCAAGACATGTATGATGTGCTCACGTTTGCCCTGAAATCGGAGCAGAAAAGCTTGTTCAAAGTGAACAGTCACGATGGGAAGATCATCGCCCTGGGAGGCCTGGACAGCGGCAAGTACGTCCTGAACGTGTCAGTGAGTGACGGCCGCTTCCAGGTGCCCATCGATGTGGTCGTGCACGTGGAGCAGCTGGTGCATGAGATGCTGCAGAACACCGTCACCATCCGCTTCGAGAACGTGTCCCCTGAGGACTTCGTGGGGCTGCACATGCATGGCTTCCGGCGCACCCTGCGAAACGCGGTCCTCACCCAGAAGCAGGACAGCCTGCGCATCATCAGCATCCAGCCCGTGGCGGGGACCAACCAGCTGGACATGCTGTTTGCGGTGGAAATGCACAGCAGTGAGTTCTATAAGCCAGCCTACCTGATCCAAAAGCTGTCCAACGCCAGGAGGCATCTGGAGAACGTCATGCGCATCTCGGCCATCCTGGAGAAAAACTGCTCGGGGCTGGACTGTCAGGAGCAGCACTGTGAGCAAGGTCTGTCCCTGGACTCCCACGCACTCATGACCTACAGCACGGCTCGCATCAGCTTTGTGTGCCCACGTTTCTACAGGAATGTGCGCTGCACCTGCAACGGTGAGTGTGGCTTGCCACTCCCTCCCACCTCCCATGATCTGAGTAGGCTGGCCGCCATTCCTGGTAAGCATGCGTTCGTTCGTTCCCTCATCCAGCATAGTATTTCCTGACCACCTACGATGCATCAGGTCACCGTGAGAGATGCTGGGGCCGGGGGTAAATGGGACGAGCTCAGCCCCTACTTCCGCGGAGCGTACAGCCTACTGAGCTGCACAGGCGAGCAAGCCAGCAGGAGCCCGCGTGTTGAGTGTTGTTAGGGGAAGTACCAAATCCTGCCAGAGAACCCATCCAGAGGGAAGGTTTCCAAATGGGCTGGGATAAAGGAAAAGTAGGAATCAGACAGGTAGAAAGAGGTAGGGGAGGAAGAATATTCCAGGCCGGGATGCAGCTCGTATGAGGAAGGTTCAGGGCAGGAGAGAAGCCCCCAGCCGGGGAGTGGGAGAGAGGTTCTGTCGCTGGAAGGCAGGGCACGATGACAAATGAGACCTGTGAGCAGGCTCAGGGCTCACACAAGAGCCATTAGCCGGGATGAACACTGTAGGAGTTGTCCCAAGGCAGGAGGAGCCATGGGCCGAGATGCAGGGAAGAAGTGACGTGCTCTGCACAAAGAGCACGACGGCTGCAGAGGGGACAGACCAGCTGGGGCCAGGCCAGTGGCAGGGCAACAAATTAGGAAGCTATTGCAGAGGGTGCGGGCAGTTAGATCTGCTTCAGTGAAAAACGGGCGCCACGTAGAGGAGCACAACCAGGGGATGGACTCTGCCGTCAGAGCAGCAGAGACGGAGTGGCTCAAGTTTGCTGATGTAACTAGAGTCCCTGAGCCTTGACCTTTCCTGGGCAGGGGCCATAGCTACAGAGTCACGTGCCCACGGTGGTCAGTGAGAAGTATTGCTCTCTGCCTCTTTTCCTCTTGACATGTGGAGCCATAAATTCACTGCTCTCTTCTAAGAAAATTACACCCGGAATTTTTCTAGCCAGCGTGAACTCGGCCCAAAGGGACTGTGGCCAAAAGAGAGGCCATTTGTAAAACATCCCTTTAGGTAACTGGGGACAGGTAGGGCCCCTGGCCTTTTCTCCTAGAGAAAGTTCTTCATTGCAGTTTGAAAAATAAGCTCATCAGAGGAGGGCCCTGGAGATCACAGCTCCTTCCAAGAGTCATTTTGACAGCTTCCAAGCAGCCCAAAAAGTGCCAGCCACTCACCGGGTGGTACCCAGTGAATTCTGTCTGTGTTTTCATCAGGTAGATGCAGGGACGTCTGACCTGTTGAGTATGTAAATTAGATCCAAAGTAACTCAAAGCATGCATGCTAGATGCAACGTATTTCTGGCAGATGCCATGAACATGCAGGATTTATGAATGCCAGCTGTCCCGGCTTTCCCTAAATTTCCTTTGTAGGCAAACTGATTTATGCACCAAAGCTCTGCTATGGCCTTCATGCAGAGATTCACGGCAGGGTTCAAAAGAGGTTTGAACAGGACAGGGCAGACCCTGCAGGAGAAACTAAACCAGCTAATTAATCCTTGTGCTCTGAGAACTCATTTCAGTCAGCAAAAATCTGTGGCGGCAGCAATGTGCTAGGCACTGAAGATTCAAGGTGGAGGGGTGCCTGGGTGGCTCAGTTGGTTAAGCGTCCTCCTTCAACTCATGTTGTCATCTCACAGCTCGTGAGTTAGAGCCCCATGTCGGGCTCTGTGCAGACAGCTCAGAGCCTGGAGCCTGCTTCGGATTCTGTGTCTCCCTCTCTCTCTCTCTGATACTCTCACTCGCGCGCGGCGGTCTCTCTCTCTCTCAAAAATACGTAAACATTAAAAAAAAAAAAAAAGTTATAAAGATCTAAAGTGGAAAAGACTCAGTCCCTGCCCTTAGGAGCTGACTACTACAAGGGCAGCTTGCAGGGACCTATTTGCAATAATGGTGTCATAATAAATGCTAGGAGGTAGAAAGGACAAAATCCCTGCTATGTATGGCCAGAGAAAAGCTTTCTGTGGACATTTCTGTACCACACACTGTCTATGTCCTGGGTCTTGAGGGATGAGTAGGAGTTAATCAAGAGAAGACAGAGAAGGGCAGACATGGCAGAATTTCTTGAAAGAAGGAATTTAGAGGGGTGATTTTTTTGGAGAGAAGGAGGTTTTTCATGAGACAATAATGTTTTAAATGCAGTAAGTTTTTAAGGTGGTGACCTTGCCCAGAACTCCTATTCTCTGATCCCCACAAACCTTTCCACTCCCGGTAAAGCCAGAGTGCCAAAAGGTTTTGTGATTTAACCCCCAGGCATCCCACGAAGATGCCTTCTTGGTTTGAAAAGTGAGCTTTTCCAGGGCACCTGGGTGGCTCAGTCGGTTGAGCGTTCACTTCGGTTCAGGTCATGATCTCACAGTTCTTGAGTTCAAGCCCCACATCGAGCTCCCTGCTGTCAGGGCTAAGCCTGTTGGGATCCTGTATCTCCCTCTCTCTCTCTACCCCTCCTCTGCTTGCACTCTCAAACATAAACAAAAAACATTTTTAAAAAAGTGAGCATTTCCTCAGAGAGGACAGTACATAGTTTCAGGTTCACCTCAGAGCCTCTCCTTACCTTCAAGTCACTCTTACAATTAAGCTGTAAAATAAAATACTGGATTTTAGTAGTAAAAAGACTTCAAAAGGTCATCCGGTCCAGTCCTATTTTCAGCAGGTGATGGACAATAATCTCCACTTGATAAATGTGGTAGCTCCGTGCCTTGCCCAGGGCCGTAAAGCTGGCGTACTGATACAATAAAGGCTCTTCTTGGACCCCGATTTTATTATCTGCATATTAAGAATAGAAACTCTTCCATTTCTTATGTGAATCATTACCCCAGAGCTATGTGCTCTGTAAGAATACTTGGGGCGCCTGGGTGGCGCAGTCGGTTAAGCGTCCGACTTCAGCCAGGTCACGATCTCACGGTCCGTGAGTTCGAGCCCCGCGTCAGGCTCTGGGCTGATGGCTCGGAGCCTGGAGCCTGTTTCCGATTCTGTGTCTCCCTCTCTCTCTGCCCCTCCCCCGTTCATGCTCTGTCTCTCTCTGTCCCAAAAATAAATAAAAAACGTTGAAAAAAAAAAAAAAATTAAAAAAAGAATACTCAAGTGACCCCATTTTCCCTGGCAGACTGATCACCAGCCTCATGGTGCATCATGAGGGGCATGATACAGGTGCATCGTACAGGACATCAGAGGGGCTCTCAGACACCAGCATGTGTGGGGCTTGCCAGAAATGCCCATTGCTGAGCCCCACACTCAGATGTAACAGTAGGTTTCAGTTGGAGCCTGGCAGTCTATATAGACGTAGCCTGGGTGATTCTAATGCTGGTGGTCAGGAAAGCAAACTTGGAGACATCTCACAGCAAGATAAAAGAGGAAAATTTTCCTGCAGGTTCAGGGGGCAAGCGCTTAGTTAGAAATAGAAATAGCTCTCACTTCTTCTAAAGTGTCCTCTAATAAAAATACAGCGAGAAACTGTTAAGGAAAGCATTAGACATTTGAGGTATTTTCTCATTTATTGGATGGAGAGGTAATTGAATTCAATAAATGCCCGCCTTAAAACACATGCACACACGCATGCACACACACACACACACACACACATGCACAACTAGTATTGACTGTTCATCAGTTTACTCTGGAATCTTGGCAGATACAATAAATGGACTTTTCCACCCCTTGGCGGAATAATTATGATGATAAATAGAGGTAGCTGCCTATTCTGGACTGTGTAGCAATATTTATACAGATCTGGCCTCAATATGCTCCTTCCAACTTCCAACTCATCTTTCTCTCATGCATCTTTTTTGGGGTCCAATTAACAAAATTAGCATCTTGAACCAAAATGCTGAGTTGCTTTAACAAAATGAAAGCAGAGTTGAGGTTTAGTGCCAGAAAGGCTTATTAGATCCCAGCTACCATCTAGCATCACATTTGAACAGGACTTCAAGAGGTATGAAGTCCTGACGTCATGACACGGTTCCTGGTAAACTTTACAAGTTCACTGAACACTAGCACTTCAGCCTGACACCCGTTCAAACGAACAGGGAATGGATGGATGCCCTTGAGCCCCTAGAAGGGAAGCAAGTGGACAGAACACCGGGGACAGTCCACAGGGCTGTGCTGACTGTTTCTTTTTTTTTTTTTTTTTTTTTTTTTTTCCAACGTTTTTTATTTATTTTTGGGACAGAGAGAGACAGAGCATGAACGGGGGAGGGGCAGAGAGAGAGGGAGACGCAGAATCGGAAACAGGCTCCAGGCTCCGAGCCATCGGCCCAGAGCCTGACGCGGGGCTCGAACTCACGGACCGCGAGATCGTGACCTGGCTGAAGTCGGACGCTTAACCGACTGCGCCACCCAGGCGCCCCAATGTGCTGACTGTTTCTTAAAAATTGCATTGACGTTTCAAAAGTCTGATAGAAAAATCTATCAAAAAGGAGACACTTGTCCAGGAGAGTGGATTCCCTAGGAGAGCAGCAGAGTTTAAGAGCGGGGTGTTGATGGGAGTGACAGCCGGAGCTCCAGGTAAAGTGAAGGGAGCGTCGGCCACAGGGGAATCATGGTACCAGTTACACAGAGTGTGTGCAATGGCAGTCCTGCCCTCAGCCATGGGCTATGGCACTATCACAAGAGCTTGCTCGGCCAGGTGAGAGTGACACCGAACACATCATTAACGGTGATGCCCGCTGGGCTAGACCTGAAAGGATGCCTAAAATCAGGTTGGTGTTGGGTAGAGTGCTCCAGGCAGAGGAACACGAGAGCCGAGGCATGGAGGTGACAAACTGCACAACTGAAGGCAGAGACAGGCGCAACAGCTAGCATTTATTGAGCTGTGACCAGTTACCATGCTGTTTTTCAAACATACATAATTGCATTTAACCCTTATGATAAAGGAAGGGTATTATTAACTTTCCTCAAAAGTGAAGGAAACTGGGGCATCTGGCTGGCTCACTTGGTTGAGCATCCGACTTCTTCAGCTCAGGTCATGCTCTCACGGTCTGTGAGTTTGAGCCCCCAACTGGGGCTCACTGCTGTCAACTCAGAGCCCACTTAGGATCCTCTGTCCCCCTTCTCTCTGCCCCTCCCCCACTTGTGTGCGCGCGTTCTGTCTCTCTCTCTCTCTCTCTCTCTCTCTCTCTCTCAAAAATAAGTAAACATTAAAAAAAAGTAAAAAGAAAAGTGGTATCTTGTTTAAAAAAAAAAACTTAAGGAAACTAAAACTTGGGAAGATCAGTTGACTTTCTCAAAGTCACGGAGCTAAGTAAATGGCCATGCCAGGACTCACACCTGGCAGTCTCAAGCCCCGTGCCCTACTACGTCTCCACACTTTTGAAAGGAACTTGAAAGTTCCCAATTCACCCTCCCACCCGTGACAGACATCCTTTTAACTACATTCCTGGCACAGTAATTCAGCCGGCCTCACAAGATGGACCTGAGACAGTCTTTTCCCTTACAATGCACCAGAATCTACCTGCTGGTGATGTCCCCCAGCTTTGTCCATTAGAGCCACACAGAACCTGACCTGTCTGACGCCTCCTATACCAGCTGCCTTCCAGATATTAGAGGGCAGTTGTTATCACCTCCCAAATCCTCTTTTCCTAGACAAAATGCTGAAGTTCCTTTCCTCGCTGAGTGCAAACAAATAGACGCTATAGACAGTTGTAGGGAGTGTAGTTAGGGCCCAGAGGAGGCCCAGATGAGGGAGTCCCCGGTCCTCCTGGAGGAGTCTGTGAAAGGCACTGGAAGCAGTGAAACTTCTCATGTTGAGTCTTTGCCAGGCAAGCGATGCTGTGTAAGCAAAGACAGCAGTGAAGAGAAGGGCCCAGAGATTTGGGGCACCGCCCCCCTTTCATTTGCTCATCATTCAGAGAGCAGTAGATCCTTTGCCAGGCCCTGGGCAGGGTACTGGAGGTATAGTGGTAAGTGAGCCTGGCGTGGTCCCCACCCTCACGGTGCATGGACCCGCAGCCTGCAGGGGACAGACCAGGAGCTCAGCTGGACAGGATGGTGAGGAGTCAGGACAGTCCAGGGGAGGAATGCCTGGTGACAGCCCAAGGAGCCTGTGATAGGCAGTCATAGTAATATGCATCTAATAAGCACAGTAAAATAAAATGACAGAGGCTTCTGTGATGCAATAAGACGCTTAAAACATAGCCTTGAAGAGTTTTTAAAAGGCAGAGGAAAAAATCTGAGACTTGGGCTTACACTTGGGCTGGGGTTTGTCAAGGCTCATTCTCAGAGGAGAAAGCCAGTAGTTCCACCCCAGTGGTTTCAAAGAACTTTCGGTGTAGCCTCTGAATCTTAACCAGGTTCCCCCTGCAAATGGGGAAGTTTCCATTTTCCACTCATAACAGCTGTGTCTCTGCAGAGCCCTCATCTCCAGGACCCTCAAGTTCCAACATGCCAAGAGAGGTTTAGAGGTGTCTACCCTGGTGATGACACCAGCTTCTCCGTGTGTGGATATTCTCTTATATATTCCACCCACATGCAACTGCCCCAGAGAGGATGTCATGAATGAAACTTTGCTCAGCCTTCAAAGAAATCATCCAGAAAACATGGCTGAGCCAAGCAAATGCCATTCCAGATGATTCTGTGCCTGTGGGAGAACCACAAGAGACCACTTTGCATCCAAGACCTCTGGAGAAGGTGTTTTAAAACTTCATGGGGGCCAGTAATTAAGAGGGAAGCTTACTGACTTATGTGGCATTTGCCAAGACATGGCATCTTGGCAAAGTGTGTGAATTCAGGGTGTAGGATGTTTACCATTAATTACTGGACAGTATAATGAGGCAGAGACGTAAATCAAGAGGTTCAATCTGCTCAAAGTGATGGTGATAGAAATCACAGCTAGACACTGATGTATTAGCTAAAGGCAGAGACTTAACCCAGAGGGTTGTGGGAATACTGGGGAGGCAAGGAGAGAAGAGCCATAAATATTTAGCAAGACCCTCCTAAAACCTCAAGAGGGTCACCTCTCTCCTCTGTGCAGGTCCCAAAGCTCTAAAGCTTCTGCTCAGATGAATTGTATGTTGTCAGCTCTGTAGAAAGTGACCTAAATTTGCACCTGAGCAAGACTTCAGAACGTGGAAACCTCCTTTCAAAGAACAGTCACGTTGTGTGCACATTTCTCCTGCTGGAAAGGCTGTATAGAAAAAATACATCTGCCCACAACAACGTGGCCAAGGGGCTGACCCCACAGTAGCCAGGGACACTGATTAGTAAAAAGCTCCAGGCCTTATCTTATACGCTACTATGCACACAGGGTTTCATATCATCTATCAATTTACAAATCATGAATCTGACCCAAAAAAGACAGCAAGGAAAAGATGACACTTGAGTTCAGGTTTCTGGCATGTGGCTGAGTCAAAACAAGCGTCTCCAGTTTTGAGACCTTCTAGTAATTTGTTTTTACTTTAAGTTTTTCCCTTTAAAAATTGTTTTCACAGGGGCACTTGGTTGGCTCAGACGATTGAGCATCTGAGTCTTGTTTTGGTTCAGGTCATGATTTCCTGGTTCATGAGCTAGAGCCCCATGTTGGGCTCTGTGCTGGCAATGCAGAGCCTGCTTGGGATTCTCTGTCTCCTTCTTTCTCTACCCCTCCCCTGCTCCCACACACACACACACACACACACACTCTCTCTCTCTCTCTCTCTCTCTCTCTCTCTCAAAATAAATACACAGTTTTTAAAAAATTGCTTTCACATACATAAGCCCATTGGAATCTCACAATTCTATGAACGAGTATTATCCTCATTTTTCAGAAAAGGAAATCAAGACTCAGAGAAGTCAAGTGACCTGTTCAGAGCCACACAGTAAATAAGTAGAATAACTGGTCAGAGCCAAAATCCAGGTCTCCTGCTTGTCAGCGCAGACCCTTTCCTGTTGCGCTACACCGGCTTCTTGAGGGGACGTGGGAATGAGGAACAGAGTTTTCTCTGCCTGCTTTATGTTCTCTGAGTTGCTGAAAACATCTGATCCTTCTATCCCGCCCTGACAAGCAACACATGGCATCAGTTGGTTTGATAAAGTGTAACCCTTCTCCCTTCGTGCTCACTCTGGCACGAAACTGATGGATGCCTCGAGATGCAGAACATGTGGGTCTACGGCCCCCACCCACCCAAGCTATCACTGATCACAGCACGAGTTAATTAAACCTGGATTATTTAATGATAGTTAATAAGATAAACTTCCTACCAGAGGCCAGTGGGAACTGACACCGTTGTCTCTTAACTATTACTACGATAAGGCACTCTCTGCCACCAGAATGGGGGTCTTTAAGACTCTTAACAATAGTAGGTGTATGTACTTCCATGAAAGGGGGACGTTATAAATGTATTTCTAAAAACAAGTTAACCACTCAGCATCCATCTAAAGTATATAGGATTTTATGTCACTAGAGAATTTAGGGCTTTGTCTGGAAAGAGGGTATTATCCCCAGGAAAGTGTCCCCAGGACCCAAACATACGGGTATACCTGAGGTCAAGGGACACACAACATTGTTCAGAGTTAGCATACAAAGGTCAAGTCCCTCTGACAATATATATGTCAGAAAGGACCTAATTTCTTATCCTTATTGATGGTGAAGAACTACAGTCATTGTACATGGAGAATATTTACTTTGGGGAAACCTCGTTCTCGTAGCTAGAAGTCTGTCTCTGTTTGGAATAGACTGCATTTTGCACACATGCTCACATCTGTCCCTAGCTAAGGAGTACCTTACATTTACACTGACCTCCAGACTCTAATCTGCCTTCCTGCTCTGTGGAGCCACGGGTGAGCAGACGTGCCCTGAGCAGAGGGAACTGACAGCAGCAGCTGGAGCCTACGTGTTTATGGCTGGGACTTGGTGGGGGAGGCCCCCGAGGGTTTTTAATGCATCAGGAGACAGATCACTTGCCAAGAACTGTCCCCTTTGCCTTAAAAAGCCTACGAAAAATAAAAAGGATGAAAAAGAACCTATCGAAGGCAATGGCTGCTCGAATGAATGGAAATATACTTATTGTACATCTAATATTTATTAGTTTGAGAATGCACATATTATAATACTTAAACTAATGTATTTTTTTATATATCCTCCAGCTAGAGTTTTCATAACGGGCACTGGATCTAACATAACCCATTAATTTAGTGGATGCAGTCAGGTGGTTTCTATGGTTATGACACGAGGAAAGAAAAAGAAGCTGTGAGTTTGAACCCCCAGCTGCTGGTCTGAATGGCTTTGTCTTTAACTCAAGATAAGAGATATGGTGACAGAGTAAGAAGCCTGTGCCAGCTACCAGGGCAGGGCTAATAATAGTAAGAGAAAAGGTATAAAAAAAAAAAAAGTGGAAAAGTACTCAAATGCTGTATTTACTCCCAAAATACTGTGTTTAGTTTTTATTATATATGCTTATAGCTGTTTTTTAGAATCTTGGCATAATTCCTGTATTGTCATGGGTCTGAAATTATCTAGCCCTCTTTTGCCCTTTTGAAATAGTGGCTTTTCATCTGGAGTTTTGATAATGCATGGTTTCTTAGCAATGTGGTCATTGCACTAGAGCAGAAAAGATATGAATGTAGCACAAGTAGCTGTACCTCACCAACATAGAAATTTAGAGGAAGGTTACCCTTTGACTGGCTAAAATAGGACACGGAAAAAGACGTGTCCATGGAATGGGAAGCAACCGATTTCTTAAATACCTAGATTACTGTTTCTATGTCTGATTGGAAGGTGATGCCCAGAGTTACATCTATTCGATGGGATGCATTTTATGTTTCATTTATGCACATTGCCACCTTCATGTGGCCAAGGTTAGCATTGGGCTGAGTTTGCATCTTAGAGCATATACGAACTAGTCAATCAACATTTAGGAGAGACCTGGAAGCGTGCAGGCCATCTGCAACTGAAATGAAGCCAGGCATGGAGACAGCAAAGAGTCAGCTGGCAGAGTTGTGAACTTTTCATGAATGAGCCTTAACGCATGCATGCAGTGAGCCACTAACCATGGCTGGCTCATTCCCTTGAAACACAGTCCCTTGTTACTCGAAGGATGTCATCCTTCAAGCCTGAGTTTAAAATGCTCCCTTCTTTTATTTTTCCTTTAAAGTTTATTTATATTTGAGAAAGAGAGAGAGAGAGAGCATGAGCAGAGTAGAGGGAGAGAGAGACACACACACACAAAATCCAAAGCAGGTTCCAGTCTCTGAGCTGTCAGTGCAGAGCTCACGCGGGGCTCAAATCCACAAACTGCAAGATCATGACCTGAGCCGAAGTCGGACGCTTAACAGACTGAGCCACCCAGGCACCCCTAAAATGCTCCCTTCCTTTGTGAGGATTTCTGACATTGTCCTAGGAAACACAATCGTCCCTTCTCTGGTTGCACTCACATGTCACTGTCTAACTGGTTACCTTATGGGATTGTAATCATGTGTTTGCTTGTTGTTTCCTGGAAGGAGGGAGGGGCGGTGTTGTTTCCTTTCATCTTTATATGTGTAGGCTTATCACTTGAATGGCCCTAAAAAATTATTTATTGAATGGATGCACCAAGAATTATAAATTATTTAAAAACTGGTTATCAAAAGCCCTATGAAACAGATCAGAAGGTGATAGGTTGCGTAAATATTGATGCCTATATGGCAGGAGTAAAGATTTCTTGGGACGAAAATAGGACGATGTATTTTGGGGCACTTGTGGCTTTTAGAACCATTTGTAGAGATCATTCCAAATTTTCAGTTAAAAATCCCTTCATCTTCCGAGACTTTGTAAGCTGGCTCGTTGCCACGAGTATGTTTTACGGCTGAGCTCTAAACCAGTGGAAAATAGGATTTATGAATTCTGCATTTGCTGGTGCTACTTTTACTGCTCTTCTGGAAGATTACAGTTTTTAAATGTTTATGTGCAGTTAGCATTAAATTTCTGCTTTCTCCTAGACAAAGATAGGACTCTATAATGGGATAATATGCTTAATGATGAGGAAAGAGTTAGGATGGCAGGGAGTAATGGTAATGGGTCAGATCTTCCCGAGGAAAGAAGCTGCTGATGTCCGAACGTTCTTGGTTCGCAGAGGAGTGCTCCTTTTGGCCACTGCTAACCCAGCTGTGGGTGGGTGTTCATTTGTGTCTCCTTATCTATGGTCCTTTTACCACTTAAACTCTCACCACGTTGAAAGTGGCCTAATGACATTTGAAATATACAAGATTTCTGAAACGTGGATCTTTCAGTGGATCCTTCAGTGGACCTGCACCTGCCATCACCACACTTCTGAAATGACTCACTTGGGTCCTGAATTTTGCCTTAATCAGTTAATCTGCTTTCCAGGATTTTCTTTCTGAGGGATTAACCTTTCATCTCACTGTGCTACGAACATCGAACAGGTAGAAAGCAAGACTCCTTTGCCAAGGATAATGCAACTGTTTTTGATAGGCGGCAGGGCACATTTACAGCTAATCAATACAATAGCAGGTAGCAGAAGGGATTAGGAAACAATGTGAATTGCGCTTGCCCGGTTTGGAATTAGTCCTACTTTTCTTTAGGAAAGTCTTTTTCTTTCTCCTCTGAAAAGAACAACTAACATTTTCTGAAGTCTACCCCCTAAGTTTTTCAGAGCAGGGAAAGGGCGTAGGAGAAGTCTAAACTCAGGTGATGCATTCAAGTGGGCACCAGCGTGCAGGACCCGCTCCAGTCAATACTACCAGAGCCCATGTGGTGTGATCTTTTTTCAGCTAAAGTTGGCCCAATTACAACCTTAGCATATTGTAACCTGAAAGGAGGAGCTCTGTGTATTCTCTGCAGCCAGCCTACTTCAGTCTGCCAGTGTGCTTTTGACAGAGGCAGGGATGTTTGACAGGCACTCACACCAGGAAAAGCCCCTCAGGTGCTCCTGCCTCTGGATGGCCTCTTTGCCTCTCAGCTCAGAGCCTGCAGAGTGCAGCCCTTGAACTTTTTCTGCGCTCCCTGGAATGTAGCGTGAGTCCCCATGTACTGATCATGTGTGTTCCCTTTTGTCACAGGAGGACTGTGCCCGGGGTCCAACGATCCTTGCATGGAGAAGCCATGTCCAGGGGACATGCAGTGTGTCGGTTATGAAGCCAGCAGGAGACCATACCTCTGCCAGTGTCCACCAGGGAAGCTCGGAGAGTGCTCAGGTGCAGAGTGGGGTGGAATGATGAGGGTCTAAATTCATAGTCCTGAAGCACTTGCCCTTGAGTAAATTACACTGCCCTAGCCCTTCCTGAAGACATATCTGTCTGCATGCAACATTTACCTTCAGAATGCACCACAGCTGACATCCACCCTTAAACATACTTGGGATTTATTATAGCTTTGGCCTGTGCTAAGGAAGCATGCAATGACCATGGACTCCTTGCATAACAGGAAGACCACAACATGTGTTTTCAATCATGTCACATGGATATTAAGAGTGTACAGTGGAAGATAGAAGGCTGTTGGTTAGGCAGAGGAGTCAGAGTATCTGTGGCACGGCCTTCGATGTTCAGAGGGCTGCACAACCCATAGCCACAACACAGAGATCCACAGAAGGTACAGTTGAGCCAGTCCAGTAGATCTTCCATAGAGCAAGCCCAGCCTAGAGCACCAAGTAAGCAGACCCTCCACTGGAAATACACATGATCTACTACATGTTCCCAAAAGGAGAGGTGCTTCCCTCTGTGTCCTGAAGGAAAGAAAGAAAGAGGAAGAGAAAGAGAAAAGAGAGAAAGAAAGGAATGAAGGGAGGGAAGGATGGGCGGAAGGAAGGAAGTGGGGAGAAAGGAAGGAAGGAAGGAAGAGAAAGAAAAAAAGAAAGAGGAAGAGAAAGAGGAAAGAGAGAAAGAAAGGAATGAAAGGAGGGAAGGATGGGAGGAAGAAGGAAAGAAGGAAGTGGGGAGAAAGGGAGGGAGGAAGAAATGTATTTTGTTTCTGAATGACCAATAACCCTGTTACCGATTTTCACTCAATTGCAGTACTTTGTTTGATTCACATATTCTCTATCACTTCTAAACTCTATAAAGAACTCTTTTTGGTAGAGGATGTATTTAAAATACAGGCACACTGATACCCTTTTTGGAATCTGAGAAGTATTTATTAACAAACAATTATGCCTACTATGTGCAAAGCACTTTGCTAAGCATTGGGTTTTAGAAATTCATCCTTTGCAAAGAGAAGCACTATTTTCAAAACATGGAAGCCAAAGCTGTTTCACTGTTGATTTCAAGAAAAGAGCTGCCTGTGAATGAAGAGATCACCAGCCTACTTGCCTTTGAGGTCACCTAGGGCTTAGATTTAAAAGATACTTGTGCTGCCCCTCCCCCTGCACCCACCATGTGCACAGAGCAGGTGGGTATGTGGGGTGCCAACAAAGCCAACAAGTGTCCTAGCTTTGGATGTCACTTTCTACCCATCTTCCTTCTCCTTTCTCTGTAGAAAACTTTTGACTGTCCGTGCTTGTCATCCATCTAGTGTATTTTCACACTTTCCACCTTTCACCCCAGCAAGACAGCTTTTCAGCATTACTTTGCTTGTTAGAACATTAAATTGGAGTCGGTAAAATAGAGGGTGACTGCAGAATTGAGTGATGTGGGTAGGACTGAGGATTCTGAGAAGGGAAGCCTTGAAATTAATGGCCAAAAAGTAGAATTTTAACAGCACATGAATAAGACATCAACTCCCTTCTGTCAACATTAGTACAAATTATGTAAGTTGGCTATTTGGCATTAGGGTACTCAGGGAATATGGATATTCTTTGAAAAGAATTCTTTGTCTTTCCTCTGTTTCATGGAGTGGAAAGTTTTTTGGTATCTAAGTGATTGGTGGTGGGAATGAAGGGGTATCTTTTAATGGTGCTCATTTTACAAAGCAGGAATTGGGACATTAAGAAAATTCAGGATATAGAATTTACCAAGTTTCCCTTGGCATGAGACAAGTAAGGTTTAAGGGTTTTTTTTTGTTTGTTTGTTTGTTTTTTTGGTATCTGATGAATTAATATTTTTTTCACATTGGAATTAGAGTGGGGCCTGAAGTGGAGAACCAGTTTTTAATCAAAAAATGCCTTCTCAATGCCTTCATCAACTTCCCATGGTCCTTAATCAACTTGCTTGGTAGTTGTTGGGTGATTTCACGTTTCTGGATGTTAACAGTAGATATGTCTTCTCATAATGGTCTTTTCAGGGCACACTTCTCTCAGCTTTGCTGGAAACAGCTACATCAAATACCGGCTTTCTGAAAATAGCAAAGAAGAGGACTTTCGGCTAGCTCTGAGGCTGCGAACTCTGCAAAGCAACGGGATTATAATGTACACCAGAGCAAATCCCTGCATAATTCTGAAGGTAATTAAAACGGGTTATCTTTTCCTGCAGTGAGTTCTCATGGTAATGTTTTGGCTCTGGGATTGGGGACTGAAATCTTTTTTGTCTTTTAAGTTCAGAAGACCAGAAACTGGCTTGAGGGCAAAGAGGAGCAGCAGCAGGACTGGGAAGTGTGCCAACACCCCATTTCCTTTTCTACACCCGGCTTCAGAATTGGCTCTTCGGATACTGGGGCATCTCTCTCTAGAGTGGGTTCAAGGGCTGCCCTTCTTTGAGCCGTAATCAGGCAATAGTTCGTTAGAATGCACTTCCTAATCAATCCCATGGCAGGGGTGGTTTTTTAAAGAGATCAGCTGTGTCCTTTTCTACCATATGGGCCTATCCCCACTGACCCCTGAAGGTGACTTCTGTTCTTACACAGGGAGGAAGTTGGAGATCTAGGGTCTAGAAGGTTCCATATGTCCTATTGTGGCCCAAGCGGCCCAATTTTTAAATCATTCCCAGCCTCAGAAACTCTCCAACGCAGCCAGATTTCCTTTAGAGCAAGTCTGGCATGTGTATGCAGCTCAGAACTTCTGGGGCCTTCATGAAACCGACGACAAGACTAATACTAACAGTGTTTTGTGCCTCATTTGTTTTGATTACAAAGTTAACATAATAATGTATTATATATGATCTTCCCCATCTGATCAAGGAAAGAACAGAGATTCAGAAAGGCTTGGTTCGTTACCCAAAGTTGTTCGGTTAACGAGCGCCGAGGCCTCGTTAACCGAACAACTTGTGTTGTGGACAACACACACAACTTGTGGACTTGTGTTCCAGTTTCTCTCACCCCGTGCCGTTATTCCGCATGCTCTCTCCAGCTCTCAGTCTTACCGCTCTCATCATTTTATAAAAATCCCACTCTGGGCATCTCTAGATGAGATGGAGCCTTCCAGTATGGGAGGAGGAGGGAGAAGAAGGAGGGAGATGTTTAATCTAACATTGTTTTCACAAGGTCACTTACTAGACCAGCCCCTTGGAAGTACATTCAGAGGCAGATGCAGTCTGACCAGTATGAAGTGCCCATACATGTGGAAATGGCTGGCATTTTTTTCCTTCCGAGGGTTCTACCAGTAGGCTTAATTGGGATCATGGTGGGCCCTTGTAGCTTCCGTCCTTTGTTTGATAGGTCACATCCAAGTTGATTAGGTGACCCAGGCTTTACTCTGGAGGGAGAAAAGTATGTAGGACATTAAATGCCAGTGGCTTCTCCTGTTACATAGTCTTTTACTTACCTGCTTCTGGTATTGCCAGGCGCTACGTGGTGGCCAGAGGGAGTGAGCAGGGAGTTAGAGTTTAAAAGTTGGCTACTTTCATAGGGAATCCCCCATTATCTGTACACATTCAACTGAGAGAATGATTTCAGCTCTGGGAGAAAAAAAAAGCAGTGTTTTTAAAGAAAACAAGAGAAGCAAAGGATGCAGTTTTAGCAAACAGTAAATTCAAATCCGATATTCATGGTGGAAGAAGAAAAATTCAAAGACCTAAGTCCTATCTTTACAACCTTCTGGCCTCTGAAGCAAACTGCCTTGGGTCAGTAGATCACTGTCTTTATTTTATTTTACTTTATTTTATTTTATTTTATTTTATTTTGTTTTGTTTTGTTTTTTATTTTATTTATTATTTTTACTGAGAAAGAGAGGGCACAAGTGAGTGAGGGTGGAGAGAGAGAGAATCCCACAAGGGACAGAGAGAAAGAGAGAGAGAGAGAAACGGGGCTCGAGCTCTCCGGATACAGGATGCAGGGCTCAAGTTCTCCAGATGCGAGACTCAAGCTCACCATATGTGGGGCTCAAGTTCACAGGATATAGAGCTTGAGCTCACCAGGTGCAGAACTCGAACTCATGAATCACCGAAGTCAGATGCTAAACCAACTGAGCCACCCAGACACCCAGTAGATCACTTTCTAAATAGCCCTGAGAGGTGGGGTTTTGTATCATTGCTGGGAAAGTGCTCTGCCCATCCAGAGGTACCAACTACCAGGAGCTCAGCTTAGGTGCCTCTGACCTTCCTGTCCTCCTTCAAGCTCTAACAGGACTCGTGAATTCAGAACATCCTTATGAGGCAAATACTTTCTATTAGCAAATCTCTTATATAGCATTAAATTTGAGAGAGAACAAAAATATTGGGCCTGAATGGCTTGATCCTAAAATGGAGCTTGTCATTTGACACTTCACTGGCAAATGTCTAAAATGTGCAGATCCCTGGGGATGGGAAAGAAGAATAATTAAACCTTTTAGGCAGCTCTAGCTCCTAAGGTATATTGTATTTCATGAAACAAGCGTGTTTCTGAAAGTTGTGTAAATTGAATCTCTGTAAATGGAATTCTAATAAACTATGGACGGTTGCTATTTGAAGGAACCCTTCCATTAATCCCTTTGTGATGTGACTAATCACCCCCAATCTGTCTGTTCAGTAAGTTTGCTTTTCCTATGTCGAGTTTGCCTACAGCAGGACACAGCTGTACTGAACTATCGAAGATACTCTACAGTCGCCAGGAATATCCACTTAGGGGATTTGAATCTGTTTGCTTAACATTTCCAGCCTCATGCAAGATTTAATTTCATTGGCTTTAGGTACAGTATGTGCCTTGTACTTAGGTTCAACGACTACACTGAAAAGCTTTGTTTAAATTGTACCTCTTGGTTGTTTATATTTTCCCAGTTAGAGCACATTCTTTAAAAAGTACTTGAGACAATCAATAGGGGTGAAGGGCATCCCTTGAAGACAGTCAAAGAATTGCATTGGGATCTCAAGAATTGAAAATGTTCATGGACAAGGGGCACCACAGTCTCTTAGCAGCAATAAAGGCGCTCATTCTTCTGTTGACCAGTGATACCCTGTCTTCTTCCAAAAGAGATTCTAGGCTTACCATAAACACCAAAATGCAATAATCTCAGAGCACTATTAAGATGAAAATGAAAGGTTAAGACCCAACCAATGAAGTGAGGAAGAGCAGAATATCATCACTGAAAACTCTAGACCAAGGGTTGCTATATCAGTTGAACACCAATCATGACTCTGAATTTTTTGACAGCCAAATAAAGAATAAAAATGGTGGGACAGGTTCTCTGGCTCTCCTCAAACCTGTGAAAGAAACATGTCAGATCACCAGGAGAGATTTGTAACTTTTTCCATATATCAGTCTTTCGGGTCCCATATTATAGCAAAGCACAAGAATCCTTGCTTGTTAATCTAAAAATGTCATTATTTCATTTTGTGGGGAAGAGATGACACATGGCTTTATTTTGATGGTTCTCAGACATGGCTAGCTTAAAACTCCAGGAATGAAAGGAAGATGGTCAGCTTAAAATTCCAGGAATAAGAGGAAGATAAAAAAGCTCATTTGGTTTGTAAAACAGCCCACTTGGAGTGACCAGATCTTTCCAACATAAAAAAGTAACAAAGAAGTTCCCACAAGATTCTCAAGTTTCAAGGATCTGTGTAACAGTATCACTGAGAAGTGAGTCAAGTTATAATAATTGCAGTATAATGGTAATAAAATACCTAAAAGTTTACCAAGTACTTTACAAAATACATACATATGTTTTCATCCTCACTCTCTTGTGCCTAGATATGAATGCCTACTTTTTTTGCCTGTGAGGAAACAGGTTCAGAGAGAATCAGTGGCCTTGCCGGAACATAGCTGGTCAGCAGTGGATCTGGCCTTCTGAAGAGGCAAGCCACTCAGGAGTATGACAGGTGTTTATTAAAAGAAGAAATTTGGAGGCCTGGGATGATTATTTATTCATCTGAGGTATAAATTTTGAGCTAGATAGCAATTGATGGCTATCAATAGATAGCCTTGAAAATAAGTTTTCAAAAAGTTCCCTTTACAAAGAATATTTAATAACCTTCTTACAAGTTTGGGGATGTTAGTGCATTTGCTAGAGCCACACCAAGGATCTGAAGCAGTAACACTTTGTGCCATTGTTTATACTTTTTTACTCAAAATCCTACTTTCCCACAAGATGACTTCTATTTTTTTTTTTTTTTTAATTTGAGAAAGAGAGAGAGCGTGGAAGCGGGGGAGAAGGGCAGAGGGAGGGAGAGAGAGAGAATCCCAGGCAGAAGGAGGGAGAGAGAGAATCCCAGGCAGAGGGAGGGAGAGAGAATCCCAGGCAGGCTCTATTCTCAGCAGAGCCCAATGCGGGACGCAATCCCATGACCCTGGGATCATGACCTGAGCCAAGATCAAGAGTCAGATGCTCACCCAATTAAGCCACCCAGGCACCCCCCTACAAGATGACTTCTTACAGCTCTGATATCTTGTCTTCTAAGCCCCAACCTCAAGCCACTCAAGATCCAGGTTAAAGCACATCACTGATTTCAGACAAAACTGAGAAGCTAAATATCTTTCCCTGCTCTCTGAATTATGCATTTCATTGAACAAATTGCCCACCTGCCTCCCCCAACTCAGCACATCATTTCAGATCATTTGTGTAGATTTTTTTTTTTACAGTTTCATGCACAGTGCAATTTCTATTAAAATATCTTACTCTCTTCTGCCCTTCTCTTGCTTGCATGTGCACATGCTCTCTCTCGAAAAGAAATAAATGAAAAAAGAAAAAAAAAGCTTGCCCTCTGATTTGAAAAAGCTTTGTCCTCTTAAAAGAGAGATCCTTTCAAACTGGGTAAACCCTATTCTGAAGACAGAGAAAAACTAAATATGATGAGAGCATGAGTTTCCAGTATGAATGGACTCAGACATGAAAGTGTTCTCTTACAAAAAAAAAAAAAAAAAAAAAAAAAAGAAAGTGTTTTCTTCTCTCCCCGGCATAATATGCCTGTGAGATAGGAAAAGATGAACTTTTGCAAGGTAGCCTTTGATTATCAGCACTCTAGTGTGTCGTCTAAACAAGGCTTATAATTCCAAATGCCTAGAATTTTGAGGCTACAAATCGCTTTTGTTTTCAAAAGGCTAAGGATGATGTAGGCACCTGGCTTTCTCTTCATTCAGCAGCTCGCTGCTGTTATTTTTTTTCAACAGAAAAGAAAACTGTACTCAGTTTAGTACAGTTTAACTGTACTGTTAGTATGGGATCGTTTTCTGTTCCTTGGTTAAAGAACTTTGATGTACCTGAGTACATTAGAGCTATAATGCTTCTCCCAGATGAATTTGCAACCTGGTTATTATCCCAAGAGGTAGGGAGTAGGGTTGGGGAGGGGAATGGACTGAGTAACATATTAATTGAAGATATCCTTTTACAATATCTTAGATGAATTGCACCCTCACCACCAGATTTTCCTTGATAGTCTGGGGACACCACTTTGTAGCCACAGAGCATCACGGCAGCTGGACTGTGCCGGAAGAAGGAAGTCCCCAAAGTCGCATTTGATCATTTTATTACTTACATTGAAATAAAAATATGGATATTACCCAGGAGTTGTTACTGAGCAAGTATGCTGGTATGATTTACAATATCCATTCAGTCCATTTTGTTGAACCAAAAAAATGACCAAGGCAACAGCACAGATTACATATGAAAGCTCTCTGAAAAGAAATAAATATCTGTCTCCAGTCTTTTTCCACTTCTTTATCCACTTGTGTTTCTGAGTGGAGTACGTACGTATGTGTAGCTAACCATTCTAGAGTGGACATGGTCTCCTATCGCTGTTCTCCACAGAAGGGGTCCCAGGCCCAGAGAGGCCAGCTGGTTCTCGCCAGGCTACACGCCAAAGCCTGAGTTAGAGTCCTCATTCACAAATACCCAGGGCTCAGGGGATAAATTCACACTGCCCCCTGACTTCCACATACACATGGTTCCGTGGTGTAAACTTTCTATGCAGGAAGAGAGGGTGCCAGAGAGTCCACAGAGGCAGAAAGGAGAGTCCCTTAGAATCAGTTGTCTGTGGAACACAACGAAGCACAGGTAGAGAAATACCCATTTGTGAGAATGAGTGATACCGTGAAAACCCCCATCAGGCTGTCCTAGGTCAAACACACTTTGGAAAGAGTGGGTGAGTCTGTTTCTGTGCATCAGTTTGACACTTATGCCTCCTTAGCTCTTAGAGACCTGGAAGGTCTGTCTTCCCTTCCCTTCCCTTCCCTTCCCCTTCGCTCTCTCTACAAGTTTGTGTTCTCTGCCCGGGTTTTGGGAGAAGACCAATGTCAGCAGATCCTAAATAAAGGCCAGCTGCCTTTGCATGTCTCAGACGCCAGCCTCCACAAGACCTTTTTGCTGGGTCACACACAAAGGCCAGAAAAAGGACTTTTATTTCAGTCTCGGGAGGTGAATCCTTTCAGGGCCCAGTATCGGTTTGTCACGAGGACGGGGGTCTAGCATCATTCCCTGGATCCTCAAGCCACCTTGCATTTCTGAGAAATGCAGATGAGGGTGGACGACGGGGTTCACAGACTGGCCTGTGTCCTCAGCAACAGTGGAACCTGGGTCTCCATGGAGGACCAGTCCCTGGCCAACGGCTCTTCACCAGCCACCATGTTCAATAACCCACACTTCCTCCCTGACTTTGATGTCCCCTTCCAGTTAGTTGGCCTCCCGGAACCGACTTGGATGCCCTCCCTGCACCAGTGCAATCAAAGAAGCAGGCAGGTCTCTGTTGTAGCTGACCCTAGACCAGGGGCTGGGAATAGTTAACCAGAAAATCCTTGTGGAAAGCCAGATGTCATTGAACACATATAGCTATATTCTAAGCAAATGGCCAAACCCTGAGCACTTTGTGAGGTAATCTTAACCTAAATGATGAGCAGCAGTCCTAAAGAACTGTTTTAAGAACAGGCTAGTGTGTAGGGGCTCCTGGGTGGCTCAGTCGGTTGAGTGTCTGACTTCAGCTCAGCTCACGATCTCACAGCCTGTGAGTTCGAGCCCCACGTCGGGCTTTGTGCTGACAGCTTGGAGCCTAGACCCTGCTTCAGATTCTGTGTCTCCCTCTCTCTCTGCCCCTCCCCTGCTCTCTCTCTCTCTCTCTCTCTCAGTAATAAATAAACAATAAAAAATGTTTAAGAAAAAGAGTATGCTAGTATTTAATATAGAAGGGTTTTAAAATCTTAATTATGGATGGAGCTGGGAAGTAGATCTTTAATTTCTACCTGGCCTCTTCCTCTCTCCTATAGCACACTCAGACTTACTTGTGGAATATATACATATTTCTATGCTTATTTGATTTATGGCAATCTGCCCCCTAAAACATAAGCCCCAAGAGGTCAGAGGTAGTAACTCTTTCTGCTCATGGTGGTCTCCAGAGCGCTTAGAATACTGCCTAGCAGATGTTCAATAAACATCTGTAAATAAATGTAGAGTTTACAGAAATCATTCCTGTGGTGGTAATAACTAAGAAGGGTGCAGGGGATAAACAGACCCCTCAACAAGATATTGCTGTGAGATTCCAAAGGGCAGAGGTCCAAAGAATATGAACAGTCTGAAATATAATTGTGGATTTGTGCAGCTGTGCTCATGTTACTAGTTGCAAGATTTGTGACATTTCAGGCATGCATTTGCATGGCATATAATGGGTAGAGATCAGACCATACTAGATTTATGACTGGATCAAAAGCACTGTCCATCCTAGAGCCTTCCTGGGAACAGGGTGTGCGGGAATGTATTGCCAGATGCATACTAAAAAGCGCTCCCGTGCTCGTTCCCCACGCAGATCGTGGACGGCAAGCTGTGGTTCCAGCTGGACTGTGGCAATGGCCCGGGAATCTTGGGCATCTCGGGCCGCGCCGTCAACGATGGGAGCTGGCACTCGGTCTTCCTGGAGCTCAACCGCAACTTCACGAGCCTGTCCCTGGACGACAGCTACGTGGAGCGGCGTAGGGCGCCCCTCTACTTCCAGACGCTGAGCACCGAGAGCACCATCTACTTCGGGGCGCTGGTGCAGGCGGATAACATCCGCAGCCTGACCGACACGCGGGTCACGCAGGTGCTGAGCGGCTTCCAGGGCTGCCTGGACTCGGTGGTGCTGAACAACAACGAGCTGCCGCTGCACAATAAGCGCAGCAGCTTTGCGGAGGTGGTGGGCCTGACGGAGCTAAAGCTGGGCTGCGTGCTCTACCCCGACGCCTGCGAGCGC
This sequence comes from Neofelis nebulosa, assembly GCF_028018385.1. Classification (NCBI taxonomy): domain Eukaryota; kingdom Metazoa; phylum Chordata; class Mammalia; order Carnivora; family Felidae; genus Neofelis; species Neofelis nebulosa. The sequence goes on along the minus strand of NC_080791.1, from coordinate 40,538,807 downwards.
AGCCCGTGCCAGCACGGGGGCACCTGTACCGGCCTGCCCTCCGGGGGTGAGTGCACTGCACCCAGGCACCTGCCGGGCAGGGGGCGGGGGGGCGGGCAGAGGGGCTGGACGACCCAGGAGGGACTCCCTTTGACAGGCATAACCTACTCCTCAGTGACAGGAGTATTCACCCAAGATGCTGGCCAACCTTCCTACTCCTCTTTCGGAGGGTCCGGGAGCTTGGCAATTATAGGAGCGTGCGGTTTAACACTTTTGCAGCAACCCACAGACACGGGGCGGTGACCTCAGGAGTACAGAGATGCTATCACGGCTGCCCCCTCCCCTGGGCCCTCCACACTCTTCCAGGCCTGGGGAGGACTAGGACCCCCTTTTAAGTATTTGCCCCCTGGAACCAGCTGTGTGTCACTGGAGAATGACTGGCTGCAGTCTGAGTCACTGACATCCCCACACAATCCTTTGTCACTCAACCATACGACTTCACTAGAAGCCAAAGGGAGGGAAGAGTGGAACCCACCACTCCAGAAATGGAAATACAGTGGCGATGTTTTGGAGCATGCCTTTAAAATATGTGTATTGAGGGGCACCTGGGTGGCTCAGTCGGTTAAGCATCTGGCTCTTGGTTTCGTTTCAGGTCATGATCTCACGGTTTCATGGGTTCAAGACCCGCATGGGGCTCTGCGCTGACAGCACAGAGCCAGCTTGGGATTCTCATCTCCTCTCTCTCTCGCTCTCTGCCCCTTCCCCACTCGTGCTGTCTCTCTCTCAAAATAAACTTAAAAAATATATTTTTTAAATAAATTAAAAATGGGGGCGCCTGGGTGGCTCAGTCGGTTAAGCGTCCGACTTCAGCTCAGGTCACGATCTTGCGGTCAGTGAGTTCGAGCCCCACGTCGGGCTCTGGGCTGATGGCTCAGAGCCTGGAGCCTGCTTCAGATTCTGTGTCTCCCTCTCTCTCTGCCCCTCCCCCGTTCATGCTCTGTCTCTCTCTGTCTCAAAAATAAATAAACATTAAAAAAAAATAATTAATTAATTAATTAATTAAAAATGTGTATTAAAAATAAATCTAGTGGCACTTCTATAAAGGGGTAGAAAGGAATAAAGAAAGGGCACTTTACATGAACTCTCAGGGCAGAAAAACAGTCAGTGACACCATGATGATTTACCCCAATAATTTTTCCCCCAAAACATATATCACGGAAAAGAAAGAACAGGGTAGGTCAAGAAGGCGGGGGAAGGGTACTGAATGTTTCTAACATTTCTAATGTTTCTCCAGGCCTGGGAGTCTGAAAATGAAAGCATCCCTGACTTCCCCAGATGTGGTCTCTGTGCTAACATAAACTAGGTCAGGCACTCGGCGAGTCGAAGGCTCGCCTTCCAATAGCCCAGCCACCGATCACACTTCAGCTCCTTTGCAGAGTCTCTCAGCAGTAGTGTGATTAGCAAATTTAAACCTTCCTCACAAATCACTTAGAGATTCTGCTGTGTGCATTACCATCTAATGTTCGTGAAGCCCAACTCCAAATTTAGAGTCCATTTTATTATTAGAATGTTATAAACTGTCCATGAAATGATGCACTGCCGAAATACAGACACCAAAGTTATTTAGACTTGCATATGTTACTGCCACAATGAGGGCCAAGTGCCCTGGGGGGAAATTTCTGCCGTCTCGATTTAAGAAATCTATTTGCTGTTTTTACTGTCTCAGCAGTATATGTAAATAAAGGGTTGTTATGGTGCCATAATTCCCGAATGATGGGCAGTAACTATACTTCAGTGGTTCTATAAACCAGCCCATTATGACAAGTCATGGCCAGTTTTTCACCAGGCAAAACAATTCTGCTAGTATGAGCCATCCACGATATATAAAAGGAGCATATAATTAAATTGGGTTGAAATAGAACACCACTCCATGTCAAATGCTGGGTACATAGCCACAAATTGTAACATACTTTTAACGATGGCAGGACATTGTTTTTGCTGGCAAAGCTATGGGCTTCCACGATAGGTTATCTTTAAAATAATAATAATCACTGTATTAAGGAAAAAGACTAAGGAATCTTGCTCTTCAGCGTGCATTTTAATTGCCTCAAATCGGTGAGCTAAATATTCTGTGCAGGTATGTTACTTAAGTGAGTGTGACTCATACCAGCACAGAAGATTTCCTCTACTTTTTTTTTTAAATGTTTACTTATTTTTGAGAGAGAGAGAGAGAGAGCACATGGGGGAGGGGCCGAGAGAGGGGAACAGAGGATCTGAAGTGGGCTCCTTGCTGACAGGCTGACAGCCACAAGCCCAACGGGAACCCACGAGATCATGACCTGAGCTGGAGTCTGATGTTCAACTGACTGAGCCACCCAGAAACCCCTCTTCTAGTTTTTAATAATCTCTTTTAGTTTAACCAGATTTCAGCACTGAGGACCCACCTGCTGTATACTTTTCACGTGGCCTAAAGAACTTGCTTTCCTCTCCCCAGAGGCCCAACCTGGCCTACAGGTTACATTCTCTCTCATACTCCTCTTTGTCCCCTGCTCCCCACCTGGCCCATGACTGGGGTTGAGATTGCGATTCCACGACAGGTGCTCTTTCTTCCAAGGTGACAGAGCCGTTCAGCAGTGCAAGTCTCCTTTGTACATGGAAGCTCACGTTTTTCTAAAACAGAGAAAGTATCTTTCTTCATCTCCTCATCTAGGCACCTCTTCTCTCAAGCTTACTATACCCGTGGAGTTGTGGAGGCCCAGTGGCTCTTACCTCAGCAACCGCCAGGGCATGGTCCAAATGTGGCCATCCGGGGGGTCTCATGCATAGCAGTACTGAACCTAGGGCCAACAAACTTCTCACCATTCACCGGGAAATCCAAGAAGTGGGTTTTTGTTTCTTCCCTGGGGAATCAAAGGCACAGAATTCCACCTCTGATGTGTGAGGAGGTATTTACCCGCTTCCTGGCTATTAGGATTGAGACCCTGGCTTCTAAGAAAAGAGGAGAGGGAATCCATTTTCTTGCCACCATTATCTGTTCATATCAGAGGAATTTTTGTCTAGGTTCTCGTATCCTCTGCAAATTCCTGAAATTGGTGCCAAATAGTAAGGGGGGATAAAAGCAAGAAAAGAAACAACCAATAATTTGGCCTTTAACTCATCTGTGAATCTGCAGCTAATTATAAGGTTATTTTAAAAAAGGGGGGGGGGAATAATCATCCCAGTTGTGAGTGATGATATAAAAAGAATAAGACTTGAGTCATTAATGAAAGAATATTCATGCCTTGAAGAATTCCCTCTGGCTGCAGGGATATCTAATCACAGAGAGAATCTTGCTTCCCCAGATCAAAGGCTAAGATGCATGCAGTATTCAAAGAGGGAAATAGGGTTACAGAAAGTAGAGTGAGGTGCTTCAGGTATGCCTCTGTGCAAATGCTGATGACACATTTACTTGACTGGAAGTCTTGCTGCTGTTTGAAGCCCGTAGTCTATGTTGCTCTTAAACTCCGGAATGCATAGTTTGTATAATCATCCCCTTGACTATTGAAGAGTGCTAGAGTATTGGTCATTGGCTCTCCTGGTGACAGACTTCGTTCTTCCACTGTGACTCTTCTAGTGCATTGTTCCAGAGCATTCCGAGGTTGTTGGGTTTTTTTTTTTTTTATGTATTTATTTAAGAGAGAGAGAGAGAGAGAACGTGCACCTGAGCAAGGCAGGGGCAGAGACAGGGAGAGAGAGAGAATCCCAAGCAGGCTCCATGCTGTCAGTGCAGAATCTGACGTGCGGCTCAATCTCACGAAGCGTGAGACCATGACCTGAGCCAAAATCAAGAGTCAGACGCTTAACTGAGCCACCCAGGCATGCCCAAGCCTTTAGAGTTTTTAAAGCAGACAACCCACAGCAAGAGGCATTTTCTTTCAGAGAGGCAGGATTCTGTGCTAACCACCCCCAAACCCAACCAAACCCTCGGTATGAAGTGGCAAGGGAGCCGCATCTGCTAGCTTGGAATGACATGGTCGGTGGCTTTGACCAGTGTTATAACTCTAGCTGTCCCAAGAGCAAGCCATGGGAACCACAGGGCACTTAGAGCCCAGAACACTAACTTGTAATAAGAGTGTAAATATGACTCTGTAAATCAACCACAGAGGGAAGGCTCTCTCTTGTTAAAGCCTTAAAATTATATGTATTTCATAAACATGAACTGGAAATAGCAACCGCTGTGGATAAGAAGTGGCCTCGTCCCTCTCTGACCCTGCATTTCCAGACCCAGTGGGTAGGGAGCAACCCACTGAGGACCCACAGTCTGGATGAGGAGTCCTCAGTCCTCCATGCCTTATCCTGTTCAACTCAAGCCCCTTCCTGGAAAAACCTATTTGAAGCTAAGCTATAATTTGGCAAAGCAATGCAGCTAGCCAGGCAGTCACCAGGCCAGGAAGAATCATTCTGTCTGTTTTGCATGAGCTAAGAACGCTAACTCTTAAAGTAAGAAGTTGGTAAAATTTTAAATGGTAAGAGTTACCATTTAATAGACTCTTGCTATGTCTTGGTACTTGCCGACCTTGTAAGTGCTCATGCACTGTGACAATTCTCACAGTGCTCTGGGATCGGTACTGGTCTTCCCTCCTCTTATCCCCATTTTACAAAAACACAGGCCAGAGAAGTTAAGTACCTAGCCCAGCATCACACAGTAAAGTGAGGAAGCCAAGATTTGACCCAGGTTTATGGAACCACCCCTCCCCGCCCCCCGCCAGCCTGTGCTCTTAACCTTTGTTACTTAAAATGTGTTCCAAGAACCAGCAACATTGGCATCACTACAGATGTTAAAAGTATAGCGTCTCTGATCCCAGCCCAAACCCACTGAATCAAAATCTGTATTTTAACAAGATCTCTAGGTGATGTACTGATATCTTTCTCTGTCTCTGAACTGCTCTTTTTTGTTTGCACGTATCATATATAGTCGTCCTCAAACCCTGAGATGCATCTGTATCACCTAAGGACCTTATTAAAATGAAACCTTGTTATAGAAGAGTCTCTTGATTGTTAAGGGAAAAGGAGAATTTCTGTACTTGCCTGCATCATTTGTTGCCCATGTCAGAGGAGCCTTCTGCTAGATCACTGAATCATATTCACAAGTTCCTAAACTTACTACCAGGAAAAGTTTCTCAGTGAAAGTTTTGGGGGGAAAACACACACACACACACACACACACACACACACAAACGCACACACACACACACACAAATCTACAAATCAAAATCTCAGAATCTTCAAGGGTAGAATTCAGACATCTCTGTGTTTAACAAGACTCCAAGGTAATTCTATGCACATCTGAGTTTGAGAACGACTGACATTTGGGAATCCCAATAACTCTGTATTTGCAGGAATGTGAGTTAGTGAATTCCAGAAGAGTTAAGCAGACATTGGATGTTTAGGAATTGAATGTCAGGTACACAGCCTGCATTTGTTATCATTGTTTTAGTGTAAAGATTGAATTTTGCTCCCCAGATAGTCAGGAGTTTGATGTTACCCTGTACTCCCCTTTGAAGAGAAAAGTGATAGTGTCTATCTACTCCCTCTAAAAAAGTTGCAAGCAACAAGTTCTTGGATGTTGCCAAGAGTTGGCCATAGAAGTGTTTTCAGCAGTAAAGCTGCCCAAGATCTTTTGGGTGGTGTCTTACTGAGTGTTTTGTGTCCTTAACTTGTAAGGGTCTAGATAAACTCAGGCCTTCAAACCTTAAGTAAATTCTGGGGTCCCATTGGTCTCTGTGACCAATGGATTCCACTTGTGTGGCCACACAGCTGGCTTAAGGGAATTGAACAGGGTTCCTGGATGTGCTCAACCCACTGGCCCACTGAGCAGAGCGGGACAGACAAGGGAGAAGCCAGACTCCCAGTAAATAGACTGGATAAATCTTTTCTAAAGATTTTATTTTTAAGTAATTTCTGCACCCAATGTGAGGCTCAAACTCACAACCTTGAGAGCAAGAGTCACATGCTCTGGTAACTGAGCCAGCCAGGCACCCCTATTGTGGGCATAATTTGACTGAGCTTTGCAGCTGATGGGCAAAAAAATTTTTTTTCTGGGTGACTGTCTTCTAAATACTGAGGTACCTTTTTTTGGTACTTTGGAAAAAACCTTACAGTAACAACATTAATAATGTAGATACTGATAAAAAGGAAAAAAATACCATCAAAACCCTGAAACAGTCAGGTTATGGGCAAACACAAAAGAACATGCTGGAAGGTGAGAATTTACTGGGTGCCTAATGTTGTTAACACACTGCATGTTTCCAGATCCTCAAAGAAAATGTTAGAGGCTCAGCCCAATATACAGTGTGTGAGAAGTGAGCAAGCTTTCCCGGGAAAAGTTACAGGTCTCCCTTCAAAGGTAATTATGTAGAAGAGAAAGAGAAAAGTCAGGTAACTAGAAGTTGAGATGGCAAAGTCCCGACAGAGGCCATGATCTACAACAGGGCTCACCCTGCTTATGATTAGCATCTCATGTGGTAATGCATCCACCAGTCTTCTCAATACTTCTTGAGATTCACACAGACTAGAAGTTTCAGGATTTCCCAGTATTCAGCCTAAAAGTCAGAGTAAGAAATTCCCATGGCTTTCAGTTTGGTGGATGGGTGACACAGAAATGAAGCTGATTTCAGAATCCAGAGTAATTACAATAATTACAACAATGAAGCACCTAATGTTTGTGTGCTACATTGTGGTTGATGAATCCAAAAGCCTTATCATCCTCTATGAAGTGGGGATTAGTGAGGTTCAATTATCAGATAAAAATAGGGAGGTTCCTGGAGGCCAGGCGGCTCGGCTGTGATCATACCCCGCTGGTGGGTAACAGCCAGAACTTAAAAAGACGCAGGGCCTCACTGCCACCTCACAGCTGCCTCCCCAGATCATGGGAGCTCTTGGAGTTTCTAAATGAAATCCATAATCCAGCAAGCATAGTGGTTGATGCCGACTTCAGTTCACGTTTGTCATTACTTCCACCTTTGTGCACCAGGCAGATGTTTCCTTATCGAGGCAGCCAAACCCGATCAGAATCATGTCACCAACACTGGAGAGGAGGGCTGAAGGTTGAGGCCATTACCTGGATGAATCAGGTTGGAAAACGACTACTAAGTCAAAGGAGTGAGATAGAAATGATCTTGATTATTTGCCTACACAGCCCAAATTTACTCTATAATTGCTTAAACCGTTTCTATTTTTTGCATTTAATAGGTTTTGCAGTGTTCTTTGCGCAAGGGAAGGAGGGGGCATGTTAAGTTTGTCCGGGTGCACATTTCAAAGCCATCTGCATCTGCTGTAGCTAGAAGGATCGTAAACAAGAGCACAGCTTTGAGGCAAAGCTTAAAAATACACTTCTCCTTTTGCCAGGATTGGGGGGAGAGAAGCGATCACATTATCTTTTTTTCTTTTTAACATGCATCTCGATGCTGAGAATATGATTGTCTTTTTTTTAAATCTGGGAACTGGTTTTAAGTGGTGCCTGCCAATTATTGACTATGTAACTTTGAGTAAACCATCTTAGTTCCCTCATTTATAAAATAACTGTAATAATAGTACTTACAGGGTAGGGTTATTATCAAGAATTAAATGACGTAATGCATTGACTGTCCTTAGCATTTTTCCTAGTGCATAATAAGCTATCGTTCTTGCTAATGATTTCCTTATGTGACAATTCTCCCCCGACCCAGAAAAAAAAAGTACTCTTTTTAATAACACTGGGATGTTATCCACTTCATTTTATTTTTCTTTTACATCTACAAAGTGTTACAATATTATTTGTGGTCAGAGAATGCCTGGCTATCTCTTGAAAATCTGTTTCCTTGATTTGTGTTTTATACCAACAGACGGTAATCTTGGGAAGAGCAGTAACTTTATTATGACACTATTTTACTATTTAATGATTATTTGGCTCCCAGAGGGGAGTCTGATGTTGTCCATCATCCGTATCTCCTTAGCTGCCTGGCGAGTTGTGGGGACTAACCCCAAGCCCCTCCTCATTCCTAGCAAGTGATAAGTTCCTGCTCACTGTCAAGCTTCAGTGCCAATACCGTCTTACAGATGTATTTGAGGATCTGAAAGCCTGGACTTAAGCTAAAACTCTATCACTTACCAGCTATATGTACTTGAACAAGCCACTAACCTCTCCAGCACCCTCATGGCGTTGAAATGTTAATGGTGCTGCTTATTTTTCCTTCATAGGGTTATCGTGGCCCTTCATAAAGTGACTGAGAGTGATTTTATTTTATTTATTTTTTTTTTAATTTTTTTTTTCAACGTTTTTTATTTATTTTTGGGACAGAGAGAGACAGAGCATGAACGGGGGAGGGGCAGAGAGAGAGGGAGACACAGAATCGGAAGCAGGCTCCAGGCTCTGAGCCATCAGCCCAGAGCCCGACGCGGGGCTCGAACTCACGGACCGCGAGATCGTGACCCGGCCAAAGTCGGACGCTTAACCGACTGCGCCACCCAGGCGCCCCATGAGAGTGATTTTAAACCACTATCGTATCACTATGGTAGGGTTATTGATATTATAAAATTATTAATAATAAGGCCTAGACAGGATAATGAGATGAGAAATAAAACCTTGTGATAACAGGTTACATTTGATCAACAAGCCTGTTTTGTTGTCTATCTAACAATAGATATCACTTTTCTTTCTTTTTTTTTTTTTTTTAAATGTTTATTTATTTTGAGAGAGAGTGGAAGCAGGGGGAGGGGCAGAGAGAGAGGGAGAGAAAGAGACTCCCAGGCAGACTCTGGGCTGTTGACATAGAGCCCCACACGGGGCTCAATCCCATGAACTGTGAGATCACGACCTGAGCCGAAATCGAGAGTTGGATGCTGAACCAACTGAGCCAGCCAGGCACCCCTCATTCGTCTTTCATTAAAACAAAAATCTGACCACCTTAAAGTAAAGTCCAATTGCTTTTCCCTCTCATCGTGTTAACATAAAAGCTGCAAATTTAAAATTGTAAAAGCAATATTTTTCCAAACGTTCTCTACCTCCTTTGCCCCGGGGGTTTGAGATCGTGAGAGCAGGTACTAGACAGCTTCCCTCTGCTTTTGATAAGCAGAAGATCCCGAGAGAGTGTGTCATGAAGCACAATTGTTAAAAATGCCATTCAGGACGATACTGAACAGCTTAGGTGTGGAGCCAGATCCGTAGTGGCATCGCGACCGCGAATAAGCCGTCAGCTTCTTTGAACCCTAGTTTCCTCATCTCATCAGCTCCTCTGAAGCCCAGTTTCCTCATCTAGAGAACAGGACTAACAATCGCACCTTTGCCGTAAGCTCGTTTTCAGGACGTATGCGTTAATACACAGAGAGTGCCTAGAACTGTCCCTGGCACAGAGGTTCACACGAGCGTTAGCTGCCGCCATCATCACCTTCATCCTCTTCTTCCGAATGGATGGCGAGTTTTCTCAGATGTCACACGGAGCTCCTCAGTCGGGCATGCTTTCCTCCCGCCTAGATCCAGTGTCCCCCCTCTGGGCTCCCCTCACACCCTGTGCCTACTCGCAAGGTAGTTTTGTACTTGTCTCTGTTTATAGATGGTGTAGTTCTGTCTGTGTCTCCTCAGGGACTGCCACGGTCCTTATTCCAGGGTGTGCCGGTAATCAGCTCTCTAAAAATAAAAGCCCTGATTTGCAGTGTCTGTTGATTTCTGTGATGTAAATACTCCCACCACGGCTGATGTCAGGCTACCAGTGGTTTAACGAGTGGCCTGCCAAATTCCCGAATATTTTACGGTCTGTTCTCACATCCCTTTGAGCTGGCTCCGGCACACCACTGCCTATGGCTTAGGCACTCAGTCAGTGAATAGGTTAATCAGTCAGGCTGGCGGCTGCATCCAGTAGCACTAGATATCCCACAAAAGATAATGAAAATGACAAAATGCAGAAGGAAATGTGGGGGAGTAAAATAGTGCACTAGAGGTATTGCCTCATTTTAAATTCTGATTTTCCAAGGCACTGAGACATCAAATCAAAGAAATCAAACCCATGACCTTAGTTAGAATCCAGTTTCCATGATAGTGATTCAAATGTCCCTTATTCCCAGACACTCCCTCTTTGTGCCTCCCCTGCCGCCCGCCAACTGCCTCTGCTATGGCTTTATTTGGGAAATTGTCAGGAGCTTGCCAAATAGAAGCTGGAGAGGTAGGAGTTTTACCTGCACTGACCTACCTTGCCTTAGATTCCCCTTCCTGGCTTCCCTCCCACCTCATCATCGATGTGCTTTCGAGTCCTATCCTGTGGTTGTGTCGCCCCTCCCTTTAGTCAAGGAAGGAATCTAACTCACCCTCACAAGTGCCTCTACCTCTAAGCAGCATGCTGTTCTGGCCAAGGACTAGCCAGGTGACACGAAGAAGCATTTTTCCCAGTTCTCACCGCTTTCATCAAGCTATTCAATTCCATTATGGCGAGCGGCTTCCCAAATTGGAAAGAAAACAGCTTCCAAGTCAGCATAATGTAGCACAATCATACCTCAGACTACTACATCCTGTCCACAGACATCAGGCCGGCTGCCTTTGGACACAATAGTGGTCTTTCCTTAAGAGGTCATTCCCTGATGTTTCACTGCTATAGCATTCAAGAGTATTTGTGTCTCTCTGAGCCTCCATCTCTGGTCCTTTGTGTTTCTTGGTGAGACTACTCAGTCCTCCTCTTGTGAATGGAAAGATTTCTCTCTTGCCTCCTGCACCTGCCTCCTGAAGATGAGTCTTTCTTTCTCTGAACCTGCGAACACCCACACAATCCTAATGTTCTGCTGTACGTGAGACTTCTCTGTAGTGTGGGTTGAGTAAACATAAATGAGCACATACACTCTTTCAATCTTATCGATGTTTGACTGTCTTAAACCAATAGAAATCAATCTATCGGGGCATCTGGCTGGCTCAGTAGGAAGAGCATGTGACTCTTGATCTCCGGGGTCATGAGTTCAAGCCCACGTCGGGTGTAGAGATTACTAAAATAAATAAATAAACTTAAAAAAAGAGAAATCAATCTATAACATCCCAACATCAGTCACTGGGGAGCAGAGACAAGCCCAAGAACCCTTCAAATAAGAGTGAGAATGGTTCTTTACAGCATTTACAAAACATCTTAGCAATGAGGAAAGCCTTATTGATTACTTCCCAGTAATGGTGGCAGCTTGCTGTCACAACACCACTACCGCATGAGTAAAGGCATTTTTTTATTTGCTGTTTATTTATTTTGAGAGAGAGACAGAGCATGAGTGGGGGAGGGACAGAGAGAGAGGGAAACAGAATCCGAAGCAGGTTCCAGGCTCTGAGCTATCAGCACAGAGCCTGACATGGGGCTCAAACTCACAAACTGTGACATAGGGACCTGAGCCGAAGTCGGACACTTAACCAACTGAGCCACCCAGAAGCCCCTGTGTAAAGGCATTTTAATAAGCCATAAGCTGGAGGAGGGAGGGGACCTGAGAAGGAGACAACACCAACACAAGCTTTGAGGGTGAGAGGCAAACAGAGAGGTGGTAAGGAAGAGGGAAGTGAAGCTTTGTTTTCTTTTTTTCAGCATTTATTTATTTTTGAGAGAGAGAGCATGTGTGTGAGTAGGGGAGGGGCAGAGAGAGGGAGACAGAGCATCTGAAGCAGGCTCTGCGCTGTGAGCACAGAGCCTGATGCGGGGCTAGAACTCAGAAACTGTGAGATCATGACCTGAGCCGAAATCAAGAGTCGGCCTCTTAATTGACTGAGCACCCAGGACCCCTAGGAAATGAAGTTCTGAGAAGCTGAAATGCTGACCAATAAAAGGGGATCTGGGAACTGAATCCCCAAAAGGCTCAGGAATTGGAGGCATTAGCCACTTCTAAAAGGGGAAGGGATAGGGAGAAGGGCTTAAAATAAGAATTGTTGAAAAGTGAGTTTAAGAGGCAGTCAGAGCCCCAGATTCCCAATCTCTCTGCATGGCCACAAAACCACTCCCCCCACATCCTGGCAGAGCCCACAGGTGATGGTGAAATGCAGGGGTGAGAAGACGCCGAGCAGCCGGCACTTGGGGGACAGGGAGGTAAAAGTAAATCTGATGTGTTCATTGGATGCTGAGACCCACAATCAGCCCTCCTCTACCACCACCCAGTCCCCTGAATGTGAGAAACCAGGCCTTCACTCTCCCTCTGAGCAGGTGATAAGGGTCATTACTGGCGAAATTCCCCAAACCAATGGTACTAATGCAGTATCACAGTTGACAAACCCCATTCATGTGCTCAGAGCTTCCCATCAGATTTCTGGTTTCCTACCACTCCCCTCTGCAATCTGAGCTGATAAGGAAGGATTGCCAGACAAGGTAGAAAATCCTCTAATTTGGAAGATACGGAATGTATCAAGCTTCTCCAGAAAAACAGAATAGGTAGGATGGATGGATGGATGGATGGATGGATAATAGATAGGTTTTAAGGAATTGACTCATACAATTGTGGGACTGGCAAGTCTGATATTTAAAGGGCAGGCCAGCAGGCTGGAAAATCATGTAAGAGTTGATTTTGCAGTCTTGAATTTGAAATCACAGAGCAGGCCAGCAGGCTGGAAACTCAGGCAAAATTTCTATGCTGCAGTCTTGATGCAGAATTCCTCCTTCTTAAGGTCATCAACTGAATGAGTAAGGGTAATCTGCTTTACTACAGTCAGCTGATTGTGTTAATCACATCCACAAATACCCTCACAGCATCATCATAGATGGTGTTTGCCCAACATTTGGGCACCATAGCCTAGTCAAGTTGACCCATAAAATTTACCATCACAGAGACCAAAACAAAGAAACAGAAAAAAAGAACTGGGAGAAAACTATGCAGGAAGAAAACTTCATAAATATATTAATATCCTCAGAGAGATAAGAGAAGATATTATAACCACAAAACAGAAGCAGGATGCTCTTGTTTAAAAAACAGAAACACACACACAAAACCTCAGTGAATAACAACAACAAAAAAGCCCTTGGAAAACGACAGCATAAATGAAAATCTCAATAGAAGTTGTTTCAGAAGATGAGAATCTCTCAGAAACTACAGCAAAAACCCACAGAGATGTAACATAAGAAAAATAATTAGAGGAAGATTCAGGAGATCTGAGATCCAAACCATAAAACTTCCATAAAGACAGAACAAGGAAAACAAAGGAAAATAAATCATCAGTGAAACGATGAAAGAAATGTCCCCAAAGTTAAAGAACAGGACTTCCCAAAGTGCCCAGTGTTGGTTGAAATAAACCCATACTAAAGTATATCATTGTGCAATCTCAGAAAGCTGGGGGCCAAGGGAAGAACCTCCACGTTGTCGGAGAGGAAAAGAAACCAGGCCATGTACAAACTTCAGGAACCGAAAGGGCCTGGGATTTCTCAAAGGCCACATGGAGGCAATTACTCAGAATTTTGTACGCTACCTACCAGAGAGGGGAAAGAGTGGCGTAGTAATGTAGGGTTCAGCTATGCAGGGTCTCACAACATTGACCTCCTGTAAACCCTTTCTCGGGAAGCTACTGTGGAACGTGTCCTGATGAAATAGAGTCTGCCAAGAAATTAGGAAAACAGGTGATACCACAAACACTAGCTCCAGACCAGCAGAGGGCGTTCCCATGACAGCAGCCCCACAGCAGGACGAGGGGGCACTATTCAGGATGAAGCCAGTCAGACCTTGAGGAAAGACTTCTCCAGGAGATGAAAATATAGAACACCAGTGAAACAGAGATAACACAGAAAGACCTAGTCCATGAAGAGTTTGGTGTTGAATTAACGATAAGTACAGTTGACCATTGAAGAAAATGGGGCGAGGGGCGCCGAACCCCCACACAATTGAAAATCTGGGTATACCTTTTGACTCCCAAAACTTAACTCCTAATAGCCTACTGTTGACCAGAAGCCTTACCGATAACATAAACAGTTGATTAACACGTAATATGTATGTTATATGTATTATATCTTGCATTCTTACAATCAAGTAAGCTAGAGAAAAGAAAATGGTATTAAGTTCCTGAAGAAAATAAATTCACCGTACCGAACTGCAAAAGATTCACACATAAGTGAACCTTCGAAGTTCAAACCCATGTTGTTCAAAGGTCCACTTTTCTGTTCACTGGGATGCGGAGCTGCTGTTGTACAAATAGAACTTGTAGAACTGACTCTTTACTATGTGGATATATAGCTTTAATTTTTTAAAAAAAAAGGAATTTAAAATGTAAGTAGGGAGAAAGAAAGTCCTTACTAATTATTCATCCCTTCTATCTCTGAGAGGTAAATAATGCCATTGCCCTCTTAGAATCTTACCTACTCTGATATTTGATATTCTTTGCAGTAGGGATATTACTATCTCTTTCCTCATGATGGATTCAGGAGTGGAGAAAGTTGGCAAAGATGTGAAAATCGGAATCCAAATATGGGAGCTGGGTAAAGGCTGGGATTCTTCCATCTCCCTGTGCGTATGTCAAACTGAGGCTCAGTTGCTATATATTTAAGTTGCTATATATCCTCATTTTACCTGTGCTCTCCTCGTTTCCTCTCCAGGTGGGGGAGTGGGGTGGATTGCAAGTGCTCAGCCAAGGAGAAAGGGCACGGGGGTGAGAGAGGTCTTCCAGAAACGAACTAGCATTGTACCTATGGTAGACTTCTCCTCCCTGGAAAAATCCTGCCTTTTATGTAGTCGTGTGCTTGGCAAAGCATCTTCGTCCTGTCTTGGTCCCTGCTCTTGAAATCTTGGGTGTCTCTTACCATTTTCGCTAGCATTTAGGTATGTGGTTAATTCGGTGCAATTAACTAGCGGGGGATCCAAACCGTTACTTGGCATTTTTGTGGCAAATGTGTCCCTAGTTCAAAGTAACAATTTGAGGGGTGCCAGGGTGGCTTAGTGGGTTAAGCATCTGACTCTTGATTTCAGCGCAGGTCATGATCTTATAGTTCGTGAGTTCAAGTCTCACATCAGGCTCTGTGCTGACAGCACGAAGCCTGCTTGGGATTCACTGCCTCCCTCTCTCTCAGCCTCTCTCTGTCTCTTCCTCTCAATTTCAAAAATAAATAAACTTTTAAAAAGTAACCAATTTGAAAATCATCTTTGGAACCTGGGCCATGCCAAAGATTTGGTTTAGGAGGAAGTAGGAGGGCGCACCGTGGCCGAGTCCCTGCACTCTGAGCACTGCCAGTGGCATCTGTGGCTCATGAGGTCCTCTGTCTCCCTAGGCTATCAGTGTACCTGTCTCTCACAGTTCACCGGGAGAAACTGTGAGTCTGAGATCACAGCCTGCTTCCCAAACCCCTGCCAGAATGGAGGCTCCTGCGACCCAATAGGGAACGCTTTCATCTGCAATTGCAAAGCTGGGCTCACTGGAGTCACGTAAGTGAGATTGTGCAACAGTCTTTCTCCCTGCCGCTTCTTGTCCCTAAGAAAGCAAAACAGTAAACAACTAACTGGGATAAAAGATTTACCATGAGCAGGCCAGGCAAAGGGTTAATATCTCTACGAAAAGAGTGCTTACAAATGGCTTAAATCTTAACTGGGATTATCTCTGGGTAATGGGGTTACTGGTAATTTACATTTTTTACTTTATACTTACCTATATTTGCAAATTTTTACATAATTGCCGTGTGTTTTCTAATTAGGAAAACAATTCTTTTAAAGGGAATCATCCATGACCCCTAATAATTCCAGTGTCATTCTGAGGCAGACATGCTTACCCGTGTCCCCAGAAGTCATTAACTGGACTCTATTGCCTAACGTTTTATGACCATTCTGAGAAACTAAAACATACCTCTCCTTTGCATACCTTTTTTTTCCCCCAAGAAATGAGGGAAATTAAAGTGTTAGCAAAATGGAAAGGGAATGGTTTAAGCTCTTAGTAAAATGCCACTTCCAACCATCCTTGCTCGTTTGAGAAGTATATATATGTAATCTCAAGCAAGTGATATTCTAATTACAGATCAGTCTTATGTATTCATTAAAGCAAATCTCCCGAGGACTTTACCAGGAAATACTTAGCTGACTTTGAATCGTTGGATGTAATTTAAAGTAATAAAGCTGCATTTATTTTTAAATACTCTGTGATTCTAATTTCCAAATGACCTGGCCTCAATCTGTTCAAATTAGGGACGTTTGACTACATTTTAAAAGGTGGATTACCAAAGATATAAGTGATCGTGCCTTTTAAATGAACACATCAGATCAATTGCTGAAGTAGAGAAAAATGAAGAAGGAGAAAGAAGGTCCATGTTCTCACATAATGTTAACTAAGAAAGAGTAAGACTCAGACGTTTTTGCCTTGTAATTATACTTGAAGTGAGTCGTGGATTGCTTTAAAGAGAATAAAATTGATTTAATTGTTTTTCATTAGAATGTTTTAATCATTCTTTCCTGATAATCTGTATTAGCATTAACCTTTATCGTAAGCACAGAATCTGTAAAATACATAGATATGTAGCCCTGTACCTACCCACCTGCTCCCTATTTTGCCCAAGCCCTCTAATGCACCTGTGTGTGGGTGCACACACACACACACACACACACACACACACACACACAAAGACACACACACAGTTCCCAGAGAGACCAAAAATTACAGTAACTGTTGAAGGAACATGTCAGAACCAAAGATTTCTTCCTCTTGGGAAACTCTACATAAGGTATATAGGTTCACTGCTCTTTCTCTGCAATTCTACAATCCCAAAAGCTCAAAGAAATAAAAGGGTTAAGGATAAATTAGTGGCAAACTAATCTGGTGGCAAAACCAGCCAAAACTGCTCTGAGACTATTTCTAGTCTTTATTTCTCTCACTGAGAATGAATATCCGTATGTTTTATTGTGGAAACACTGGCATATTTGGTTATGGGTCCCGTGCCAGCGCCATGGTTCCAGCAGTGGGGCGGGTATCTGCCAGAGCATGAAAGCCATGTACTGTATGACGTTTCTAAGACTGCAAAAATTTAAATTCTGAAACGCACCTGGCCCCGAGGATTTGAAAACCAGTACCTCTCCAACAGTATCTGTTCTTTCTTTCTGCTCCTTCTCTCCTCTCCCCCACCCCCACCAGTCTTTGCCCTGCTCCCATCTGGCTAGGGTCTGGGAGCCATCCCCTTGGGAGAAATCCCTTAACTTCCCATGACAACTCAGGTCACCCCTCCCCCCCCACACACACACACACAGAGGTGCCCAGCCACCTCCCACGCACTCGCACACCCTCACTCTGTTTTTGTCACGCTCCACGTGCCCTTTGCGCTCTGTGCTTTCTGATAAGGAAGGCGGTTGGGAATGGAGCCGCGCGCCTTGCTGTCTGAGAAGACTCTGTGTTTTCTCCCAAGGTGTGAGGAGGACGTGGACGAGTGCGAGAGGGAGGAGTGTGAGAACGGCGGCGCCTGCGTCAACGTGTTCGGCTCCTTTGTCTGCAACTGCACGCCGGGCTACGTGGGCCAGTACTGCGGGCTGCGCCCCGTGGTCGTGCCCAACATCCAGGCCGGCCACTCGTACGTGGGCAAGGAGGAGCTCATCGGCATCGCGGTGGTCCTCTTCGTCATCTTCATCCTGGTCATCCTCTTCATCGTCTTCCGCAAGAAGGTCTTCCGCAAGAACTACTCGCGCAACAACATCACGCTGGTGCAGGACCCCGCCACGGCCGCCCTGCTCAACAAGAGCAACGGCATCCCGTTCCGCAACCTGCGGGGCGGCGGGGATGGCCGCAACATCTACCAGGAGGTGGGGCCCCCGCAGGTGCCCGTGCGCCCCATGGCCTACACGCCGTGCTTCCAGAGCGACTCCAGGAGCAACCTGGATAAGATCGTGGACGGGCTGGGCGGCGAGCACCAGGAGATGACCACGTTCCACCCTGAGTCGCCGCGCATCCTGACCGCCAGGCGCGGTGTGGTCGTGTGCAGCGTGGCCCCCAACCTCCCCGCCGTGTCGCCCTGCCGCTCCGACTGTGATTCCATCCGCAAGAATGGCTGGGATGCAGGAACCGACAGTGAGTAGGAAGCCATAGTGTGTCTGTTCATCCCTCTAGGGTCACTGGGGAAGCTGTGGTCTGGCACTGTGGAAGGAAAGCAGGGAAAGGAGAGAGAACCCGCCTGCACAGAGCACTCGTTGTGACCTGTCCTGGCACTGACTGTTCAGAAAAACTGATCTGGTTCTTACCACATTTACAGATGGGGAAAATGAGGCTCGGAGAACATGCATAAGGTCCCCAAGGTCACACAGCTAGCAAGAGGCAGCAGAGCGGGTGGGCCAGCCCAGAGCTGTCAGCTCTAAAACCCATGCTCTACTCATAATGGCACACCGTTGTTGGTAATGCAAGCTGTGTAATGACCTAAGTGATAAACAGAAAGCATGTTCCTCCAGGTCAGAAGAAGAGAGTATTTCTCAGCTTAGGGTGAAGACTTGAGAGGAACGGAGGGATATTTGAAATGGACCATGGTACATTAATGGTCCGGGAAAGGTGGAGGGACCCAGACAATGAGAAGACAAGCAAACCGTTCTGTTCGGCTGGAATGCACGGTCCATGAAACAAGAGGGTGAACCACAAGGCAGGAAAAGTCCCCTCCAGATAGTGGTATTTCCCTCTCCTTTAGGCCTCATGCAGCAGTATCGTAGCCAAAGGAAAGAGCCACAGGTGCAAAGCCCCTGTGGTGGGAAAGACCTTGACATGTTGAAGAACAGAGAGGAGATCAAGGTAGTTGGGGATTGGTGAGCAACAAGGGAAAGTGAATGCATTTTAATGGCAACATCAGTGCAGGTCTTTAAGCAGGTGAGTGACATGATCAAACTTACATTTTTAAAAGATGGCTCTGGCTGATCCATGGAGACCAGACTAAGAAGGACCAAAGAGGAAAGAAAACAGAGTCAGTTAGCTAGCTTCTGTGAACATCTAATTGAGCCATGGTGATTGTTTCCCCTGCCCTAACACCGGTCAGGATGAAGCTAACACAAGCTCTGTTGTAACCTATGACTTTTCATCAGGCCAAATGGCCGTATATTTCAGCAGCAGAGATGCCCTGGGAGTAGGAATTTCCAAAGGCTGGGTTTTTAGTACTATGATGCATGTTGGGGTAGAGGGTACAGGGGAGGCTGCTTTCAAATGGAGCTGGAGAGCATATGCAGCCCCAGAGGTAAGGGCATCTTTGTAGAGAAAGGGGGAATTCCTGCTGTGTCTTCAAGCATAAATAAGATTTGGGTAGGAAACTATTGGAGAGGGCCTTCCAGAAGCAGGAAGCAGCTTGATGAGTATAAAGGGCACATGAGGGTTACCTGACAGGTGTCTGGCTGTGTTGTTCAGGAGAAAGGTGAGGCTAGAGATGAAAGTTTAGACATCATCTGCATGCAGGGTGGTTGAATCTCTAGGAGGGGTGAACTCGCTGAGGGAACAAGAACAAAGAAAGGATGGTCAAAATGGGCCTCCAAAAGAATTTGGAGATGCCTACGTGTGGGAGATGACAGAAGCGAGAGGCCAGGAAGGGACAGAAAACAGAGCAGAGGAAGACGACAGGGCAGCTGTGTGGAAGCCAAGACCACCAATAAGGTTAGCAGGGTTGAGTACTGTGAAACCATCAGGAAAGACACAGCCTTGAAAACACAATATATTGTACCTGACACCTGGAAGATTCTTAGACATCAGAAGATATTTCAGCAAGTCATCAGGACAGAATCCAGAATGCAGACGTTAAGGACGAAGAGATTTGTTGAGAAGACAGAGGCAGCCCACGCCACCATCAATGTATATTGGGTCTCCTTAAAGCCTCACACATGCTCACATGGGCACCCAAGGGGAGGAGTGGAGGGGTGAAATGAGCAGCTTGAGGACAAGGAGCTAGTAAAAAGAGGGGTGAGGACTAGGACCTGGCGCATCCGGACACACAGTCTGTGCTCTTACCAACACCGCTCCTGGGAGCTTTAGCAGGAAAGAGGGAGAGAGACTCCTGATGATCGAGGAGGGAGCTTCTGTTCTTTTTAGGGCTGCCCCAACCACACTATCTGCTGATTCTGCCTCTCTGTGAGACACTCCTATATTGTCAGTCACTGCCCTTGGATTTTAGTCATTCCCTGTCAAATGATCTGTAGAGTTAGTCTTTAAGAAAACCTCACCAATCCACCAGCTATTAGAAAGGCTCTTTTTTAATTTAACAATGAAGAAAGAGGAGGTTGAATAAAGGAAGTGGAGAAAGAAGTTGCATACACGGCCTTCACCAGGGTGGATCATTTGTTGTTTCCTTCCTAGTGTCCGGGGTTAAGCTGAAGGGCCTCACTCTGTGCTTTTCTGAGGCACACCTTCATATGTTTTTGCGGTGTGGCTGTTGGGAGGCAGATTCTCTCAGGCGTCTCTCTCCACTCACATCAGCTGTTTATCCACCTCATCGTTCTGCTGTGGCTTCAGCGTCTGACAGCAGGTGTGGAGCCCCAGTGCCCGATACTGACATCACCTTTTGTGGAAGAAACAGTGATTTCTGCACTCACAAAGAGGGACAACTGCTCCCTCAATCACAAGTCACCGTCTCTTCTTCCCATCGTGTTACGCGATGATTTGAAGGTTTTCCTGGTGACCATTTTTCCTCCACTCGCTTCATAACGTGACAGCTTTATTTACAGAATCTACCTCAGGCCAAAACTCACATTTCCCCCCGAAGTATTGTTGTGTTTTTATTGAGTAGATTCCCTTCTTTGTTAAGCAAGGCAGGGTTAGCCAGCGAGACAATCTCTAGGCTACTAATTCATTTTTTACTTGACAACTTCAAAATATGGGTTGTTTTTATTGCTTCCTTTAGTCCATCAAATAAGAAAATAGCCCTGTAGTGTGTGTGTGTGTGTGTGTGTGTGTGTGTGTGTGTGTGTTGTTCAGGCTGTCTTTGCATAGCCAAAAGGAGGAAGTGTGTAGATAAGAGCACGTCCACACTGCTGGCTGCCCCTCTACCACACACAGTGCAGAACCGCCGTCATTCCCAAAACCGATGTGACGCTGCCCTCTAGGAGGCGAAGCTGAGAAAGCCACTTGCTCCCCAGAGATGGAAGTTTGGATGAATGGAATGGCATTCTTGCCTATAAAATATTTATACCCCTATTTTATAAGTAATCTCATTTAACCTGGTGTTGACACCACGTCGGTTCATGTAAATGATTTAAATTAACTCTGAATGGCAAAGAGCAACACAGCCACTTCATCCTGCCTTCAACTCTTCACTTAGTCGCCTCACTTTGAGGAGGGAACAGCCACTTTCAGCTGTCAGCTCTTTGCAAGCTCATTTACCACGGGTTAAGGGTTCCGAATCCATAATGTAAATCACTTGATTGACAGACCTTTGCCCCCAGTGGCACAATCAGTTTTCTATTGTGGAGCTAAATTATTTTCTCGAAGCAAATGAAAGAGCTCTGAGAAGTGAACTCTGGGGGTGGGAAGGCCAGAAATACGCACAAGGTAACCAGTGTCATTTCTGCTTTCTCTCCGGCTGTCCTCAAAGACAAAGGGGTTGATGATCCGGGAGAAGTGACCTGCTTTGCAGGCAGTAATAAAGGCAGCAACTCTGAAGTTCAGTCTCTCAGCTCCTTCCAGTCAGATTCTGGCGACGACAATGGTAAGCAGTCTGTAGATGTGTTCCCCTAGGTGGGTTCTGCCTTCTGTGTGGGCGGTCAGTGGTGACCCGATCATGGACTCGTGAGCGCGTTCATCAGCGTTTTGGTTGACCCCACTGCTAGAGGTCATTGCTGAGGGAGGACCTATTGAGCTACAGCTGTGGGCAGGCCAGGGGTCCATATCAGAGGGTGACAAAATTCCCTGACCTCTGATAATGCATCCTCTGACTTTTATTTTTCATAATGGAGCCACCTCATCCCGGATGACACTCTCTAGAAAACTGTGACTTTTTTTTTTTTTTTTTAATTTTACTACTGGTGATCTCTTCACTCTTCACTGTATATCCAAACTCCCCGTCATGAGAAATTAGTTTAGGAGTAAGACCTCCTTCCCACACACCCTCATTCCATGGAAGTGGCATCCTATTTCACTTGAATTCTCCTCATAATCATCTAGGGTCATGGGTCTTCGGAGTATCTGTGAATACTGTGACTATGGACCAGCTCCTTAGAAAAATGCACATACACCCAATACACCCAATATGTTGCACAAAATTCCATGTGGTGCCTGGACCTCACTGACACTCCAGAGCTGCTACCACTACCTGTTGTGAACTGACATTCACGGAGAGGGTACCACTGGGTTTTCTGAGACGAGGAACCAGCTTTGGAGGATGGCTTGGCCTCTCCGGGCCAGGAGATGAAGCAGAAATGGTCAAAAAGCAGTGAGAGCTCACTATATAGCGGTGAATCAAGAACAATTTCAAATGGTCGTCCTCAGAGTCAGTTAGCATTACCGTAGTCTACACCTCACTTCATTTTCCCATAAATAAGCAATTGGCAAAAATTTAATATTTATTAATTAATGTGATCATACAACCCATAAACCCATGCTGAGTTTCTCTTATGTGCTGCACCCTATGCTGGGTATTTTGTACCCAGAAGTACAAGATGAAAACAACATAGTGTTTACCCACCCTCCCACGCAGGTAAATATAGGAACAGGTGAGCTCCAAGGCTATAGAAGCAATCTTAGAAATAAAATAGTCTACTTCCATCACCCTCATCCCCAAATGTCTTCCACTCTAATACCCGGCACCCCTTAGAGGTGCAGAAGCCTAATGTATGTGACTGCTGGGATAACAAACCATAGAACAGTGGATCTCTTCTGACCATCTTCAGAAAGTCAAGGGCACGCCTCCAGATCTGTTTGCCTTTATGCTTACTCTTTCCCTCATCCCAACCAGAAGATAAGTTATTGCTGGTTTGCATTTTTTAAATGTTTATTTATTTTTGAGAAAGGGACAGAGCATGAGTTGGGGAGGGGCAGAGAGAGAGAGGGAGACACAGAATCCAAAGCAGTCTCCAGGCTCTGATCTGTTGGCACATGAACCGTGAGGTAATGACCTGAGCCAAAATCAGACACTTAACCAAACCCAGGGGCCCCTGGTTTGCATTTTAGAGAGAAGCACCCAAGAACATACAGTTTCCAAACTCCAGGCAGAGCTCCAGCATGATACCTGGTTGACTATGCTCACGGGCTCTGCTACGCGTGCCCTTAAGCTCACACATTGGGCCTTCCTGCTAACATTCTGGGTTGGTCCTGACTAGAGGGTTAGGAATTGTCAACAAGTTAATTTTAAGCAGGATCACCTCTCCACGAGCTGCTGCTGTCAGGTGCTAAATCAACCTGTGCAGATCACAGAATTCCCCTTCCCAGATTCTAACTATTTCAGAGGCCAGATACTGACTTCTGTTCATGCTTCACTGGTAGAAGCTGGGCTCTGGGTTGTTCTAGGCTATCAGTGGCATCATGTACAGTGTGAAGCCTTCAGTCCTGCAAAGGTTGTCCTCCGTCACTGGCATTTGGTTTGGAGCAGCATGGCTAACCAACAAATAATTATCCGTGGGAATAGAGAGGTCTTCCCTGGAGAGCCTTGGGGAGTTATTAATGAGAAATTACCATGAGCTTGACGAGCCACTGCCTTCCTAGATTGATTTCGCCGGGTCATGGGGTGTGAATTTATGATCCAGCAATCCCTGCCGATCATGCCTTTCAAAGGACTAGCCCCGGATTTGCTGCTGTTTCCCTTCTGTTCCAAGTAGCCCCAGGACTCCCAGATAAAAGTGTCCGCTGGAGCACTGCCTAATGGACAGACTGGGGAGCCTTTGGGTGTTTGCATGCCACGTCTTTGTTGTTGCCATTGTTGTGAAGAGAAGTTCACTTGTATCTGAAATACGTGACTAACCTGAAACTGTCCTTCCCTTCCCCCCATCTTCTTTTCCTGGCCACAAGCATCCATTGTGACTGTCATTCAGCTTGTCAACAATGTAGTTGACACTATAGAGAATGAAGGTATTTACTTTTTTCTTCAATGGCATTTCTTTGTGTAGAGTTATCCTTTTGGAAATAGGGCTTCCTTGTTACTTGGATCTAGGGGTGATTTTAATCAGCTGGTAACTGAGGGGACACCGGATGTTTCTTTAGAGATTGGAGTGAATTTTACAATTTTGAAGGAAAAAAAAATCTAGTTCATAAGTTTTTAAATAGTTGGGGTAGTCTTTTTTTTTTTTTTTTTTAATAAAATCCCTTCTAAGAGAAGAGCACCCAATCATCTGGAATCCAGATTGCTACTAAATTCCTTCTTATATTCAACATGTATCCAGTGAGCACCTATTATGAGCTGGAAATACTTAAGGTATCATTCAAAGCTATAATCCTAGGGGGATTGGTTTCAATCAGGTAACTTTTATCAGTGACTTAATACAATTGGGGCCAGGTATAGATGGGATTTATCTTTTTGTTTCCTAAATAACAATGAGGAGAAACAGGAGCATGTTTTGTTTTTTTTTTTTTTTTAAATCATCTAAGATGTTCTGTTTTACCCTCTTCACATGGCTTGGATTACCAGGTTTACCTCTTACTTTGTATTTAAACAGTGTCTGTCATGGATCAAGGACAAAACTACAACCGAGGTGACTCTGCCATGACCCCAGCATCACATTTACTTAATGCCTTTTGAATTGCCGAGTTTGTTCTTACTGTGTCCCTTTGCCTCCGTCTTTCCTGTGTTTCTTTGATCTGAATTTTGCATGTTCCAGGTGTCTTGTGTGCTTGGCATCGGGAGGTGAAAGCCCCTCCAGCATCCCACCCCCAGCCTCCCCACTGCGCGTGTGGTTCATCGATGTGCAATGCATCTCCCTGCCTTCTGTGGACCACAGTATGGCCCATGTACCCCTCTCTCTGGGAGCATGCTGCCAGCCTCGCTCTGCATTTAGCGTGTGGAAAGGAAGAGGGAACAGAGGGAGGGGGTGCTGGAACTATGTTTCCTCAGCATGCCCTGGCTGGCCGTCCCTTCTGGCATGGCTGAGTGTGAGGTCTTGCAAAACCAGGCACCATCTCTTACAGTCGCCATCCCCTCATTGTCCCAGGGCCAGAGCATGGCTGGTCCCTCATAGAACCCTTGTAAGGAGCATGCACTTGACTCCCGGCATCTCAGGGTCTCTTGGATGTCAATTGCATGTCAGGTCCCCCCTCTGCTCCTTTCCGAGCCCTGCCCCGGCTCCAGACTGGAGGAAATTAACTGTCAGCGCTTTTGTCCCACAGCCTACCACTGGGACACCTCTGACTGGATGCCCGGAGCCCGCCTGTCGGACATAGAGGAAGTGCCCAACTATGAGAACCAGGAGGGAGGGTCTGCACACCAGGGCAGCACTCGGGAGTTGGAGAGCGATTACTACCTGGGCGGCTATGACATCGACAGCGAGTATCCACCCCCCCATGAAGAGGAGTTCCTGAATCAGGACCAGCTGCCCCCTCCCCTGCCAGAGGATTTCCCAGACCAGTACGAGGCCCTGCCCCCTTCCCAGCCCGTCTCACTGGCCAGCACCCTGAGCCCGGACTGCAGGAGACGGCCTCAGTTCCACCCCAGCCAGTATCTCCCTCCCCACCCATTCCCCAACGACACGGATTTGGTGGGCCCGCCTGCCGCCTGTGAATTCAGTACTTTTGCCGTGAGCATGAGCCAGGGCGCAGAGACGGCCGGCCCAGCAGACAGCGTGTCTCTATCCTTGCACAATTCCAGAGGCACCTCGTCCTCGGATGTGTCGGCCAGCTGCGGCTTCGACGATTCCGAAGCAGCCATGAGTGACTACGAGAGCGTGGGCGAGCTCAGCCTCGCCAGCCTGCACATTCCTTTTATGGAGACTCAGCACCAGACCCAGGTGTAGACGGCCGCGGGCGCCGTAGCCCTGTCTGTGGCTGAACTGCGGAAGGAGGCTGGCCGGGCTCGCGTCTCCGCGGCCTGCAGCCGGAAAGAAACACGTTGTTTGCCGCTGGGAACTTCTTCACAAGTCCTGCTGTCACGGGCAAGCTCCACTCCAGCTGGGCAGAAAGAAAGGCTCCGATTGTTTCTTGGGGGTGATGGAGAGCCTTGCAGTAGGTACCTGCGTTCACAGCCAAGACCGGGCACCAAGTTTCTACAGGGCGAATCAACTCCACCCGTTGGGTTATACAGCCTATCTTGTATGGCTTTGTGCAGTGTTTGGGACCTGGAAAGGGTTACGGCAGAGCCGGCAGTATTAACGACTGGCAAGCAGAAAGAGGCATTGTTGCATGTAATTTTGAGCCAATGGGGGGTGGGGGGTTAAAACAGTAGTTATGATGGTCAGAAAAGTTAGTCTCTTAGGCAAAAAAAAGAGAAACAAATATTAAATAAATAAAAAAACAGACAAGAAAATGGGCTGAAGCCTTTAAAATCAACTCTATTTTTCTTTAATAAGCTGTCCAATTTTCAGCTATAAAATTAGGTTTGGGTAATATGGTTTGTATGCTTAGTTATTTTTGTTTGTTTGTGTTAAGCATCCAATATAATATAGTTGGGCTTTATGATCTTTGAGAAGGGTATCAGTGGAGGGAAATATGAGGATATGTGGGCTCGCTTTTGTGGGTTGGGGAGAAGGTTAACAGTGTTCACACATTAGAAAGAATGTGATTATCTGTTTTGTGTTTTCCAGAAATATTCCTGGCTCTCGCTACAATTTTAATATTGCTGCAGACATTGGCCTTTGTTCTGAGAATCAGGGAAGAAAAAGAAAAAACGAAAGACAAAACACAAACAAAAGGTGTACTTTAGCGCATTGTTCTCTAGAATGAGAGGTATTCAGAGGTTTAAGCAGAATTCAAATTCAGGAGGAAAAAGGGAAACATCCTTCCAAAGTTTTCAGCTGGATAATCACAATTCTTGCTAATGCAGACAAAAATCTAAGTGTTATCCTAAATTGGTAGCATCCTCACTATAAATGCAATTACGTTTGGAAAAGGAGAAAGTAGATTAGCTCTTGTGTACAAATTATAATAGTGCGTGTGTCTGGGCCTATGTACAAATACGTGCTTGCACTCAATAAGGCTGCTCTTGAAGAAAGCGGACGCGAAGAGTTTAGGATACAGATCGTGTTGAACACCCTGCCAGCAAGGCAGGTCTTTCACTTTCTCCGATCTCTCCAGTGTCAGAGAAACACAAAATGCCATATTTTGCTCCGGTTCAGTTAACTTTATTTTGGTACCGCCATTTATATTAACTTAAAACAAAACTGTGCTTTTTAAAGAATAATATTTTGTTATCGTTTTCCAGAACTAAACTCTTATTTGAAAAATGTGTAATGCTTGATCACACCCTGGGGTTCTCCTCTCTTCTGACACGTGGGCTTGAGCCATATGAGTTTCCAAAATTGACAGGAGAATCATTCCACCAGAAATAGAATAACCCAGTACTCGAAGCTTAAAGTTACCAAGTTGACGGACTTTCCTCTTTCGCTTCAATCGGATTATGGCCACGTGCACAGTGGCCATGGTAAATAAATGCACATTTGCACTAGCTGCTTCATGAGCAAATCTCTGTGTCCACAGTTTCTGGTGACATATGGCATTGGTGTGTCAATTGTACTGTCCTGAATCCGCATATCATCCACTCAGACACATCTTTAGTGGCTTCAGTTGTGTTTAGTAGGAGTCAGTGTTGCTGAAGTTCGTTGTAAAAAAAAAAAAAAAAAAAAAAAAAAAAAAAAATTCCTTTCCATTCCCAAGCTTCCGGAGTACATGAGACACTTCACAGATTCCTCGGCTTTTCTCCTCTTCCCGTCTCTTGGTCAGACCTACTCGTGGAGGCATTATCCGCACTGTGGTCTTGAAATAAATGAATTTCACTGAGGCTGCTTTGGAGAACAAAGTCTTTGGTATTTTTCTTATAGAAGAAGCACATTTGCAAGAATCGCGGAGAAAACGATGAACTAATGGTCTAGAATAGAATCACCGCTACACTGTTAATAACGCAATGACATAAAAACCATCAAAGTAAAACCAACAATTCATTTCTTGCCCCCAGGAAACATTACAGCGACATTAATGCCGACGGCTCACTACTGCTTACCCAGCATCTCCTCCAGGGAGAATGCCTGACTGACACGGTAATGAAGGAGTAAATAGATCTTAATGCAGTCGTGAAGTCACCCAAGAAAATTGTGCCCACTCTTTGCTCTGGCCTATATAAAATACCTCTTTCTTCAGCATATCTTCCCCTGATTCTCTGCAGCTAAAAGTATACCAGACGAGCATGTGTTATGTTGTGATTCATTACCTTTAAACACATGGCATCTTTTCCCTTTGGGGATAACTGGATTTCCCTGTAGGTTACAAAATGGTTTGTAGTTAGGCCAATGTGGAATTAGGTGGGGTGACTGCTGATTCAAAGAGCAGGAAGGGTCCTTAAAATCCCCTTGCCTAAGCCCTTGTTTTATAAAAGAGGAAACATGGCTGGAGAGGCGACGAGACTTGACCGAGCTCACGCAGGAAGTTAAGTAGCTGAACAGGGACTAGAACGCATCATTCTGCCAAGATGCTTTCTATAGAACACTGCTCACCACTAACCTTCCTGGGATATGGTATCTGCCTGCTTCTGTTGACCTCCCACAATCCTGCTTTGGAATACGCTAGAAAAGAGAGTTCATGGAAGCCTTAGGATCTCCTGCTTGCTTGCAGCCCCCCTAGGAAAGATGCAGTTACAGAATTCACACTTTTCTTTGGACATTTATCAAAATGCTGCTTTTACCAAATGAATGTTTTCTAAAGTGAAGCTGGAATGATAATTACAGAATGGAGCTCAGACCAGGCATCAATTATAGTGAAACTTTGATTATAATGTTACCTACTGGATGCATTTTTGTTTTTCTTTTTTCTTCCCCCCTACCAGTCCTGATGTTTGTTCCTGCCCCCTCCACCATGATGAACCACATGGAAAATATGTAAGCCAGGAAATGTCTTTCCCTTTTTTCTAACATGTATGTGCTACCTCCTAGAAGCCATTTTCCATAGCCTGTTGTAGGCACTTTACCTGTATTGCACACATTCTGGTTAGGTTGAAAGCAGCTAATGTCATAGCATTGTCATAGCAGAAGCGATGGGGCTGTAAAAGATGAGTAATGTACGTGTTCATTTGCTTTCTTCTGCAAGTATTTTGCTGCTGAGTTCCAAACCGTGCCAGCTTTCCGTTTACTCACGTCCTGCCCATTCGTGAAATGCCATTGTCGAAGACCCAGAAGTAGCAGTAAGAGCAGGTCAAGTCTATGCATTTGAGGTTTACCCTGTCAGACAATCAGTTTGAAGGCCTGGAAAGGGAATTTATGATGCATTCCTGGAACGTGTCTGGAGCCACCCTTGGGAGTCACCAGCGCAGACTGGGAAAAAGCTAGTAAAAGATCTATACCACTGGCCAACTCTTACTTCTTCCCACCCCCACCCCACCCACTGCCCCTACTAATGCCGTGTCTACGTAATCAAAGTCAGGGGACTTGAGAAAAGAGATCACCACAGTGAATCGCACAAGATACAGAACTCACCTCCCTGGGAACGAATTCAGGAAGATGTAGCGTTCGTTTTGCAGGGGCTGTCCAGGTAATTGTCTGTTTTTTCCCCACTTCTGCCCTCCCAGTGCACGGATACTGCTAACATGGTTAGGCTTTTATGTTTCGTGTTTCTAGTCTCACACCATGAGAAATGGAGGTTCGAAGAGGCCCTACTCCAGAGTCCTCATTTTGTGTGGTCTGTGAGAAGGCGGTTACGTGTTTATGCTGGTTTTTGTCCCGCGACCTTCAACTGCACATTATTCTGGTGGAAATCCACAATGGCTTTAAGCTTCTGGCTGCGTAATTCTAGGGTTTAGAGTCACCATTTGTGGATTTGGCATCAGTTACTATTTAGCCAGCTGGCTAAGAGGTAGGAAAAGAGTAAGATTTTCTTTCCTTATGTAATAATGAAAAGCAATAATTACAAGTATGTAATAATACACAAAGGCCATAATTAGTCTCTTCCAGTGTTGGAGATGCACTGGAGAATCGTACAGTCATTCGAAGCGTGTTGGGACCCATTGGTATGGACCGCAGCACCCTTCCGGCAAACAAATACCTGAATTGCTACTACGTAACAACTCTGAGCCCATACTACTGCATTTGGGGAGGTGACAAACATGTTCAGGAAATGGAAGCAGTTCTTTTTAAGCACTGTATCAGAGAGATTGTCTTGTAAATTTACCTGTTACAAACAGGCTGGTTTGTAAAAGATGTATGTTTTGGTGTTTCAAATGTTTATAAAATTGTATATAATGGTTTCAATTTTCCAGGCTTTTGTAGATACTGTATTTGATGCCTATCAGGATGCTTTAATTTCGGGGGGTCGAATATAATTCTAAGTCACTCATGCTGTTGGTCTGCCACTTTTGAGATAACCACACACACACACACACACACACACACACACAGGATTTTAGATTTGCAAATGATGTTTTTTAATCATTTCAAAATGTACTGTAACCTTTCTTTGGTTCTACTGTTTTCATTTAACTTTCTCTGTTTCCAAGAAGATGTTTGTAATTGACATTTTTTAAAACAAATGTGTTTTGCCCAGTTACTAAATACCTGATTTTTACGTCATTTCAAATTCAGATGAAGTATGTCATTTCTTTACATACACGCACGCGCACTCCCCTGAACTTGCACACACATCACATACCAAACCTTATGCAAAGGGGGAAGCTAGCACTTCAAGTGAATCTTGTCCCTTATGGAAATGGATTATTTCTGCATATATTGCTGTTGGCAGTATTCAGTCTTGTGTTCTTTTTCTAAAAAAAAAATTTAAAAAAAAAAAGAAGAAAGAAAGAAAGAGAAACAAACATCAGCAACAACAAAAAGACGGCCAAAAACAAAAACCACAAAAAAACAACCCAACAGTGTACAGGTTTGTAATTGCCAAAATTTGATGGTTAAAACACGTTTTCAAGTAAAAAAACAAAAAAATGAAACTAGCAATTGTGTTTACCCTTTTTAAGTGCTTCCTTTTATTCGCCTCCAGTTAATTACTCATGTGGAACCTAGTCATATTTTGCAGGGGATGGTGTTTTCTTCAGACACTTCTTATCTCCAGAGAGACTTCCACTGGTTCTGGGGCACATGTGTTGGGATCCTCTGTAGCGACTTACTGGACACATACCCTGTAGGGATTTTCCCTGGTGAGAAAGAACACAGCCCTGGAGGCTTGGAAAACAAGGGCCATTGAGCCCCACCTCTGCAGAAATACCTCCTAAACACCTCCCCACACCTTCTAGACAGCTTCTCCAGTACTTGTCTCCCTAAACAAAAAAGTCAAAAACTTTGGAGCACAATTAGTACTTGAGTTTTCCTCCAAAAAGCTCTTGAAAATTTTCCATACAGAGTAAACATCAAAATATATACAGAAGTTGGGGGATTGGGCAATGAGTTTTTGTTTCTGTTTTGTTTTGTTTTGTTTTTTAGAGCGAGAGACTGGGGGGACAAGAGTGCATGGGCAGGGGGAGGCACAGAGAGAGAGAAAGAGAGGAAGAACGAATCTTAATGAGGCTCCACGCCCAGACCCAGTGCTGAGTCTGTCATGGGGGGCTCAATCTCAAACGTGAGATCATGACCTGAGCCAAAATCAAGTCGGATGCTTAACGGACTAAGCTGCCCAGGTGCCCCTACAAATTGATACTTTGAAGAGGAAGTGACATTACAAGAAGTTAGCTTGTGAGCAGGAAGGACTCCAGAAGGGGAAGGGCACTCTCTGCCTTGCGTTGGTGGGGCAGGGCTGGGGCCTCCTGTCAGAAGGCCCTGGCTGAACCCCAGCAGCAAAAAGTCCCCTTCCCCAGCCCCAGGGGCTCTCGCTAGATGCTAGAGTGGGTCCTGCCTACACCTGCAGCAAAGTGCCCACCCCACCCCTACCAGAATCCTGGAGCCACTCTGCAGGGTGGGTCCCAGCTAGGCATCCAGTGTCTCCTTACTGGAAATCCTTACTGTGCTGGCAGAGTTAGGTGTACTGAGATCCTCTGGTTCTTCGTGCACCCCACAGTGGTGCCCAGGAAATACTGAACCACTAACTGGGTAAAAGAAGGGGTGCGGCAGTTTGGTGCACTGGCCACGTCCTAGTTACAAATGCTCCAATCATGGCTGATTTGAAACTACTAAGGTAATGTGAACAGGCTTACAAATTTCCGGGAGGCTAACCAATAGTGGCTCTCACAAGCCAGTATGAGCCAGTCCCAGTTTTTACCTCCCGCTCCCGGACTAGACCATAAGCTTCTTGAGAGCAGAGTCCTGTCTTCACTCTCTTTGTTTCCCAGGTTCCCGGTACAATACTGGCCTTCGCTATTATGTTCTTGCTTGAGAATTTAATCGATGATGTTCCCAGCTGAATCCCCTTGACCTCATAAATCCTCCCTCATTCTGCTGAATTTAGCAACTGCAGTGAGAAGGATTTCAAGACAGACAAGCGTTGAAAATACTCCAAGTCTCCTGCCTTTCAACCCAACAGCACAGTGATATGATCATGACTTGAGCAACAGGAAAATATTCACCTCCTTGCCTTTCATGTGGCTGCCCTTAGCACATGGAGAATCTGTTTACATCTCCATCCATGCCTCAAATAGGACAGAGCAATCCAGACCTGTCAGTTAAGAAATAGCACTGGTCTGTTGGGGAAACGGGAAAAGAAAGACTTTTCATTACTGTCTTCGTTCTCTGCTGGTTCTTTTTCTGTGGCTGGGTCAGGAGTCCCTAAGACCACTCCCAGTTGTGATGATCCCCAGGACTCAGGACTCAGCATATAGTTGTGCTCACATCTATGAAATATTGCCAACCAGGGGAGCTCATTAGTCTGCCGGCAGTTTTATTGGAGGTTGATGTCACCTGCAGCCTCTGCTGGGATTTGCCAAAATTCCAGACTCCGAGAAGGAATCATACTGAAATAGTGGGGGCCCCGCCCAAAGTTCCAATCCCAGACACCAGCCAAGGGCCAACCTCGTAAGAAGGCCTTTCAGACCATAGCATCAGACCTGCCAGTCCCTGCAGACTCCCTGTGAAATTTCTACCACATGGACACTCCTCTGTGATTTGAGCAAGAGTTATCTTCACCAATCACTAGCTTTGGATAACTGCTAGTTTGGGTCCACAGCAGGGCAGTTTTCCAACCTAGATCTTCATCTTAAAGCATTTGGCCCATTTCTCAAAATTCTTCCATTTATGTCTCCATTCTTTTTTTTTTTTTTTTTTTTTTTTTAAGTAAGCTCCACATGCCCACATGGGGCTAGAACTCATGACCCTAAAATCAAGAGTCACATGCTCTACTGACTAAGCCATCCAGGCACCCCTTGTCTTCATCTTTTTGCTTGTTAAATTCTAATTAATTTTTATCCAATTATGCCTGTTTCATACTGTTTTTAATAAAGAAGATTTGGAACAGCCTAAATATCAAACAATAAATGATAACTTGGAACAAACTGGCATAAAAACTAAAACAGCCTAACAAACCAAGCAGGAACAAGTGGCTTAAAAATAGAAAATTCTAGAACAAATTTTTAGTGTTTCTTTCATTGTTTGCACTGCCCTTCCTTCCTTCATTCCTTCCCTCTTTCCTTCCTTCCTTCCTCTTGCTCCAAACCAGTGCAAGTTCATTACATAAACAAGAAAATGAAGACAGGGAAAGAAGGGCATGAAGAGCCCCTCTAGATGTCCCCAAAAACAATCACTTGTATTTTATCAGAGTATATTCTTTCAGGCCATTTTCGATCTAGATACACATCGACATGCTTTTTTAAAGGGAAATTTTTATAAATACACTTTTGGGAATTTTTTAAAATACTACCCTATGTAATACATGACTACTTGCTCATGAAAAGACAGACACAATCCAAAGGCATCCCAAACAAAGCATGGAAGGTCCCTTTCACTTTGCAACTGACAATCCCACATCTCTTCTACCTTCAAAATACCATTTCTTTAAATATATAGGGGGCATTTTTTAACACTTTATATTCAAATCATTCCCGATTGAGTGCTCTTTTGTGATGCTCCTTGATGATCGCTTTTTTACATTTTATGATCTAGCTGCCCTTCTTTGGCCCTTGGAATTCTATACAGATTCCAACACTCTTCCCTGTCACTTTCTCCGGCTTCAGGAAATCCTGCCCTGTTTGCCAAAGGCACCTGTCATTTAGTGCCCTCAGTACTTGCACAGAATTGGCACGACGTTTCGGGAACCCACAATCAGCTAGAGCCAGAACAGCACAGATATGGACTCCAGGGCTAGGCAGGAAGAGACGTTGCGCTAGAGAATATTTTTACAGGTTTTCAGTTCCTTGGTGAATACTTTCTTAGTGTGAATACTTTCTCTCGCTGCCCAGCCTAACAGTAAAGGGTTCAGATGATGAAGACTCCCTGTATATGTACAAAAACATATATGTAGATGGAGGGAGTTATACAATGGGATCCGATTGCCTGAAACTTGCTGTGTTCTGCTTTACGATCTGTCTTAGACATCTTCACAGGCTAGTGCTGTATTTTCTTAATGGCTACATTGTTCCCATACCGATGTTCATTCCATAATTCATTTAATCATGCCCCTTATGATGGACTATTTTACTGTTCAGGTATTACAGATAATGCTCCCATATACATCCTTATGCCAGTGTACACATGTGTTAGTGTTTCTGAAGGATAGATGTCTGGAAGCAGAATAATTATTTATATTTTTTTTAAGTTTATTTATTTTCTTGAGAGAGAGAGAGACAGAGAGAGCGAGCAGGGGAGGGGCAGAGAGAGACGAGAGAGAATCCCAAGGAGGCTTCACACTGTCAGCACAGAGTCTGATGCAGGGCTCGAACTCACTAACTGTGAGACCATGACGTGAGCTGAAACCAAGAGTCTGATGTTTAACAGACCAAGCCACCCAGGTTCTCCTCTGGAAGCAGAAGTTTGTAGTCAAAGAGTATGTCCATCTTTAAGTCTGAGCATTTCTCCTATTTTAATTGCCTCCAAAGTAGTTTCACCAAATAATAATCCTATCAATAGTTACACATGGTGTGCAGAAAACTATAGAACTCTGTCAAACAAGTCTGTGGAGCTGGCTCAGCATTCCAGAAGCCACGCTGCTACTCCCTAGATTCTCAGGATATCCTAGGTTGGAGACTGCTAGGCAACTTACCACACCACCATGAGAACCAACCCTGGAAGTCTCCACTTCTATAGGTACTGTCACTTGTGCTACCTGTGGACAGGGCTCACACAGGAGGGCTGGACTACCGGCTAAGAGCACCGAGAACTCATTCTTTCTGAGACACTAACCATCCAGCTCTCAGACCCCACGTTAGGACATTTCCTTTTACCAAGGAAAACATAAGCAGTTTCTATAGAGACTGAATGCTGATGTCCTTATAACATCAGGCCATGTCTGAACCATCATTATTCCACAACTTTTAGCTTTGAAAATGTCTAATCTCTGTGCTATAGAAAAGCTCAAAGGAATCCTTAAAAGGTGACTCTCCATATGAGCTTGCATAAGTTGAAAGCAAAGAAGCTTGCATCAGTTGAAAGCAAAGAAAGCACATTCAGAGGAACCATAATGCGTCCCTCTGGAGGCTGTTAGGTCTACCTCCTTGCTCCTCAAATTCCGGTCCACAGACCAGCAGCACCGGTTCTCACCAGTGATCTCACCAGAGATCTCCCCAGCGTGTTAGAATACGGAGTCCCAGACCCATTAATGCACATTAATGTCTGGGAAGCACAGCAAGACTTTTGACTTAGACTCTAATACACTAGCCTAGTGTGAACTTGAGTGAGCTACTTAATCGCTATGTACTTTAGTTGCTACTCTATAAGATAGTAGGTTATAAGAAACAGGAATGCAATTCATGCAAAGAGCTTAGTACAGTGTCTGAAAATAACAAGCACTCAAATGGTAGCCACATATTATTTTTCCTATTTTCATTCAGGTTCCACTGCGCAGAAGGGGCTTTAATCATTTCCGGGGGCCCATCTCATCTGGCTACTAGAGAAACAGTTCAGCTCAGAATGATTAAAACTATTAATAAAAAAGAAAAATCATTTGCGTTCAAGCTCAGGTGTTCTCTGGAGTCATGCTTTCTGAGAACACTCTTCGGCACATTATCAGGCATCTTGTTTAAATAAATGTGTTTTGCACAGATGGGGGCTTTGATGCGGACACCTATCGGTACGGAGTTCTTCATCTTTCCCGTCTGGTCCGGGCATTTCCTAATGAAGTTGAGTCCCTGATCAATCCCGGGTCCTACTTCTTGAGGCAGAGATTTAAGGCTGTATCATTTTTGTGACCCAGAAAGAAATAGCATTTAACTGGGTCGCAAAGGAATTCGGTGACAGGTGACAAGACCTTGGTGTGTGGGAAGACTAACGGTGGGCATGCTAGTTCTAAGTGGTCGGAAATTGGCTCTGAGAGGAATGAGATTAAAATGACCAAAAGGGCAACAACTTTGGGACAAAACTGAAAGGCCATGATAAGATTTACCGTGTAAATAAGTCACCTAACACAGAAAAAAGCTTGGGCTCTCAGCACACAGGGACTTTTTGCAGGTCTCAGAATATAATTAATCAAGAATTCAGGGTACAAGGGAATTAGAGAAACCGTAACCTGGAGGCATGCTGCTGAATTATTCTGATTATTTTTAACAATGAGAAAATTTAATTTTCCATCGTGTAGGCATAGATTTGAAATTTGGGTAATGTGACGAGCAACGTTCCTACAGTGCAGTCAGCAAATTAAACTGTTTCTTTTGATTTGGATTTTCCAGCAAAAATCAGGATCACGTGATCGAATCTGAATCACGGAAATGATTGTCAGAGCTGGAAAATACTTGAGAGAAAAATGTACAGATTACAATTGATTCTTGAGTCTTAACACTAAGCTGCCCTTTGTAATTAGTGTGAGTGTGTGTATGTGTGTGTGTGTGTGTGTGTGTGTGTGTGTGTGTGTGTGAATCTATTGCATTATTTGATGTTATGTACTGGGATCAGGGAGATGAATAAATTATTCCTATATATATAATGGAGGCAAGGTCAAATTACCAACAAATTACATTTTCTTTGACAGAAAGAGGCTGTCAACACTTTTTAGTCTCCAATTAGTACTCATAGAGTTAAAAATGAAGAGCTGAATTCACTTTTTGATGAACCCAGCATTCACAGAAGACAGGCTGCAACCCACTGCTCTTGAATTACCCATTTTTCACATTATTCAGGCATTGCTTATTAATATTTCCAAGTGTACTTTTCATGCTTTTTATTAGCACATCAGTTATTCAATACGCATTTGCAGACCATTACGGTAATTTTCCAAATATCTATTGCCTCATTTTGTACCTGTAATATCCCTACTTTAATTGTGCTCTCAAAATTTCTGAGGGCCTCACCCAAAGCATAGTTTTGGTTTCAGAGAGACTCGGTGTGACTTCCTCTGTTGTGGGTTGAATGTGTTCCCTAAAAAGCTATGTTAAAGTCCTAGCTTTGGGAGCCTGTGAAAGTGACCTTATTTGTAAATAGGCTCATGGCAGATATAAGCAAGTTAAAATGAAGCAATACTGGATTCGGTGGCCCCTATTCCGATATAACAATTGTCTTCATAAGAAGAGGAAAACAGACACAGACACACACACAAGGGAACATGCATCTGAAGGTGGGGAGAGACTGAAGTGCCAGGTCTCAAGCCAAGAAGCCCAAGGATTGTCAGAACGACCAGAAACTAGAAGAGAGGGTCAGAACAGATTTTCCCTCAGAAATTCCAGGACAAGGGGCACCTGGGTGGCTCAGTCAGTTAAGCCTTCGACACTTGATCTCAGCTCAGGTCTTGGTCTCAGGTCGTGAGTTCAAGCCCAGAGTTGGACTCGGTGCTGGGCATGAAGCTTACTAGAAAGAAAGAAGAAAGAAAGAAAGAAAGAAAGAAAGAAAGAAAGAAAGAAAGAAAAAGAAAGAAAGAAACGGAAAAGAAAAGAAAAGAAGAAAAGAAAAGAAAAGAAAAGAATAAAAAAGAAAGAAAAGAAAAGAAAAGAAAAAGAAACTCCAGAAGAAACTAACTCTGCTGACCCTTAGATTTTGAAAACTCATGTTAACAAACCATATCTGCCTTGCAGAACTGGGGCAGTATTTAAATGAGATCCCTCTACTAGGTGCCGATACAAGTGTTGTGCACGCTGATTCTAGCTTCAGTTCAAGGAAGCCTAGACAAGGGCACCTGGGTGACTCAGTCGGTTAAGCATCAGACTTCGGCTCAGGTCATGATCTCACGGTTGGTGGGTTCGAACCCCATGTTGAGCTCTGTGCTGACAGCTCAGAGCCTGGAGCCTGCTTTGGATTCTGTGTCTCCCTCTCTCTCTGCCCCTCCCCTACTGGTGCACATGTGCACACGCGTTCTCTCTCTCTCAAAAATAAATACACATTTAGAAAAAAAGAAAAATTTAAGGAGGCCTAGACGCTAAGAAACAAGCCCAGCAAAGATAAACAACTGTCTTCTTCAGAAAAAAAGATCTCACCTGTTTTTCCATTTTGATTGACATTTTTTTGACTGATAAGCAACAAAAGCAATACTAAGTAAGCTTTTGTTGGGGGAGAGGAGAACTCCCCATACTTCTACAACCCTCGTGATTTCTGTTTTTATTTTCCATTTATTTTCTTTTCCATTATTACTTTACAGTAATACAGTAATTCAGCGATTGATTTGCATAATTTTTTGCAGCTGTAATCACAGTGTTGACATCATTTTTATATTCATATCCTATTCTTTCGTTCTGTGTATTTAGATATTTTTCTTGCTTTTACAAAGTTATCGTATTTAACTTTTCATGATTTGCTTTCTTTTTTATTTTTCTTTTTGACTTGCTTTCTGTATATTTGAGGGCCATTGATGAGTTCAAGGAAGATAGAGCTTCTAAGTTTGGAGACCAAATGGGGGAGGAGATGGGGATCCTTCACCTGCACCCCCTTCCCCTGGACATTCCCAGATGGTGGGCCTGTCCACTAGGGTGGGAGGGTCTTATTTTAGAGAATGAGAGGCCTTGGGAGACCTGGAGACTAGGGCCTAGCCCCTGTTGGTCACAAGGAACGGATGCTTTCCAAATCTACATACCTTTTCTCCAGAAGAATTGGCTCATGTGGCTGTGGAGGTTTGCTGGGTCCAAAGTCTTATGAGGTGGGGTAGGATAGGCCAGGAGCCTGAAGACTCAGGGAAGAGTTGCTGTGCAAGTCCAAATGCAATTGGCTGGCAGAATTCCTTCTTGCTCTGGGGAGGTAAGTCTTTGTTCTATTAAGGCTTTCTACTGGTTAGATGAGACCCACCCATGTTATGGATTGTAATCTACTTTAGTCAAAGTCCACTGATTTAAATGTTAATCTTATCCAAAAACACCTTCAGTAAATAGTATTTGAAGGGTGCCTAGATGGCTCAGTCAGTAGAACATGCAACTCTTGATCTTGGGGTTGTGAGTTCAAGCCCCACATTGAGTGCAGAGATCACTTAAAAACAAAATCTCTAAAGGGGTGCCTGGGTGGTTCAGTCAGTTAAGCATCTGACTCGACTTCAGCTCAGGTCATGATCTCACGGTTCATGGGTTTGAGCACCACATGAGGCTTTGCGCTGGCAGTGTGGAGCCTGCTGGGGATTCTCAATCTCTCTCTCTCTCTCTCTCTCTCTCTCTCTCTCTCTCCTCCTTCCCCCATTTGTGTGCTCTGTCTCTGTCAAAATAAATGAATAAATTAAAAAAATAAAAATAAAATCGGGGCGCCTGGGTGGCTCAGAGC
The DNA here is from genome assembly GCF_028018385.1 of Neofelis nebulosa. NCBI lineage: Eukaryota > Metazoa > Chordata > Mammalia > Carnivora > Felidae > Neofelis > Neofelis nebulosa. The sequence continues at coordinate 40,499,099 of NC_080791.1, read as the reverse complement.
CTGGAGCCTGCTTCTGATTCTGTGTCTCCCTCTCTCTCTACCCCTCCCCTGCTCACACTCTCTCTCTGTCTTTCAAAAATAAATAAATGTAAAAAAATAATAATAATAATAAAAATAAAAATGTAAAAAAATAATAAAATCGTTAAAATAGAAAAGAATATTTTGCCAAAATGTTTGACCAAAAATATTTTTATTTTAAGTAATCTATACATGTTTTAAATCAGAAGATGAAGAAAGCTAAACTCTTTCTTATTCCCAACATAACTTCCCCGATATATAATAATATACAATGATCTCAAATGTAATCGTTTGGTGCATATCCTTCCAGCCTTTTTTCTATAATGAAGTGTAAATATAAATGTGTGAAATTTGTTATACAAATATGGGATCCAACTGTTCTGAAACTTGCCTTTTCTACTTCACGGGAGTCCCTGGATTCCTTCCTGTAATCAATACATTGTTTTAGCAGCTGCGTAATATCCCGCTGTATGGAAGCACCTTAATTTACTCTTATTGATGGTCCTCTTATTGATGGATATGTGGCATAATTTGCAGTTTGGAACTGTCACAAACAACATTGTAGTGTATGTTGCGGAACATATCTTAGCAACCCTGTGCAAGTATATTGTACAATAGAGATCTAATAGTGAAATTATCATATCAAAGCATATACCTATTTTAGATATTGCTGGATATTGTCAAATAGATGCTTAAGAAGTGTTTGTGGGGGCGCCTGGGTGGCTCAGTCAGTTAACCGTCCGACTTCGGCTCAGGTCATGATCTCACGGTCCGTGAGTTCGAGCCCCGCATCGGGCTCTGTGCTGACAGCTCAGAGCCTGGAGCCTGTTTCAGATTCTGTGTCTCCCTCTCTCTCTGCCCCTCCCCTGTTCATGCTCTGTCTCTCTCTGTCTCAAAAATAAATAAACGTTAAAAAAAAAATTAAAAAAAAAAAAAAGAAGTGTTTGTGGAGTTGAAAGACTCAGAGTTCTAAAGCAAAGACAGCAGAGAAGGAAAGGAGAGAGGAAAGGAAGGGGAAGAAAAGAAGAGAGATTAGAAGAGACACAGACAAAGTTTTGATACCGACTACATTTGGCCAAGCTGGTGCTGTAGACAGTACATTGTGTCTATGAGGTAGACTCTAGAAGACAGGGCTCTTTTGTCATTGAGCCAACAGAGCCTGATAAAAAAAAGATGCTGGATAGATAAATATTTGTTGAATAAATGGTACAAAGAAAATCAAGACCCACTGAGTTTAAGTAAAATAAGACATGAAACGTATGTTGTATGTCTTACGCCCTCAGTACATGGTGGCTGCCTCTATAATAGCAGATACTAAATTATGCTGTCACTAAACATTGGAAGAGTAAGTGTTTTTCTAAATATTTTATCTAGTTTTGAAGGAGTGCAAGTGGGGGAGGGGCAGTGAGAAAGGGATACAGAGGATCTAAAGTGGGCTCTGTGCTGACAGCAGCGTGCCCCATGCAGGGCTTGAACTTACGAACCGTGAGATCATGACCTGAGTCAAAGTCAGACATTCAACCGACTGAGCCACCCAGGTGCCCCTACGTATTGGAATGGTGAGTAAACCCCAGTGTGATGCCTGCGGAGCAAGTGACTTCCCATTGCCTCATAGAGGGTGTCCTTGGCTGAGGGACATCATCTAGAAAAAGTAGGATTCGGCCTCTATGCTTGGATTGAAAGTCACACAAGGACAGGCTCAAATACCCAAGAGCAGCCTATTTGGGAGTAAGCAAGGCAAGGGGTCCTCAAAGACTTGAGTGTGGTCTCAGCCCCCATTTTTCACTGAGGCTCTGGTTGCCAGCTTTATGTGGCGTAAAGGGAGGAACACAAATGTTTTCTTGTGTACGATCTCCTCTTACAATGAACACCCCAGTGTTCGTCACAATATGAGAAGAAAGTGGCACAGCCGCTGTGCGGGGTGTGCCCCACACCCAGGAGCTGCGGCAATTACACCATTTCGGATAATTGTCTTGTAATTGCTGCTGTGATTTAAAATCTAACGCTATCCTCCAATTGTTCTGATGTCTTCTCATGAATAATGCAATCGTCTCAGGAGCCCTCCGCCAGTTTCTCATTTAGATTGGCCCTGTGTTTGAGTTATGCACCATTGTCTCACACACCATTGTCTCTCAAAACTAATGTGGCAGAGACAATACAGGGAATAATTAGGACTTGGCTAATTACGGGAAATGGGAATGTAAGTGAGGAAGGTATGAAGTTCTTCCTCTGAAAATATTTTCCACCCCCACTTGGCCTCTGGGTAAATAAGAGGAGGGCAGATTTCTCTTTGAAGGCCTACTGCTATTTCCGAATGCTGGCCATGCTCCTTCTGTCTGATATGGTAAGAGCTTTCTTTTTGGAACGGAAGGAAAACAGATTTCTCCGTAGGGTGACTTCTCTCCGTGGCACTGTGTTGTCATCAAATGCAAACAGCTCTGTAAACATGAGCCGGCACATCTCCCTACAATGCCAAAATACCAATTGTTTCAATGAATGGGCAATGACAGCTTGGATTTCTGTTTCTGGAATCTGGGCCTTGGTTTAATAGAACCAGAAGAAATCAATTGTGTTCAGACAAATGACAATTGGGTCATTTTAGAATTTCAATTTAGCTTCTACCAAGGGAAGGGACCATCTCAGTCTGGTAGAGTCTTGATCACTTATTTCCATGTCAATGACATGATGCCCTCACTATGAGGCCCTCTCAGCCCTAATGAAAGTGGCGGGGTACCTCGACCACCTCCCAGCAAATGGAAGTAATCAGGTCATGTGTAGTCACTGTGGGGCTTCTCATGTTAGGGCCCAACGTGAGTATCTCAGTCAGTTCAAAGCCTGTATTTCTCATTTAGAAGAAAAGCATTCACATGAGCACTTTATGGCTTCTCTCTGCCTTCATCACATCAAGGCCTGCCCACCTTAGCATTCCCAATCTGCACACCGGCATACTGCCCTCCTGCTCCCCTCTGGGCCTTTGTACATGCTGTTTTGTTTTTTCAAGTCAGTACAGTATTTTCAAGAAGGTTTTTTTTTTTTTTTGATTCCCCAATCTCCGTTGCTGCCCTTATGTTCTTCCATAGCCTCCCGAAGTTAGCCATATCATAGATTTCTCGCATCATATTATAGTTTTCTATCTACTTATTCTCCTTGCCAAACTATGACATGTGGGTGGGCAGGACTAAGTGTTCCATCCAGCTCGGCCATGTTTGTCTTCATTGAACATCTGGTAAAAGACAAGATGAGTAAAGAAATACGTGGGCTGGGCTAGGCAGCATGCCCTCCAGGAAAGGGGGTGCCCAAGGACTTCAGAGTGTTCTGATGTGATTTGTGGTCTGTAGGATAGTTTTATTCTACAGAGTAGAGGCGGCTGTTTAATGTCTGAAGGAACCTAATTGGGGCTGCACACGCTAGAAATGGTTATTTAATGTTTGATCAGTACTCCGAAGCCCCCGCGGCAGGTGGAAGTGGTTGGAGGGCAGGGGAAATGGTTCTTACCAGGAGCCTCAGGCAAGTCAGGCTCACCCAGTTAGCACCAGAGTTTGTTGTTTGTCGTAAGGGAGTTTAGTGAAGATTTTTCGGTGGTGAAACCGGTAGAGCTGATGTAGAAGTTGACAGGAGCTATTACCTAGGCACCTTCCTGGATGAACAGGTGAGCCCAACAGCCTCTACCCTTTGAAGTGACAGCCAGGGCCTAGGGACTCTATCCTATATTGAGTCATTTTCGGGGGATTCTGTCCCCCACTAAAAGCCTAGCTGAAGCCTACTGCCTGCGTGCAAGGTGCTTGTCAGGAAAGACAAGGACAGATTGCGGGCGCTTCACTGTAAGGCAGGCACGCATGCCTGTTCGATGTCTGCTAACAGGTGTATGTGCGGGACAATTCCGTGCGAGGCCTGCTCCATTGTACCAACCTGTCTCAAGACCAGGCGGGGGGAAATCCAACAAGGGGAGGCCCCCCATACCTGCCAACAAAGAACCGAATAACTGTGACTGACCAATTATTAGATCCATTTGCAACTTTGTGTTGAGGACTAAATGAGGGGTTCCTAGACCAGGAGGCTTACTCTGCAGGTAAAACGCCGGAGCTCTCACATACTGGTGCACTGCTACAGCCAGGGTCAGGCGCAAAGCCTCAGCCAGCTCTGGCAGTGCTCACAGAAGCGCTCTTGGGGTTTCTAGCGGGACGAGGTTCCCTCTACGACGGGCGGCGTTTCCTGCCACCTCGGTGAGGAATTACTGAGTAGCGAACATAACATAGTACTTGGGAGGGTTCATCATATTTTTAGTTTTCTTTTCAAACTGATTTTTTAAGGCATTCTTGAGAAACAAGCATGATTATTCTTGAGAACTGAGAGTAAATTGGCATCCACAGTCATTCACTTCTTTCAACAGACATGTTGACACTCATTCATTCACTATTCAACAAGTACTTCTTGAGTACGTATCAGGGACCCACACGATGCAAAGTTGCAACTTGAGCTCCCTGATCACTTGAAGCAAAGCTGCGGTTGTGATTCGTAGAATTCTTAATAAGGACTTCGAAGGACAGAAAGGACTGGCCATTTTGCACAGGCAGCAGGAGGGGGTGGGCGATCTGCATTCTATCTCCATAGCAGCTTCTGAACACGTCTGCTTCCCCAAGCCAGGCGGGGTGGTCTTTGATGACACTGACAGGCTTGAGGTGCTCCAAAGCTTGGTCCAGGTCCCATTAAGCAGATTTGTGCTGACAACAGCTGGCATTTGACAAGTTTCTCAGCCTGCAGACAGGTGACTTTCTTGATGCCTGATGCGGTGACAGCTCTGATAGGCCATCCTGTTATTTCCAGGTTTGTGCCGGACCTGGGGTTTCCCTGGGTATTTGCACTTGAGAGGGAACCAACCTGACAGGCATGGACAGGTAATGTTATTGATCGGTGAGAAGAGGCCACTACACTCTTAGTCTAAATCTTGGACATCAAAGTCTCAGGGAAGGGCAGGAAGTAATATTCCCAACCTGGCTTCAGAAAGGGCTCCATAGGAAGAAGTAAAACTTTCACTGTTTGCAGGTGACATGACACTATATATAGAAAACTCTCAAGACTCCACCAAAAACTACTAGAACCGATCGATGAATTCAGTAAGGTCACAGGATACAAAGTTAATACGTGGAAATCTGTTGCGTTTCTATACACTAATAATGAAGCAGCAGAAAGAGAAATCAAGAGAAGAATCCCATTTACAATTGCAACAAAAATAATAAAATACTTAGGAATAAACTTAACCAAAGAGGTGAAAGGCCTGTACTCTGAAAACTATAAAATACTGATGAAAGAAATTGAAGATGACACTAACAAATGGAAAGATATCCCATGCTCATGGATTAGAAGAACAAATATCATTAAAATGTCCATACGACCCAAAGCAATCTACTTATTTAATGCAATCTCTATCAAAACACCAGCAGCATTTTTTTTTTCCCACAGAGCTAGAACAAACAACCCTAAAATGTGTATGGAACAAAAGACTCTAAATAGTCAAAGCAATCTTGAAAAAGAAGAACACTGGAAATATCACAATCCCAGATTTCAAGATATACTCCTCAGCATATGGTGTTGGGAAAACTGGACAGCAACATGCAGAAAAATGAACCCAGACCACTTGCTTACACCACACACAAAAATAAGCTCAAAATGGATTAAAGACCTAAATGTGAGACCTAAAACCATAAAAGTATTAGAAGAGAGCACAGGCAGTAATTTCTCATATCAACCAAAGCAACTTCTTTCCAGAGCTGTCTCCTGAGGAAGGGAAACAAAACCAAAAGTAAACTATTGAGAATAGCTATATGTATAGATGGACATCTCTGGCTTCTGAGCAGCAAAGGAAATAATCAACAACACTAAAAGACAACCTACTGAATGGGAGAAGGGGAGATGTTTGCAAATGACATCTCTGATAAGGAATTAGTATCCAAAATCTATAAAAAACTTCTATAACTCAACACCCAAAAACCACAAACAATGCAATTTAAAAAATGGGCAGAAGACATAGATATTTCATTTCTCTAAAGATGACATCCAGATACATGGCCGACAGACACGTGAAAAGATGCTCAACATCACTCATCTTCAGGGAAATGCAAGTCAAAACCACAATGAGATATCACCTCACACCCATCAGAGTGACTAAAATCAAAAACACAAGAAACAACCGGTATTGGCGAGGATGTGGAGAAAAAGGAACTCTTGTGCACTGTTGGTGGGAATGCAAACTGGTGCAGCCACTGTGGAAGACAGTATAGAGATTCCTCAAAAAGTTAAAAATAGAACTGCCATGCGATCCAGTAATTCTATACTGGGTATTTACTCAAGTATGAAAACACTAATTCAAAAAGATACATGTACCCCTGTTTATAGCAACATCATTTACAATAACCAAGTTATGAAAGCAGCCCAACTATCCATTGATAGATAAATAGATAAAGATGTGGTATTTATATGCAATAGAATACTACTCAGTCATAAAAAAAAAATTAAATCTTGCCACTTGCAGCAACATGGATGGATCTAGAGTTTAATGCTACGTGAGAAAGTCAATCAGAGAAGGTATTAAATGTCACTCATACATGAAATTTAAGAAACAAAATGAACCAAGAAAAGGGGAAAACCTGAGAAACAGCCTGTAAACTATAGAGAACAAACCAATGGCTACCAGAGGGGAGGTAGGTGGGTAGATGGGTGAAACAGGTGAAGGGGATTAAGAACACCCTTACTGAGTACTGAGTACCATCGAGTAATGTATAGAATGGTTGAATCATGACATTGTACACCTGAAATATAACATTGTATGTTAACTGTACTGTAATTTAAGCTGTTAAAAAAAAAAAAAAAGGACTCTACAGTCCTTCCAGGCCCTGACACGTTTTACGAGCACTCTCCACATTTGTAAGACTAATGGTTTTTCCGATAAAGAATTGATTGCAGGGGCGCCTGGGTGGCGCAGTCGGTTAAGCGTCCGATTTCAGCCAGGTCACGATCTCACGCACGGTCCGTGAGTTCGAGCCCCGCGTCAGGCTCTGGGCTGACGGCTCGGAGCCTGGAGCCTGTTTCCGATTCTGTGTCTCCCTCTCTCTCTGTCCCTCCCCCGTTCATGCTCTGTCTCTCTCTGTCCCAAAAAATAAAAAAATAAACGTTGAAAAGAAAAAAAAAAAATTAAAAAAAAAATTGATTGCAATCGCACAGTTGATTATTTCCTTCTAGCAGGCAGGGTCCACATGCCTGTCCTGGAACCTCCAAGTAGATGCTTATGGGCAAGGAGTTGTACTTCCATGTATGGAGGACTCCCCCGACTATCTTAGCCTCTCCCTTCTCTTCACACCAGCATCTTAGCTGCCAATCCACCTCTACTTCTCATAGAAGCTCTACCTTTCTAATCCCTTGGGCCAAAATCCCAGATGTCAACTGACTTACCTTCTGCATACCGTCCACTCAATTTTTAGAAATGCATCAGCTTGTAAGTACTTTTAGAACCTTTACAAAATACTTCCAGAATTTACCACTTAACCCCATGATTACCAGCCTGGTCCAAGTCACCACCTTGTTTGCATTGTTGGAATATAGCCTTTACTGTGTGTCTTTCGTGGTCTACTCCCCAGCTCTACCATTCACCATTTGATAGTTGCCTCTGCCTCTAACTAGGTCAAGTCCATGGGGTGAGAGCAGCATCTCACATACGGGAAGGGCCAGTATTTAATAAATGGATAAAGAACGTACCACTGGCAGACCTTGGGGACCTGACTCCCAGCAAATGTTGAAAGAACACATAATTTAGCTTAAGGTCCATGAGATGTTATCCTGTTGCGTTCATGAAGTTAGGAAGCAAAGACCACAGAACTATATCCCTTCACTCCTTGCCCTCTAGGCATATTAATATTGACCTGACCCAGACTAACGTGTTGGGCAGCAGCTTGAGCCCAAGCTTCCAAGGGAGCAGCTTGGGGGTTTCCACCCCATTCTCGGCCGAGTGATCTTGATGTTTACTCTTCTATCAGGATTCTGGGAAATAAAGCCAGTAGTACCAGGAACCACACAGCAGTGCTGGACTGACCCACTGGCACTGAGATCCTGTCCTATGCCATTGTAAGTGTACTTTTCACATCCCAGAACAATTCAACTTCCCCACAGGGAGAACAGGTCAGAAGCGATTAAGTTTGAGGGAAATGAGAAAGGACAGGATGGAGCCCTGCCTGAGAATGAGGGACAGGACCCTGAATCGTCTTCACAACCCAGGGCGTAAGTGCTTTGAAGCCAGTGGGCACTATCTTTTTTTACTGTTTGAGAGAGAGAGAGAGAGAACAAGTTGGGGAGGGGCAGAGAGGGAGAGAGGATCCCAAGCAGCTGAGAATCCGTGCTTGTCAGCGAGCCCAACACAGGGCTCCGATCTCATGAACTGTGAGCTGAAACAGTCAAACGCTTAACCGACTGAGCCTCTCAGGTGTCCTGGAAGTCAATGGGCTTTAAACTATAGTTCATTCGTGTACCTAGAGCTTCCTTGTTTACCTCCTCAGAAGAAACCAGGAGCCAGGACAGCTACTTCAGTTTTATTAATCTCATTCGGTAAATACATAGAATTTCAGTAGCTTTTATAGTGGAAGATTGCTGAGGAAACCGCATGCCTCACTTCTTGCTGGCCTTTGCTGCTGACTTGGTGACCTTGCCAGCAGATGACTTCTTATCCACAGCCTTAATAACTCCCACAGCCACTGTTTGTCTCATGTCCCGCACGGCAAAACGGCCTGGAAGAGGGATGAAGAATGAGGTTTCTGGAAAGTGATATGTAAGGAAATGCTCTTTAGTCTGTACCCTGCCCACAGGAGATAAAAGCTTTCTTCCTAAGACTCCATAGCAATCCCTGGCTCACCTAGAGGTGGGTACTCCGAGAAGGTCTCCACGCACATAGCCTTGCTGGGGACCATCTGAACAATGGCTGCGTCACCCGACTTCAGGGCCTTGGGGTTGTCCTCGAGCTTCTTGCCTGAGCGCCGGTCAATCTTTTCCTTCAGTTCGGCAAACTTGCAGGAGACGTGAACTGTATGGCAGTCCAGCACTGGGGTATAGCCAGCATGGATCTGCCCGGGGTGATTCAAGATAATCACCTGGCACGAGAGCAGGACAGAATTTGTAAGAAACATGTCACGTGATCTGGGGCCACATCTTCATGAACCTGGGGCCTAAGAAACCAGAGCTGATCCGTAAGGTAAGAAGTATTCCCACCAATGCCAGTGCTCTTAAGGTTCTTGGCGTCCTGGGCGCTCACCTGTGCCACAAAGCTGGCAGCCTCCATGGGGGGGTCATTTTTGCTGTCTCCAGCCACATATCCACGGCGTATGTCCTTTACGGACACATTCTTCACGTTGAAGCCCACGTTGTCACCGGGCAGGGCCTCAGACAGGGCCTCATGATGCATCTCCACAGACTTGACCTCTGTGGTGAGGTTTGTGGGGGCAAAGGTGACCACCATCCCAGGTTTCAGGAAGCCGGTCTCTACACGGCCCACAGGCACAGTGCCAATGCCTATCCAAGGGAAGGGAAATCAGAGCTGTCCCACACACCTCTCCCTGCCTTGAACAGGCTTCTTGGGGGGTCCCTTGGTTCTGCATTCGAGGACAAAGGGCCACCTGTGGAACTAGAATGACACACTGCATGGATCATGAGCTATTTAAACTACCTATCGCATTAGCTGGAAAGGCTGGGTGCCTTTGCACGTTGTCCTAGCTCAGAAGTTGTGGATTAAGTCAGGATTTGAACCCTGGCAGTCAGACATCAGAGCTCATTCCTTAACTTCCTAATTGCAGAGTGAAAGGTCTCCTCTCCGCCCCACCCAGCCCCTTCACCTCCAATCTTGTACACATCCTGCAGAGGGAGCCTCAGGGGCTTGTTGACTGGGCGAGTGGGTGGGAGGATGGCATCCAGAGCTTCCAGCAGAGTCACCCCGGTGGCATTTCCCTCCTTCCGTTCCACCTTCCACCCCTTGAACCAGGGCATCTGCCGAGAGAGGTAGAGCGCACGTGAGTCTGGGGCACAGTCCCAGAGCGCCCCCTCCAGGACCCACTGCACCTTGCTCCGCCCCCCACCCCCACCCCCCCAACCCCCACCCCCACCCCCCCAACCCCGCACTCACGTTGCCGCTGGGCTCCAGCATGTTGTCGCCGTACCAGCCGGAGATGGGCACGAAGGCCACGGTGGCCGGGTTGTAGCCGATCTTCTTGATGTAGGCGCTCACTTCCTTGGTGATCTCCTGGAAGCGTGTGGCGCTGTAGGCGGGCTCGGTGGAGTCCATCTTGTTGACCGCCACGATGAGCTGCTTCACGCCCAGCGTGTAGGCCAGCAGCGCGTGCTCGCGGGTCTGGCCGTTCTTGGAGATGCCAGCTTCAAACTCGCCCACGCCGCCCGCCACGATGAGCACGGCGCAGTCGGCCTGCAGGCGGGACAAGGGGCTGGGGCAGGGGGCCTCAGATGGGGCCGGGAAGCCGGCTGGCGCTCGGCAGGCCCAGATCCCTTTGTAAAGCTTAGGGGCGTGCCCCCAGAAACTTACCAAAAAAGGCCCACAGGTGACTTTCCTGCACCACCCCAGGTCCTGCCTCCCAGTGAAACTCTCATCTACTCCCACAAATGAGCTTTTAGTTCCTCCTTCCAGGAGCCCAAGGAGGCGCCTGAGGGCCTACGGCTTTACCTGGGATGTGCCAGTTATCATGTTCTTGATGAAGTCCCTGTGGCCTGGGGCATCGATGATGGTGATGTAGAACTTGTTAGTCTCAAACTTCCACAGGGAGATGTCGATGGTGATGCCACGCTCTCTCTCCGCCTTCAGCTTGTCCAGCACCCAAGCATATTTGAAGGAGCCCTTGCCCATCTGGGGAAGGGGAGGGGAGGATAGTGCATTAATGGTGAGCAGAACGGTTTATTACAGCCAACTTCAGGGCACCTTAGACCGCGGAGTGCACCCTGCTTTCTGCACTCTGCAACCTAGATGCCCCCCCCCCCACCGCGAAGGGGGACAGCCACTCCTACACACAATAGGCACCTTACCTCAGCTGCCTCTTTCTCGAACTTCTCGATGGTTCTCTTATCGATACCCCCACACTTGTAGATGAGGTGCCCGGTAGTGGTGGACTTGCCAGAGTCCACGTGGCCGATGACAACAATATTGACATGGGTCTTCTCTTTGCCCATGGTGCGGCTTCACTAGTCACTACTGGACAGACCGTGGGAGTGGGTGAGGCCAAGGTATTCCGAGCCTGCCTCCTTCCTTTATTTCCCTCCATTCTGCTTGGGTCCAACACCCCTTTCCACGTCAGTGCCTACTAGTCCAGAGTTTAAGACATGGCAGGCATAAACTGCAAAGTAAAACTAACCTACCCAGGCTCACATGCTGGGACTAGTCCCAGGGCCCTGGTTGGCACTTCCAAGAAGTCCTAGCTCATCCTTCCTCCTCAGTGAGCCTTCCCCAAATGGCCAGGGCTCAACCAACCCCTCCTCCCCAACTCCCTCCTCCATCTGATTCACTTCTAACATAAAAGACCCCGATGCTCTGTAGTTTGCTTGTTCCTTACAAGAACTCACCTCTAAAGAAAAAGAAGCAAACTAGATCCAAAGACCAGCAAGAGCTACAGCAGCTGTGACGATACCCAACGTCTTGCCTCTTGCTTTTATAAAGCTAGCACTGGACCCTCCTCCTTCTGGTTCCCACCAAATCCAAAACCAGAGCCAAGGGTTTAAAAAATGCCACTCCCTAAACTCAGTCCCAATTTAGAAGACTCCTATCTTGATTGATTGGATTTTTGGGTGAAGAGAGGGTAGACCAGGCCCACTAATCCTTTTTTAAGTAGGATTACTGGGCGTGGGGTGTGGGAGAAGGGAAAGACTGGATAAGATATAGAATACATGTGCACGTTACCGGACTTTGTGCAGATGTTCCCTCAAGACTAAGGTACGGAATGGTTGTGGCTCTTCATCCATTCAGCATTTACTGAATACAGCACCCAACACCATAGGGGAGGATGAAGATGCCCAAATTAGGAAATAGTCAAGACCTCTCTTCTGAGAAGCTCTCAGGCCCCTGGAGACATGGCAGTCGCTTCTGGGTCTCCTCCAAGTCAGCCATCTAAGATCTCTTAAAGAGACTGCTGCTTGGACTGAATGGGGACTGACTGTGGCTGTTTGGAGCCTTCTCTGAGGCCAAGTATGTCCTCATCCTTCCCCTAGAAAGTCCTTGGCAGAGCTCAGTCATGCACAGTAAGCGCTCACTCCTTCCCCCAGCTCCTACTTGGGCCCAGGAGAACAGGAAGCCTTTGAGGAGTCTGCCCTTCCAGGGGTCCTGGTCCCACAAGGGCCACGTCCCTGCTTCGCTCATTTTTTAAGTCATTATTTTCCACCTTTACTCCTAAAGAACCAAGAAACTAAAATGTCAGAGAAGTGAGGTCCTTAGGAAACATCAAATTCCTCCCTTTCCCCGTTTTGCAGAATTATCTGAGGTCTCAGGTGACAAAATACTTCTTCAAAAGGTTCAGCAAGTCCTTGTTCCCCACTATCAGTATATTTTCCTCACCCAGTCACCTTCTAGAAGGAACGAGGCAGACCTGTTGAGCCCATTTATCCATTCCACTTACACCTAGGAGTAACCACTGCTTGTCTCTGCCCAGGGAACGATAGATGCAACTAGGAGTAATACAGCCCGTCTTTGAGGGGTTCACACTCCAGTAAGGGAGAGAGACCACAAGAAACTTTCGATGTGAGGATACAGAACTAGGAACGCTATCAGTGGGGCTGGCTCAGGAGAGCCTCAGGCGTGTGGGGAGGTGAGGACTGCTTCATAGAGAAGCTTCATGGGGTCTTAGACAGTGAGCATGTCAGGGTCCACAGGTGATGGGGGGCGGGGGCTTGCCAGGCAGAGGAATCAGCTGAGCACAGTCCTACACTCAACTTGCCAAGAGGTCAGGGAATGGATTAGAGAAAATGGTGGCTAAAGGGATGAAGAGGAAAGATCATTATGCATTAACTCCTCAGCATTTAATTTCCCCCAACTGTAAATCTAATTATGTAATCCCCCGCTTAAATCTCTTGATTACTCTTTATTGCCCTCAGGGGAAAAATTACTCGTTCATTACATGGTGAGAAGCTCTGGAGACTGAGACTGGACGGGGCGGCCCTTAGGAGGCTAATAATGTAGCAGTCGTGGAGGGAGGTGGGGGGGCCCCAGCCAAGCAGTGCAGTTGATGTGCATTTGATGTCAGTGGAAAGGGGATCAAAAGAGAGGGAGGGAGACCATGAGTGCTCATGGGAGCCCTTGGGAACACAACTTGGTCAACATATTCTCCCTCATCCCAAAGACAGACGCCAGCCTTCGAAGGAGCTCCCAAAGGACTATGCCATGAGCTCTGAGGGGTCAGAGTCTGGGCCCCTCCCTGACTCTGCAGCCCGTCCACCAGGTGCAATTGAACTGATCACCGCCTGTGCTGTTTTAACATGCCACCGTAATGACATTTCATTCAGCCTCTTTGAAGAAGCACAGAGGCAAATTAAGCACATAAGACAGTTCCACTGCGGGGTCAGCCTTGAGTCTAAATCCTGCCTTGCCTACTTATACCGCTACGTGAACTAGTCTTTCTGAGCTTCAGTTTCGCCCTCTGTAAAGTGGGGGGGGAATACCTACCTCCTGCGTCTAGTGAGGATAAAATGAGATCATCCTGTACAGGGCCTGGCACGTGGCAAGTCGTAAATAACTGGGACCTCCTAGCCCTACCTTCCTCTCCCTGTCTTGCATTGCCAGACTCATATTACTGAGAGGCGAGGCACCTCCACAGAGACAAAATGATTTGCCCAAGGTCACAGAATACATTAATGAAGAAACAGGACGGTACCTCTCAGTCTCTGGGTTTCCAGGCCTCTTCTGAGCCAGACTGTCTCCTCATTAAGAATTATGGTTACCCTTCTTCCATTTGAGCCATTTACATAGTATCTCTGTGGTCTTGGCTGACTCAGGACTGAAGGAATAATCAGAATTAAGAGGTTTTCTGACATTGAAATAAGCTGAAGGGTAAGTGTTCCTGACAGAATGACTTTTCCTGCCTCGTGTAATTGGCTGTTGCTAGCGAAATATCCCCATTATTTACAAATTTGGAGGGATCTGGCAATTCATTATCAGCTTATTGGAAATAGTATTTACAATTCATAAACATAAAGTCATCAGAGTTTCTGGAATGGGACAGTTAAGGATTAGAAATGAATCTATAATGACGATAATGCAGGCTTCAGACAGGATGAAATAAAATCATTTAGACTGACAAGCACAATGCAGTGAGGAGTTGCTGAGATAAATGAGGTTATATGGTCAAGAGGTGTTTGCCAGGCAACTGTGTAAACACAGGGAGAGGTGACCTTGGAGAACACCACACTGGGAGGCTTCATTAATTCCTAAAAGATTAAAAGAGGTCTCCAATTTTGGGGTATGAAGCAAATACGTTTATCCATTAGTTTATCTATCTACATAACTATTAATCAAAGCCCCTTGGTCTCCATAGGTGGTGAGTAGAGGTAGATGTATTTTTTAAAGTTTACTTATTTTGAGAGAGAGAGAGAGAGAGAGAGAAAGAGAGAGAGAGAACAAGAGTGGGGGAAGGGCAGGGAGAGAGGGAATCTCAACTAGGCTCCACGTTGTCAGCGCAGAACCCAATGTGGGGCTCGATCTCATGAACCGTGAGATCATGAGCTGAGCTGACATTAAGAGCCAGACACCTAACTGGCCGAGCCATCCAGGCACTCCGAACCAGTATATTTTAAAAGGGACAAATGAAACAAACTGGAGTTAGCGATGGGGAACTTTAAAGATAAAAGTTTAACACCTAATATCAACAAATCAGAAGAGCCACCTGCAGTCTGTCTTTGGTAGGCGGTGGAATTAGACCTAATTTGAACAAAGTGGATTTACTGCATCTATCTTCCATGTCCCAGGTAGGTATAAAGCCATTCTCTTTGGGGGGAGTTTAGGTTAGATTATGGGTGTCTTCCACGAGGGGTCAGGCTGAGGCGGGTATTCCTTTTCTGGTTCCTTCTACTGACCCAGCTCCTTGTATTCTAATTTATAAAATGGAATTTTTCCAACTAAACAACTGTTTTGACATAGTTCATCCCAGTTTCAAGTGTGTAAACAAGTAGTAGCTAAAGGAAACTTTTCCCCAGGGTCTGATCACCTGAATAAAGAGATACCCAGTTTGCAGACATGCAGAAATAGGAAATCAAATCCTAAGTAGGAAGGAGTCATTTCTTTGCAGCGAATATTCATAGAACACGTTTTATGTGGCTGTCCTGAAAGAGGAGACAACCTCTGATATCTGCTCCCGCTGAGCCAATAGCCAAAGGAGGAGACAAGGACGGACTCAGCCCCCACCCCACCCAGGAGCTGGAGTCAAAGCCCCAGAGGAAACAAAGGACTTAATGTTGTAGTGACTCTGAATTAGTGACCTTTCTGCTCAAATAACTCTGGCTCTGGTTGGGAACAGAGACAAAAGAAGAAGGTCCTTTCCTTTATGTTCCGGAGCTTGACAACTTTAGGGGAAAATGGCAGTGTGGGATGTTCTGGCCAAACCCCATGAAAATGGAAAGCTTTTCCTGTGAACTATCCAAGCATCATTCATTAAAGAAAAATTTCTTGAGCACTTTGTGTTATTGAACCCCTACCCTGATGCTGTGGATGAGTATTTTTGCCTCACCTACCTTTTAAGGGTCACTCAGAGAAGTAAAACAAATTGTTCAAACCACACATCTAGTATGTAGGTGGGAGTGTGGGGGGTGGGGTGGCATGAAATTTTAACGAAGATGCGTTCCTTTTTAAAAACACCATTCTTACCCCAGCCAGAACATGCTGCCTCTTTAGAAGTTCCCTAGGCATTATTCTAGTACAGCACCTTCATCTGAGATGTGGAAACTGAGGCTCAGGTGTGATTCAATCTGATTTGAGCCCATAAACATTTATGAGCCAGGCACCTTGCAAAAGTGACCTACACTTCCAGGAAATCCTAGGTCAGCTAAAGGGATGCACTCCCACCTACACGTGATAGGCTTTTGCATACAGAGGTCTGTCCACAGGCAGGAGGAGCACAATCCCTCAGGAGCCCCTGCTGGTTCACTTGACTGTAGGTGCCTCTGCTGAGCAAGCATCCATCCACCAATGGAAGCCCCTGGTAAGATTTACATGATTACTTTTCCTCTTCTGGTACTCTAAAGGTAGCTTAACTTCTCTTTCTGCCAGGACTGCAGTTAATTTTAAATCTCCCAATCTCTATTCACTTTGGATCACAGGCCAGATTCAACAGTGAGTGGATTTTGAACTTCAGCCCAGAGGCAGGGTGGGGCACGGGATGGTGACTAAAATTGTCAAGGCTGCCCTCCTCCAGCCTCAGGGCCTGCTCAGAGAAGTGTCTGTCAGGGGAAAAAGTGGGGGGAAGCAGGGGCTCCTTTCCTCTGTGTTTCCAGGGGAGAGAGAAGGGAGTTGGATGAGGTGAGGGTGCTAGTCGAGGTAAGAAGAGGATGCTAAGGACGTAGCTAAAGTTCAATGTCCCAGGGGGTTTCCTTTTGAAAACAGCAAGTGTCGGGGTGCCTGGGTGGCTCGGCCGGTTAAGCGTCCGACTTCGGCTCAGGTCATGATCTCACGGTTCGTGAGTTCGAGCCCCGCATCGGGCTCTGTGCTGACAGCTCAGAGCCTGGAGCCCGTTTCAGATTCTGTGTCTCCCTCTCTCTCTGCCCCTCCCCTGTTCATGTTCTGTCTCTCTCTCAAAAATAAATAAACATTAAAAAAATTAAAAAGAAAAAGAAAACAGCAAGTGTCTGGGAAGTGAGTAGAGGGAAGTCAGCATTATAATTGCCCATTCATTCATTCATTCAATTCATTCATTCATTCATTCATTCAGCAATGGGAAAGTACCTATTTCCAATTCTAACTTTTTTCATTGTGAAACATGTAATGTAGGGAGAATCAGTACGTAGATGTCCCATATCTTTGAGCACCCTTCCTTCCTTTGATTCTGGAAATTTTAGTTGAGTTTCTGCCCCTCGTTTGTCACTGTGTGACTTTCCAGAAGCCACTGATACTCTGGTGGGCTCTTCACCTGTAGAATAGGACTGATAACCATTCCTGCCCTGCCCTCTACCAGTCCTTAGGAGAATCAGATAAGGAGTTGGAAGCAAACCCATGACGGATCCACACACAACTACAGTCAGTGAGTAGAGACCGAGGGCTTAAAATTTAACTCGGCTGTGCTGGCAAGAACAGACATAACACCCAGAGCACTGGAGGAGAAAAGTGATTATGTAAATATGGCCGAGGGCTTCCTTTATTTGATGGATGTTCAGGGATCACGACAGACTTATTCATTGCTGTTTCCAAGATGTCATTCACAGTGATTTGCACCAAGTCCATTAATGAAGGATCAATGAAGTACTCAGGATGTCTATTCAGTGTCCATACATTAGTCAATATTTAAAGCACCTATATATCTTGAACTCATGCTGTTAGCCCGTGAACACATACGTGTGTTGTGAATACTTTGGCTTGCTTTCGAAATAACTTTATTTGGTCTACCGAGAGATAGGAAGACACAGAAAAAAAATTGTAAGATAAAACAAGGTTCTCCTTCCTCTGGGATGCTTCTAAGGCAAGTACACTCTCCACTCCCACCCCATCCCACTCACATATCTATCCTAATCCAGATGTCATTGCTCCAGGGTTGACAGTACATCAGGTGAACAATTAAAATATTATCCCGAGAAATGTCAGATTCCACTGAGTATGTTGATCATTTAGCTGTTATTTAGCATTTATGGATAACACACATACTTGTAAATTGTTTTACAATCATTTTATGGTTGCTCTGTGTGAGGTAATTAAAGCAAAACAACTTTAACTGAAGCGACTCAAAGGGACAAAGTTGTTGTGCCAATAATGTGCTATATAAATGCAAATTATCAGGACTTGTATTATAGTGAAAACAGGCTTCTATCGTTTTTTTCATGGGACCAACATGTAAATACTTTAACAGTTCCCTGATTTATAGATCACTTTTCTCCTTAAAAGATAAGAGTACCTAGCCATGCATTATTTAACAGATCTCCCCAACTCCCAGAGATGAGTAAATCCATTCATTCATTGATCCCTTCAATCAGATCTCACAACAATGCCCAGCTCCTGATAGGTCCTCAGTGTTTAACAACTGAATGAATGAGGTGGCATTTTAACAAGGCCCATAAATGTTTGTAGCCTTTATGCAGAGAGTGAGTGTTGAGAGGGATGGTCGTGAAGTAGAAAAGGTCAAGGTCCCAACATTTGGTGATGCACTGAAAAGTCAGAAGACTTGGCAGGGGCTAAGGTTAGGGAGGTGAGTTAAGGGTACCATCAGCACATGGAGAAAAATCTATTTTTCTAACCCTCAGAAAGGGAAACTGAAAGAGAGGAAGGGATGAGAAAATTCACCAGTAATTGGTGAGGTTAATGTTCTGGAGAAGTAACCCCAACTGAGCAATAATCTGTACATTTTAAGTGCCCGAGAAGCCAATAAAAATGTAATCTTGGGAGAATTGTGTCTTCATTAGTATGGATAGAATAGCGGCCTCATCAGTGGTGTGTAGAGAGCAATCCATGCTTTAGATTCTACAAGAATCTGGTTTTATGCAAAGAAAACCGATCTTGGAGTTCACCACATACATTTGATTGGGGAACCCTTTTTGGAAGCACGCTATTAACCACTTGTGGAATAATGTACTGAGGAATATGCTTTGGAAAATACTGGAGCATAGAAAAAATAGGACAGAACAGCAGTCCCATGGTGGTAATCTCTCTCATAAAGAAATAAATCACACTCCTGTTTATATTTTGGCGCTCAATCACAAGAGATGTCCCCAAACCTTAAATCCCCAGATTTCTGAATACCGCCTATAGCATACCATTTCTTCCATAGCAGGAAGTAAGAATATAACTGGAATATTTATTTATTTATTTTTTTTAATTTTTTTTAACGTTTATTTATTTTTGAGACAGAGAGAGACAGAGCATGAATGGGGGAGGGTCAGAGAGAGGGAGACACAGAATCTGAAACAGGCTCCAGGCTCTGAGCTGTCAGCACAGAGCCCGACACAGGGCTCAAACTCACGGACCACGAGATCATGACCTGAGCCGAAGTTGGCCGCTTAACCAACTGAGCCACCCAGGCGCCCCTATAACTGGAATATTTAAATGACCCCTTTCATCCTTGTTGATTTTATCAACAGGAGAATAAGGTTTTTTTAGTAGAGTTATTGCTGTCAATTTTATTTATTTATTTATTTATTTTTAACTTTACTTATTTATTTTGAGAGAGGAAGAGGGAGTGCAAGCAGGGAAGGGGCAGAGAGACAGGGAGGGAGAGAGAATCCAAAGCAGGCTCCCACACTGCCAGTGCAGAGCCTGATGTGGGACTCAAACCCACAAGCCCTGAGATCATGACCTGAGCCCAAATCAAGAGTCAGACACTTAACCAATTGAGCCACCCAGGCGCAAACACCATTAAAACATGAAACTGCGCCCTTCTCTGTTGGACTCACATGGGCTATGGCTAGGCAGATCTATGAGTCCTACACACAGGCACTACACAGCCTCCTTGGGTTTGGACTGGGAAAATAAAAGACCCACAATTCCCACCGATTGTGATGGTGATTAAACAGAGCAAGACCCTGCAAAGCAAAAGCCTATAAACTGCAAAGATCATCACTATAGTTCCCACCCCAAAGACTTGGTTATCTGTAAAATAACAAGAGTCATTACGAATACGTGCTGATCTTCTGACACAGTTTTGAGCACTTTCCATGTACTGTTTCGTTCTGTCCTCACTATAGCCCTACAAGCTGGGTACGACCATAATCCCTATTTCACAGCTGGAACCACTGAGATACAGGAGTCCCATTGGAATACTGGTTTCCAGATACAGGGCAAGTGCATCTCGTTATCCCCAGGTCTTTAAAGTAGAAGTGGAATTTCTTCTTGGCCTGGGAGAGAACATTGGATAGTTTTGATCTTAGTAAATAGGCCAGGACTCTAAGCAAAAGGAGTTTAAAAGGCCCTTGAGCCTAAAATGAATGTCACCAAGTCAACTTTGGAAACTTTCTCAATAGTCCTCTGCCCTCTAATACCTTTATCAATTTGTGGCACAGACCTGATAAAACAATTTCAAGTTCAAACTCATAACACAAGATGGAGAAAACACCTTGGTGATGGTGGAAAGAAAAAGGAAGTTTTAACTGAATAGCAGTATTTTAAAAACATAAAGGAAAGGAAGGAGGGGACTTAGTACTTTATAATGACGGTGAAAAAATGGTGAGGTACACTTGTGACTGCAAGATTGTGGGGCAGGATTGTTAGAAGTTAGGAGGAGGCTCTGGAGTCAGACCGCCTGGGTCAAGACCTCACTCTACTGGGGCATCTGGGTGTCTCAGTCAGTTGAGCCTCTGGCTCTTGATTTTGCCTCAGGTCATGATCTCAGGGTCATGGCTCTGCACTGAGCACAGAGCCTGCTTAAGTTTTTTCTCTCTCTCTGTCTCTCTCAAGTAAAAAAAAATGAAAACAGAAAACAAAACAAAACAAAGAAAACCCAACCCCCCCAAACGTCACTCTATTACTTCCCAGCTAAATGACTTTGAACCAGTTAAAATTTCATAAGCACCCTGGTGTGAACCACAAAATGGAAATAATACTGTCATCTACCTACCCCCTTACCTTTGCTTTGATGCTTTCATGGGAGAGTCCATAGAATGATGCCTGGTATATATTAAGCTCTCAGCAAATGATAGTCTTATTATGCCTCCCTTCTCAACAAATCCAAGAACAAATATGAGGCCAGGTGTCTGTCCTGAGGAGTAGATCAGATTCAGTCATGGAAACAAACACTAAGAGTGGAAATTCAAAATGTTTCCTGGTGCAGGACAAATGTGACTTGTGAATGATACATGAGAATGTAGGCAATTTCTTTATGGATTTGAAGTTACTCTTCTGAGAACTTTGTGCTGTTTGTATGCCAAAGCCTGGATTTTATTACCTGCTTTGAAATCATTGGGAATATCCCAAGTTTGCAATCTGGTTTATTTCTATCACTCCAGTTTGGAAGCCTGGAAAGGGAGGGTGTCATCCTCTTACGTTTAGCCATTTTCTAACCATTTTTTAAAAAATGTTTATATATATGTATATAGGTAGTTTTATTTATTTTTAATGTTTATTTATTTTGAAAGAGAGAGAGAGAGAGAGAGTGAGCACGGGAGGGGCAGAGAGAGAGGGAGAAAGAGAGTCCCAAGCAGGCTCCGTGCTGTCAGTGCAGAGCCTGATGTGGGACTCAGACTCACAAACTTAGAGATCATGAGTCAGATGCTTAACCCACTGAGCCACCCAGGTGACCCTCCAACCATTTTTGATTTGTTTTTTGTTTTGTTTTGTTTTGTTTCAGCAAACATGTTAAATGTTTACCCATGTGTTAGAAATTTTTACATTATGTCATTTCACTAAATCATCGTTACTAGTAAATGGTAATTGTGTTGAAGGAATAAATGCTTTATCTTGTTTTATTCACGTATCAACCCTGTGAAATATGGATTTGTCAATTTCAAAATGGAAGAGCAGGATGAGAGTGGAAGAGGAAAAGAAAATTGACATTAGTTGAGTGCCAGTTACAGAATTCAAAAGGTGTTTCCCATTTTTTTTCTATTATGAAATATGTTGCAGAGATTAACACTGAAATAAAAACATCTTGCCATGCAAAAATATTCATCTAACTAAACTGTTGAGTAACACAGACACTGTTTGAAACTACTCTGTATTCCTCTAGTGGCTTCTAAATGTCCCGTGGGGGGGGGGGTGTATATCAATCTGACACTGAGCCTGACCTCGATAACGCCCCATTTTCCTCCCACACAGAGGAGACTGTGAACATCTATTGAAAACATGTACTTGGAGATGTGATACCCTAGGAGCTCCTTAGCCTGCAAGTCTGAGCCCCATCCTTCCTCCCTTCTCTTGCCCCCATCCTAGTTCTCACACTCCCCACCCCTGACCTGGCTTAGCCTGGCCCTTGGGGTCCTTGGAGCTGCTGCTGGCAATTCTCTGGCTTGAGAGCAGGAAGGGGATCCTCTTTGGGATTTGAGCTTTCCAAGTGTAACAGTGGAAATCTACCCAGCTGGGACTAGAGCATTTACAGAGAGTCAATATTCTTACTAATGGAAGTTTACACCATGTGAAAAATTCACCTTTAAGGAGCTATGATTTATTTTACCAGCCAAGCCCTTGATGTCATGATTAGCAAGTGAAAATCCAATAACCTTCTTTACCTCGAGATGGTCTTTGTCTTATCTCTGCATTCCTCTAGGCTACAAGAGGAGATAGTGAATGTAGAAATTGGACAGAATGCTTCCTTGTGAGATGAGTCTTCCTACTGACAAAACTCCAAATTTAATTCTTATCATTTCTCACCCATTGCAAAGGTGACTCAGCATTAGGGAGTGTGGCCCTGACACCATAGATCCAGGCTCAGACTCCAAGAGCCCCCAGGGATTAATAACGATGGGGCATAGGAGGGGGCATAGGAGGACCTGGGCTTCTGTACACAACATAACACAACATACTGAGCACAGGCTGCCTGAGAACCTACCACTAGCTTTGCTGCTTACTAGCTGTGTGACCTCAGGCAAGTCCCTTAACTTTTCTGAGTCTCAATTTCCTCATCTGTAAAATGAGGATGATAATTACTTAATTCTTAGGATTTTGAATATTAAATGAATTAATCCACATAAAGGGCTTAACACAGTGCCTGAACATAAGTGCCAAATAAATGTTAGCTCTTGTGTTTACTTATACTCGTGATTGGAAAGAAGCATCCAAGTCAGAGCTTCCCTGAGAAAAACGATCTCACCCTTCATGGACCAATTTTACTTGGCATCTGGGTCCTCACTTTAAGTAAATAAAATGCATTTGCTATTGAGGGGATGGATTTGCATGAACCATCCATGTATTTTTCATCTAGTGACTCCATGCGGTAAATGCTGAGATCCCAGGATAAAATCTGTTCATGCATTCGTTCTTTCGATAAATACTCATTATCAGGCTCTTTATTTTTATCTTTTATTATCAGGCTCTTTACTTTATTTTGTTAAAGTAAAAATAGTGGCCCATATAGCATGTGTCTAAACATTTAACAATTGTAAGTAAAGGTAATAAATCATTATATGAAATGTTTTTTCTTGTTTTGACAAATAGACTTTCTGTTTCTTTTTAAGTTTATTTATTTATTTTGAGAGAGAGAGAGAGAGAGAGAGAGAGAGAGAGAGAGAGAGAGAGAAAACAAGCAGGAAAGAGAGGGAGGGGAAGAGAGAATCCCAAGCAGGTTCCACACCATCAGCGCAGAGTCCAACTCAGGGCTTCATCCCAAAAACCATGAAATCATGACCTAAGCCGAAGTCAGGAGTCCGTCCGTTCATGAGACCCAGGAAAGAAGTGCACGTAGGCAGTGGAAGCGGATTCCGGGCCGTTGGGGTAGATAATTCCAGGGTCCTGGGCATCTGCAAGGAGGACACCGTCCTGGGTGAACAATTCCCTTGGCTCTGTAGACTTCTTACCCTGTGGGAAGAGGCACCCCTGGAGGAGGGCAGGAGCACAAGCCAGGCAGGGGCCTCTTGTTTTTGTCTAAGGACAGTACCACTTAGCAAAGTCCCTGTTGTCTCCACTGTCCCTGACACTGGAGATACCACAGTGAGAAGACAGACACGGCATGAAACAGATAATATGAATAAATGTTAAGCAATTACTTAAATAAATAATGGCTCCAGGTGTGACAAGGCCATAAAAGAGAAATCCAAGGTATTGTGAGCATGTGGAAAGAGAGCTCTGACCTCCTCTGGGGTTTGTGGGAGATTTTCCTGGGAAAGCTCCACGAGCAGGGAGCTGGAGGATGTGGAATATATAGAGGGTATGAGAGAGTCTTCTAGGTGAAAGAAGGATCATGCATGAAGGCCCTGAGGTGGGAAGGAATTGAAGAAGTTAATACATCTGGAGTGCAGAGAAAGACGGAGAAGGAACAGGAAAAGACTGGAGATGTAGGGAGGGCTGAGGTACTTCAGAGTTTGAGGGGATTTTTTTTTTTTTTTTTTTTTTTTTTTGTGAGGACTTATCTAGGAACAACAGGAAGGCATTTAAGGATTTTAAGCAGGGTATGATTTGATGAGAAGGGATGGGGCGGGAGGTGCAGGGGTGCATGTGGTGAGCCATTTGGGAGGCTAGTGCAAACACATTACTAGCTTCAAGAGTATGTGGAGAGAAGTGGACAGCTCCAGGGCCTGGAGCTAAGTGAATGTGGAGGTGAAACAGGGGAAGTATCCAAGATAAATTTCCAAGGGTCTAGTTTAGCAACTGGGTGGGCAGTGCATGTCTAGTGGGGCAAGCCATGTCGAGCTTGAGGCAACTGTGAGAAACCAGTTGGAGACATGGAGAGGGAGCTCAGAGAAGATGCCTGGGTTGGACCTGTCAGTGGATAGAAGGCAGTGGAGCCATAGGAGGAGATGGGGTCACTTAAGTGACATCTCACTCCAGGGCTCTCTACTCAGGGAGAGAGGTCAGGGTTGGCTGAGCCCTGGAAACTTCCACAGTGCCCTGTTGGACTCCATGACTTCTCATCCTTTTACCTAAATCATCCTCGTCCAAGCCACCATCATCCCTCTTCCCCCACAAGACAGTCAGATTGATCCTTTTGGAACACAGCAGATCATGTCTCTCCTTGGCTCAAAATCCCCCATTAGCCCTCAGCTCATTCAGAGGGAAAGCCAAGGTCTTCATGGTGGACCACAGGGCCCTGCACAATTCAGCACACATGCTTCCTCCACCCCATCACTACTCTCACCTGAGGGTCAAATGCTCACCCTCTCGTTCTGCATCAGAGCATTTGCACTGGATATTCCCTCTGTCTGAAATGCTCTTCTCTCAGATGCCTCCATATTAGTTCCATGTCACCTTCTCCGGGAAGCAACTCTGATCACCCTATATAACCCTGACTCACACCTAGCACTCTCCATGTGCCTTCCTCCTCAAGTGTAAGCTTCGTGAGGGCAGAGATTTGTATCTTTTTATTTATTACTGTAATTTCCCAGCACCTAAAAGAGCCTCTGGCACACACTTGGTCCTTAGTAAAATTTATTGAATTAAAAAAATGAATGAAAAAATTAAAAAGTCAAAGGAAGCTGGGGCACCTGGGTGGCTCAGTCGGTTAAGCGTCCGACTTCGGCTCAGGTCATGATCTCACGGTTCGTGGTTCGTGCGTTCCAGCCCCACGTCAGGCTCTGTGCTGACAGCTCAGAGCCTGGAGCCTGTTTCGGATTCTGTGTCTCATTCTCTCTCTGCCCCTCCCCATCTCATGCTGTCTCGCTCTCTCTCTCAAGATTAAATAAACATTAAAAAAAAAGCCAAAGGAAAATGAGATGTATCAGCCATTTGAGAAAAATCATGCCCAGTACATGATTTGAGAAAAATACATGCCCAGTATTTCAAAAGTAAGTGAGTGACCCTGCCTCCACTTGAAGCTGAAATAAAGTGAAGCCTGACATGTGATCTCTACACTCCCTACATGACCAGCTGGTAAACCACATGAAGACAGAGATCTTTGCTATTTGTTTACAGTGTGGTGCCAGTGCCAGGCACCGTGTCTGCGGCACAGTAGATATTTCAGTGCATACCTTGAATTTAGGAATAAATTGACACAGAGGTCACTCGTTGATGACCTTGGTGATGGCCACGTTGACTGTGTAGTGAGGGTGGGAGGCAGACTGAGGGAGTTGTGGGGGATGAGAGGTGAAGACATGGAGTGCCGTGAACTTGAGCAACCCTGGAGACAACTGGCTTCAAGGGGGAAGAGAAGGATTAAGGGAGTAGCTGGAGGGAAGTGTGAGATTCAGGAAGGTTTCCATTGGCTTTTAAGATAGGAGAGACAGAACCATGTGCAAGTGCTGAGTAAAGGGAGAGGGACATGTGCAGTTTCATGAGGGAGCAAGGAAAATCAACATGGAGTACATTCCTAAGGAGGCAGCACGGCATGGCCCCCAGACATGGCGCTGGGAGAGACCCCTCTTCTCCAGGGCCAGACAAGGAGATGGGGGGGTTGGTGCAATGGTAGATATGTCTGTGGAAGTTATGGTGTCTCCAGTCATGGCTTCCATTTTCTCTGCATAGTAAGTAAATGGGAAGTCATGGGCTAGGACACGGCAGCAGGGAGGGCAGGTTGGAGCTTTGCAGTAAAAGAAGACCTTACATTTTGGACACAGAATGGCAGATGTTGGGAGGTGGTGGTGTTAATAGTGGGGAGAGCATGTTCGGTGAGGCCCAAATGAGGAAGTCTCTGTTTACTACATGGAATAGATTAACAAGAGGTCAGGGGCCCAAGTTCTGAATCCATGATCTTTTTCTGCATTTACATTTTGTAACTCTATTGGGCCCGTGCAGGTACCAGAACAATGAGGTTGACTCCCAATAGCATCTTAAGGTAACTGAGAGACTCGTTCAGTTCCAGAGAGAGATTTCATTAGACACAGGGCTTTTGTCTATTCCCCAACCTCTCTAGGAAGCAACAACGCATTATTTTATGAACTGGAAAAAACCAGCCCGAGAGTCTTTGCTGTTTATATTTGGGAATACTGTGTGGGTATTGAGCTCCAGGGGTCACCCCAGGGATTCAAAGCTTCCAGTGGAGGATAAATTACTGTGAAATGCATAGCCCCTGCTCCCAGGAGACCTTGTTGGAGTACAGTGAAAAGATTACTGGATCTGAAGTCAAAATCTGGTTTCAAATCCTAGATCTTCCACTTGGGGAAGAGAAGTCATGCTGATGGAGGGAACCTTCTCTGAGTCTCTGCTTCCCTAACAGAGGAGGACAATAACATGGCCAGCCAACTATACGAGGATACTTACTGGGATCCTTAATATTCTATGAGTCAGTCACTACTGTGAGCATGTCTTATATTAAGTCATTGTATCTTCACAATCCTCTGAGAGCCTGCTATTTTCATCCTTTGACAGATGAGGCAACTGAGACACAAGGATGTTAAATAAGTTGCCCAAGGCCACCTAGCTAGTAAGCACTGAACCAGTCTGAATGCAGAACTGGTGTGTTCACCCACCCACTGCAGAAGCCTCCAGCCACCAGGGAGATTTACCACTTATTGTGTCTTGCCCACCTTACAGACGGATTATACTTAATTATCCCAATAACCTTCAGCATCATTATCACATCTCTTTCTTGCATGAGCCTGTGGATGCTCTCAAAGGCTAAGTCACTTGTTCAAGAGCACAGAGCCACTCGATGGCAGAGCTGGGTGTATGTTGAGGTTCATGGCTCCCAAAGTCCGCTCTCTTCTTTTCACATCAAAGTGCCTGTCAAAATAAAGTAGCACAAGGAAATTCTTGGCAACTTGCAAAACACTCTGCAGACAATGACAATGGTATTACCTTTCTCAGAGGTTCTGGCTCTCTCTCTCTCCAGATCTTGCAGGTTCACAACTGCTTTTACTGGTAAGACAACTGTTTCAGAGCAGTGAGTTAATTTGCCAACATCATGCAGGAAACAGGAGAGCTGGGATTGGAAGCAGTGAGCCCCGCCCCATGGTGGTCACCATGGTCTCTTTGCCCTTCTCACTGGGGACCCTGAGGCTCAGGGGTAATGGCTAAGGTGCTCTGCATAAAGAATGGTGTATCCTTCTACAGAGTTGATTTTATTCAGAGATTTGGGTGAAATACCATTTTTATGTTAAACATAGCAATATTGGTGCACTGGAATGCAACATTCACATAGGTGTTTATAATAAAACGTGAAACTTCAAAATAGTTTTGCCTTTGCTCCCGAAGCTTGGGACCCCAGACCCCCAGGGACGTAGATTAGTCTTCTCAGCCAGTGCGGGTACTCGGGAAGCTCCAGAAGCAACTCCTACATCATGCACCAGAATACTGGGGACAAAATAGAGACAGAGCAGGGACATTGGTATCTTACACTGGTCGGTTTTATACTGGTGGAGGAGCTGATTGCTTAGATGTGACTAAAACTGCTCGGAACATGAGGTGAGATGGAGAGGTGTTTTATCACTGTATACTCTGTGTTGCTTTCGCTTGCTGTACGCTGTGTAAGCGGTGCCTCTGGGACTGGATGAGAGCCTCTTCCTTCCCGCCTCTCAGACCTCCCTGCATGTATTTCCCTTCTCTACCACTGGGGGTCACAAGTACCCACAGTAATTCTCCGTCTCTTTTTTTAAGGAAGCAGAGAAGCTACCTTTTCCCTGAAGCAAGGGAGTCCTGCCTCATGGATAATGGAAGGGGTAAGGGCTGGGGACGATACGGGTTGGGTGGGTGGGGAGGGATTGGGGAAGGGGAAATAAGGAGCAGGCGGAGCTTGAAGCCACCGGGTTGGAGGGCTGGAGCTTGGGTCTCCTCCCGAGGAAGCTGCCTGCTGCTGACCACCTGGGGGTAGTAAAAAAGCAGGTGGAAAGTGGTGGAAAGAACTACAGGATGTTAACCACACCTCCTTCACCTGCAGGCTAAATAGCCTGCCTGTGTGCTGCTAATGGGCAGGCAGGATTAAGAACTGGTTTAGGATGAGGTCATATTTTACAGGCAAATAGACAGGAAAAACATGGAGTAAGAAAAGAAAGCTGAGGAAATCCGTGCGTATGGCCAAAGGGTAAGTGACTGAAGCTTGGGAAACATTTTGTTGGGTCTTTCTCCTCCAAGGGGCTGGAAACTCAGTGTTCTCAGGCTTTGTATTCCCAGCTCCTGGTGTAGCTCACAGGGAGTGCTAGAAAGAAGTAAGGAGGGAGTAGAGGAAGGACAGGAAAAAGAGAGGGAAAAAAGAGTGGAAAGCATGTGTGGTAAGACAGGGTTTGTGGTAGATGGCCCCCAGTGATTTCCATCTTCTGGTGTCCAGGCCTTTGTGTCACCTCCTCCCCTTGAGTGTGGGCTAGTCCCTAGTGACTCACTTCTAATAAACAGAATGTGGAAAAAGTGATGGGGTGGCGCTTCCAAGATTAGGTACCAAGAAGGCCGTACCTTCTGTCTTGAGAGTCCTTTCTTGCCCTCTGGCTCATTTGCTTTGAGGGAAGACCGCATGGCAAGGAACCGCTGTCTCTGGCAACCGCTGAAGAACTGAGTTCTGTCGACAAGCACGCGAGTGAGTTTCGGAGCAGGTCTTCCCCTGTGAGCCTTGACATGACTGCAGCCCCAGCTGACATCCCTGCCGTGGCCTTGTGAGAAACCCCAAGTCAGAGGCACCCCGCCGACCACACTGGACTCCTGACTCACAGAGACTGTGACATAATCAGTGTTTGTTATTTTAAGATGCTGATTTTATGGTGAAATTGTTAGGCAGCAACAGGTCACTACCAGAGATTTCGGTACCTGAACACTGGGGTGTGGCTATAACAAATTCCTAGAAAAGTAGAAGTGTAGGTAGTGGGTGGGGCCTGGAAGGATTTTAGAGAAATCCTAGATTACCTTGAACAGATTTTTGTTTTGTTTTGTTTTTTTTAATTTTTTTTAACGTTTTTTATTTTATTTTTGGGACAGAGAGAGACAGAGCATGAACGGGGGAGGGGCAGAGAGAGAGGGAGACACAGAATCGGAAGCAGGCTCCAGGCTCCGAGCCATCAGCCCAGAGCCTGACGCGGGGCTTGAACTCACGGACCGCGAGATCGTGACCTGAGCTGAAGTCAGACGCTTAACCAACTGAGCCACCCAGGCGCCCCATGAACAGACTTTTTGTAGACATCTGGGCTTTGAAGTCACGGCTCTCAATTGTTACACTTCCACACCTCTCAGGAAATGCAGAGACTGCGCATATATGCAAGAATCATTATGCAAATATTTGTGTTCCTCTTCCGCAACTCTGGAGAAGTTCATTGCTTTTTATGTTTTTAAACATGAGTGTGCTATCATTGCAATTACCCCAAGGATACTTAAGCTCCTTTTATGTGCCTTGCACCATGCCAGACACTGGCAAGACAAAAGTGAATGAAATCATTTTTGTTCTCGAGAACACAGTCTAGTCAGGCGTTTTTATTTTTGTTTTTTGTTTTTAAAACTGGATCCCAGGTTGAGAAGTCCTTGCATCTGAGAGCTATATGTATTCATTTTATTGATAGCAGTGATCATCCCAAAGACTGTGTGCCATTTGAGATGTGATAGACTCGAGTCAAGTGCACACATAGAAGCTCTTTTCTTAGTAACCATCTTCTCTTTACAGCTGTAATATAATGTCAACATGATCAGCTCCAAGCGATATGTTGAAGGCGTGTTGTTGAGACAGGCTCACTGAAAAGTGCCTGATGAGCTTCTGTGGACCCCATTCGACTCAAGGGCAGCTTACTAACCATGCACACCCTGCAGGAAAGAGAACTGGGCTGAGAGCCAGAAGTAGGGGGTTAAGTCTTGTCATTGCCTTTGACTGAGTGATGTCGGGCTAATCACTTGGATTTTCTGTACTTCACAGAATCACTATTAATGGAAACACACACCTACAGAATTCTCGTGAATATTACATGCAACCGTGTATGTGAAAATGCCTTGAAAAATGTTGTGTTCCTCACGTGTATGGGGATAATCTTGCAATATGATGGAAATTAAATGACAATTTCCCTTCTCTTTTTTTTTTTTTAACCTGGTAACAGTTTTCTAGGTTCTGACAACCTTTCCACAAGTATTTCAGAGAAAAGTACCATTAGCCAGAGAAAGATTTTAGATTTAGCATTAACCATATACAATTTATGAAAGCAAGTAAAATACGTCTTGTCCCTTTTTCCTTGGGGGACCCAGCCAGGCATATTTTCATTTCCTTCACATGCCACCTTCTTTTCTTCTTTTTGCACCTTCCCTCTGTCTGTCTTTCCTTCCTTTCCCTGAAAAATGGGGGGGGGGGGGGCTAAGATACATTTGGCCAAATAAGACATATAAATAGTATTTAGGGTTAGCAAGGCAATAGAGAACAAGACACTTTCATACCCTGCTGTTGGAATTACAAATCGGTATAGTCTTTTAAGAGGACCAGGTGGCTATATTTCAAAATCTTTAAAGTATGTGCCCTTTGACCCTATAAAGTCCACTTCCAGGAGTTATTTCTCTAAGAATTACTGGCATACATGTGTATTTTATGTAGAGAGAGGTGATCATAACAATGCTGTTTAAAATATGAAAAATTGGAAAGAATACAAATCCCGTAGGGTGTTGATTATGGTACACTGATACCATGGACTGCTATGCAGCCATTGAAAAGAATCGGATAGATCTATGTATGTGCTGGCATGGAAAGATCTCTAAGACATTATAAGCAAGAAAACCAATGTACTGATGCATTTTAGTTCTAGAACGAATATTTACTGAGCACTTAATATATCAAACACTGATATTGATGCAAGAAATACAGCAGGGAGCAATTCAGGCAAAGTTCCTGCCCTCATGGGGTTCGCCTTGTAGCTGAAGATTAATGTTTAAAATGTGACCCCATTTAGGTTAGAAAGAACCATGTAGGGATATGTTTCTTTTTTCTTTCTTTCTTTTTTTAATGTTTATTTATTTTTGAAGGAGAGAGAGACAGAGTGTGAGTGGGGAAGGGGCAGAGGGAGAGGGAGACACAGAATCCGAAGCAGGCTCCAGGCTCTGAGCTGTCAGCACAGAGCCCCACGCGGGGCTCGAACCCACAAACTGCGAGATCATGACCTGAGCCAAAGTCGGACGCTCGACCGACTGAGCCACCCAGGCACCCCCAGATATGTTTCTAAATGGGTAGAAAATGACACGAAAGATGTAAAGATGAATCTAACTTCGTCTCTACTCTTGTGCCTTTCAGTGAGTAGGAAGCACGTTCTTAACTCAGAAACGGGGACACAGGGACTGGATGGGCACAAGCCCGTGTGTCTGAGTCACAGGGACAGAAGGAAGAAGTGTGTTCAGGCAGTACTGGACTGGCAGAAAGAGGACTAGATGATTATTTTTCTCTTTCACACATGCATTTTACAAACAGACAATATACAATCACCGAATGGTATACTACTATACTCTCAGCAACCCAAAGAGTTCTGCAAACCCACGCTCCATGATAATTCAGCAGTTCTATGCATGACTCAGCGCTCATCACGATAAGTGTACTCCTTAATCCCCCTCACCTATTTCACCCATTCTCCCACCCACTTATCCTCTGGTAACTATCAATTTGTTTTCTATAGTTAAGAGTCTATGTTTTGGTTTGTCTCTCTCTTTTTTCCTTTGTTTTGTTTCTTAAATTCTACATATGAATGAAATCATGTGGTATATGGCCTTCTCTGAAGGACTTATTTTGCATAGCATTATTACTCTCTAGATCCATCCATATTGTTGCAAAAGGTGAGATCTCATTCTTTTTTATGGCTGAATAACATTCCATATATATATGTGTGTGTGTGTGTGTGTGTGTGTGTGTATGTATATATATATACCACTTCTTTTCCATTCATCTATCAATGGACACTTGGGCTGCTTCCATGGTTTGGCTATTATAAATAATGCTGCAATAAATATAGAGGTGCATGTATCGTTTTGAATTATGTTTTGAATTACATTTTGAATTGTTTTTGTATTCTTTGGGTAAATATCTAGTAGTGCAACTGCTGGACCATAGGGTAGTTCTATTTTCAATTTTTGAGGAAACTCCATACTGTTTTCCACAGTGGCTGCACCAGTTTGTATCCCCACCAACGGGGCATGGGGCACAAGGGTTCCTTTTTTTCTGCATCCTCGCCCACACCCTTTGTTTTTTGTGTTTTTGATTTTAGCCATTCTGATGGGTGTGAGGTGATATCTCATTGTGGTTTTGATTTGCATTTCCCTGATGAAGGGTGAGGTTGAGCATCTTTTCATGTGCTGTTTACCATCTGGGTATCTTCTTTAGAGAAATGTCTGTTCATGCTTCTGTCCATTTTTTAAATTGCATTATTTTCTGGGGTGTTGAGTTTTATAAGTTCCTTATGTATTTTGGAAACTATCTCCTTATCAGATATGTCACTGCAAATACCTTCTCCCATTCAGTAGGTTGTCTTTTAGTTATGTTGATTGTTTCCTTTGTTGTGCAGAAGTTTTTGTTTTGTTTTTTTTTTTAATTTAATGTAGTCCCAATAGTTGATTTTTGCTTTAATTTCCCTTGCCCCAGGAGACATCTAGAAAGAAGTTGCTACAGTTGATGTCAGAGAAATTACTACCTATGATCTCTTCTATGGTTTTTATGGTTTCAAGGCCTCACATTTAGGTCTCTAATCTATTTTGAATTTATTTTTGTGTATAGTGTAAGAAAGTGGTCCAGTTTCATTCTTTTGCATTTTGCTGTTAGTTTTGGACATTTTGTTGTCCATTTCTTGAGGAGGCTGTGTTTTCCCATTATATATTCTTGTCTCCTTTGTCGAAAATTAATTGACCATATAAGTGTGGGCTTATTTCTGGACTCTCTATTCTGTTCAGTTGATGCACGTGTCTATTTTTGTGTTACACGTACCATACTGGTTTGATTACTACAGCTTTATAGCATATCTTTAAATGTGGGATTGTGATATCTCCAGTTTTGTTCTTTTTCAAGATTGCTTTAGCTATTCAGGATCTTTTGTGGTTTCATACACATTTTAGGAATATTAGTTCTAGTTCTGTGAAAAGTGCTGTTGGTGTTTTGATAGGGATTGCATTAAATCTTTAGATTGTTTTCTTCCCATTAACTCTTTATTCTGTAGAGCATGGAATTCTTGTCAAAGCTGTCACTTACTAGCTATTTAACTTCTGGTTTTTGAGTCTCAGTTTCTTCATCTGTAAAATGAAGAGAAAAATTTCTGCCCCCAAAGGCCATGAAGATTAAATCAAATGACATAGATGAGAGAGATTTGCCATCTAGAAGACATTGTGAAAATATAAAATAAGCTTATTATTAATAAGAGGCCAGGTTGAGGAACCAGGGAAAGCTTTCAAGCAGATTTTCAACATGCTTTATTTAAAAAAATTTTTTTAAATAAATGTGATTCATTTATTTACTTATTTTGAGAAAGAGAGTGCAAGAGAGAGAGAGCGAGAGAGAGCAGGGGAGGGGCAGAGGGAGAGAGAGAATCCCAAGCAGGCTCTGTGCTGTCAGAAGCAGAGCCCAATACAGGATTTGATTCCATGAACTGTGAGATTGTGACCTGAGCCAAAATCAAGAGTGGGATGCTTAACTGATGAAGCTACCCGGGCGGCCCTCAACATGCTTTAGAAAGAGCTCTCTGGTAGCACATAAAACATGCCCGAGAAAGGGAACGCTGGGATAGAGAGACCGATGTGGTTTGTTGGATCAGTGGAGGTGAATGGTCACGAAGGACATTGGCACTGGCTATGGACCAAAGGATTCTCCATGTGAGAGAGTGTGGAGAAGAAGGCAGAAATGGTGACCCTGAAATTGTAGTCTGAGTGGCTGGGAAGACAAGGATGACATTAACCACAGCGGGTAATTTGTGTATTTGTTTGTCAGTGTTTATTGAGTGCACGTTTCTTTGCAGGCATTGGTCTCAGGGCCTGGGGTATATCCATGAACACTGCACCAGCGTTCCCTGTTCTCATGGGCGTACATTCTGGAGGGGTGTCGTGGATCTTTGCCAGCTGCTAAAATGAGGTATCCATAGCCCAATCCAAGGATGAGCTTGAGTCAACATGATCTGAAATGCAGACTGTGTGTCTGTCTATATGAAAGAGGCTTCATGTCTAGGAAAGGTCTCTGAAACTGTAAGAAATTTTTTTCTTTCTTACTTTTCATTACAGGACATTTCAAACATTGGCCCTGGGGATTAGTATAATGAACTCTCATGTACCTATCATTCAGGTTTAATAATTATCAACCTACAGCCAATTCATCAACTCTCATGCAATTTCCTTCCCCCGTTGCTCTGCCCCGATTTATTTTAAAGTAATTTTCAGATATTGTTTCTTTTTATTCATAAATATTAAGTATTCTAATACGTATCTCCAAAAGATTAGGATTTTAAAGGGGCACCTGGGTGGCTCGGTTGATTGAGTGGCCGACTTTGGCTCAGGTCATGATCTCGTGGTCCATGGCTTCAAGCCCCGCATCAGGCTCTGCGCTGACAGCTCAGAGCCTGCTTCAGACTCTGTGTCTCCCTCTCTGTCTGCCCTTCCCCTGCTCACAGTGTGTCTGTCTCTCTCTCTCTCTCTCTCAAAAATAAACATTAAAGAAATTTTTTTAGGAAAACTTTAGATACATAATCACCATACCATTGTTATACCAAAAAAATGAATAATAATTCTTCAGTGTGCTAAGATGAACTACTCTGAGGTTGCTGATGTGAATATTTAGAGGAAAGAGTTTGTGTAATCGACTATACCTTTTAGGAGTCCTCCCACCAAAAGCAAGGATCAACTCAAAACAATGTAGCTGGAACCCTGTGTGCTGTTTATATCTTGCTGCAGGGAAGAGGCTGATCAACAAGTAAAGGAATAAGTGGGTAGATCATTGCAGTTACTAGTAAGTGCCAGGAGGAAAATGAAGCAGGGTGGTGTGGTGGTGCTCGCGGGAAGGGGTGTGCTCCTCTCCTAGGAATGTGGCATCCATTGATTCAGGGAGAAGGACCGGTGAGAGCAAAGACCCTGCCGATGAGAGGGCTGGTGAGGCTGGAATGTGGGAAGAGATGGGGATACTGGTAGGAAATGTGAGGTCAGATCACGCAGTCATGGGAAGGAGCGTGGGGTTTTTATCCTGGGTGGGAAAGACCCTGAGGGCTCTGAGTGGGAGAATTAGCTGATTTGTTAAGAAAATCTAGCCCAGGCCGTTGTATGGAAAACGGATTGGAAGCAGGCCATGGGGGCTGCCAGGTGGAAAAACGATGGCAGCAGGGAGACAAATCAAAGGCACCTGCAGCTGTCATCCTATATCTTGTAGGGTAGTAGAAACAAAGGGAAGAATTGGATGAATATGGGAGAGATTCTTAGAAGGAGATGAAAGAGAACCAGCAGGTTTGGAGATGGCAAAGCTCATTTTTAAAGCACTCAGGATAAGGTGCCGATGCACTGGTTTGAGATATGGTGTGAAGATATTTGAGGGCACCCATCAGAATGGCTGGGTTCACCCTGCACAGTTGCACTCAGGGACCTGGCCTCCAGCCAGCCTTTCCGGTGAGCTCACACACACAGCACAATGTGCCAGGCAGTAATGATGCAGTGAGGCCCGTCCATCCCCCACCCCCTTCATAGAAAAAAAAAAAAAGAAAGAAAGAAAGAAAAAACTTCCTTCATGAAAAAAAAAAATCTGACCCAACTACTGCCTCAAGGAAGGTCTTCCTCCTCGATTTGGGGGGAAGTTTTTATGCATCTTGTAGATTTTGGATAAAATGAGCAGAAATAAAAGTGGGGAACACTGGAGGCAGGTTTGGTTCTAGTTTATTCCTTCCAATGTCCCCATCCTACCCAGAGTCTCCCTCGGTGTTGAGGAGGGGGCAGTGAGGGATGGCGATGAGACGAGAAGGGGAGCGTGATGGTAGCTGTTTCAGTATTTCACTGTAGTTAGTCATTTCCATTATGAGGTCAAATCATTGTCCTGGGTTCCATTTTTGTTCCCGCTGCCTCAGTTCTACTTGGTCTCAATTCCCTCTTCCTATCATTTGTTTATCTCCTAAAACACTAAAACGATTTTTTTTCTAATCTCTAATTTCTCATTTCTGTGTTGTATAACACTTGTGCTTTTTAGAGTCGATATTCAACATTTTTCTTGACTTTGGTTCTGTATTCCTTGAAACAACTGTTAGTGTCAGGTGTTTTCGTTTAGAATATCCTAAAGCTGTACACTTAGACAAAAGATTGCATCTATATCTACCATTCCAACTCTTTGCTCTATTAACAGTGACTAAGTGCAAAGCTGTATTGTGTTTTAGGAAAAAAAGATCCTCATAACTTCATCTTTAGGTTTCCTCACGTTTGAGGTAAACACACAGTAGATCATTTGTATATACCAGTTTCTTGAAGAACACAAAACATTTGTTTCCCCCCTAGGGAAACCATTTAAGAGCCAATTAAATTATGAAACAGTTATTTTTTTAATGTAATTATATATTCTTAAGCAAATGTAAACTGATGTAGCTGTTGCACGCGCAATGTAATTTAATGATAAACAGTGCTAATTAGCACAGAGCCTGATGCGGGTCTCAAACCCACAAACCGGGAGATCATGACCCGAGCAGAAACCAAGAGTGGACGGACACTCAACCGAGTGAGCCACCCAGGCACGTTCAAGGAGCAATTTAAACACTTACTGTATGTTCCATTCTAGTTAAGACACTAAAGGGGCTAAAAGAGGAAGAAGAAGGTACAGTCCATTATCAAACTGTTTCAGTCTAACAGAGGGAGAAAGTATGTATTTATTAGAAACTAATATGGAGCCAAAAAAGGTATAAAAGAAAGGTGGAGTGGAGTATAGAGAGAGGTAGATGTAAATGAGAAAGAAAGTCAGCCCCCTGTAAGGACACTTGAGGAGTAGTCCCTTACTCCCCCAGCCCTAACATCTCACCTTCACCTTAGCCACAGGATTCTGTCTTTTTCAGGAAGCATCCGTTTTATTGGGAAAGGAGCGGTATAGTTTTAGCCACCATATTTCCTAAAGCAAAGAATCTGGACAGATGGTGTGACAATGAATGTTTTCTCCTGAATCCTCAAAAGTATTCATACAAAGGGGCGCCTGGGTGGCTCAGTCGGTTGTGTCCAGCTTCAGCTCAGGTCATGATCTCGTGGTCTGTGAGTTCAAGCCCTGCGTCGGTCTCTGTGCTGACAGCTCAGAGCCCGGAGCCTGTTTCGGATTCTGTGTCTCCCTCTCTCTCTGACCCTCCCCCGTTCAAGCTCTGTCTCTCTCTGTCTCAAAAATAATTAAACGTTTAAAAAAATTTTTTTTAAAGTATTCATATGAAAAGATTTACAAAGCCATAACAATTAGATCACATTTGATTATCCAATTAACAAATTTTCTTTACTGACAAAAGATATAATTAGGTGTACTGGAAAATCTGGGACAGATGTTTTCTCATATATTTGCTGCATCCCTAATCCTAGGCCTTGGCAAGACTGGCAAAATTTGGCCTGTTCTCTTGAGAAAGGGGACCTAAACTGAGTCCCCTAAAAATTATCATTGGGGGTGCCTGGGTGGCTCAGTCCTCAGCCGTTTAAGCGTCCGACTCCTGATTTAGGCTCAAGTCATGGTCTCATGGTTTGTGAATTCGAGCCCCACATCAGGCTGTGCACTGATGGTGGAGAGCCTGTTTGGGATTCTCTCTCTCCCTCCCTCTCTGCCCCTGCCCGGCTGGCATGCTCTCTCAAAATAAGTAAACATAAACACTTAATTTTTTTTTTAATTTGAAAATTATAAATGAGTTTCTGGACTAAATCGGCTGATTCACAGAACTGTGGGCTGTTCGTTTCTAACGTAGACTTGGCTTAGAACAACCTGTAATTGGGAACTCTCTGCCATGGTTTACTGATACAGACCTACTAAGGTATTTTTGAAATATTTCCTCTACTTTCATGGCCATTGGTATTTCAGAAGATTGAGGACCAGCCAGGGCCCCAGGAGGCCCTCCAGGATTTGTCCAGGCCTTGGGGAGGGGTTACTTTGCCTGGACAATAGCAGGGAATGGGGAGGGAAAGAGCATTAGAATGGACTTTAAACAGCGAGGCTTCCTATAGGATTTATTCCATTCATTCCAGTCCATCGGAATGAGGGGACACCTGCCCCACTTTGGCACCAGTGCCACCAGGAGCTAAGAAAGAAGAACTCAGTGAAGTGGGCTCCCAGATGCAAATGATTACGGGGAGCAGGCAGATAAGACCCAGAATTCGTGGACAGGTGCAAGGAGCACATGACATCCTGTCTCTTTTACCTACCTTCGTTTGGGTGTTTAATTAATTAATTAATTAATTAATTTCTGTTTTAAGGTTTATTTATTTTTGAGAGAAGCCGGGGGGAGGGTCAGAGAGAGAGGGAGACACAGAATCGGAAGCAGGCTCCAGGCTCAGAGCCGTCAGCACAGAGCCTGATGCGGGACTCAAACTCATGGACCGTGAGATCGTGACCTGAGCCCAAGTTGGACACTTAACCCACTGAGCCACCCAGGCGCCCCTAATTTTATATTTATTATAAGGAAACAGTAACGAGAAGAGTTGCCGATGACACTTAGTTTACTTTGGTATCAAGAACACAAAAGACAGTGGTGATCCCCTGCAGAGAGCAGGCCTGATGTGAGGTACAACCAGGGTGGCGCCCCAATAAGCTCTCACCAGAGTCAGGCCAGGCAAAGACGACTCTCCATTTTTTCAAGAGAAGTCGGACGTCAATATTTTTATTCATATTTCCAACTTCGGGCATTCCATTAAAATATTTAGAAAATACCTTCTGAGCCATAATTCTGCAGTCAGTTAAAACCGGTTTCATTCCGGGGCGCCTGGGTGGCTCAGTTGGCGAAGCGTGGGACTGTAGCTCAGGTCATCATCTTGCAGTTTGTGGGTTTGAGCCCTGTGTCGCATTCTGTACTGACAGCATGGAGCCTGCTTTGGATTCTCTGTCTCCCCCTCTCTCCTCTCTCTCTCATTAATAATAATAATAATAATAATAATAATAATAATAATAATAAATACATTTAAAAAACCTGGTTTTGGGGTGCCTGGGTGGCTCAATCAGTTAAGTGTCTGACCTCGGCTCAGGTTGTGATCTCGCAGCTTGTGAGTTTGAGCCCCACATCAGGCTCTGTGCTGACAGCTCAGAACCTGGAGCCTGCTTCAGATTCTGTGTCTTTCTCTCTTTGTCCCTTCCCAGCTCACACTCTGTCTCTCTCTCTCTAAAAAACAAATAAACATTAAAAAAATTAAAAAACAAAACAAACCTGGGTTCATTCCCTGAAGAAATGGACCCTACCTCTTAGTAAGCTGCCATATTCCTGGATGGATAAAACACACACTAACTTGAGCATGAAATGAGAATATCTGTGGTATATAAAGGGTATTTAATATGTGTCCAACCCCTTCCTCTCCTTCCCATTATAAAACAATATTTGTGTGGTAGGAAAAAAAAAACCCATGATAGGGTTTCCATCTCTTTCTTACTCCTTTCTGAGAAGGGTGAATCCCTTCCTCCAGTTGGAGAACAGGCAAGAAAAAAAAAAAAAACACTTGAGTCTTTGCTGATGAGGGGGATGGGAGGGAAGTGAGCAGAGGCCTACATTTCTGTGCTCCAGAATGGACTCACAGACAGAAGAGTCTGGAGAAGAAGAGAAAGGTTGGAGCAAAGGGGAAAGGAAGACTATAGAGAGAGATTCAGGGCATTTGCTTAAGGGAAAGCAACTTTAGGAAAAGAGAAGGGAAGAATTTAAAGGAACCTTAAAATATTCCACCATGTAGTATATATATAACCCTCTGCTCTGTACACACGAGACCTAAAACAAAGACAAAAACATAAGTCAGAACCAAGAGTGCCCCTCAACGTATTTGTAGTCAGATCTGTGTTTGCTCTGAGAAGAGAATGAGGCAGTCAGGTTGGGTCACCTTAGGCTGTGCCACAAAGAACAGTCATGACTAAAGGTGACAAAGGTGTGCTGACCTCATTTTACCAACCGAGGACAGGAGGTCTGACAACGGGATAAGGTATTTTGACCATAAAGGAATGTCATGGAAAATCCAGGTCTTAAGACTGGCTATTATGGCAAGAAAAGAAGGCTCACTGAAAAGTGGGGAGGTGAGGGCAGAGGCGGTGGCCAGTGGTGGGGGAGGAGGTAAGGGTGCATGGTGCCTCCAGGCCCAGGCCAGCAGGTGCATGGTGGGGGGGTCAGCAGAGGCTTTATGCCGTGAATATATCTTCTTTTCAAGTTAGAAGTGGGACCTGGGTTGTCATTAGCCGTAATTTATCTTTAGAGCTACTCGAGGCTACAAGCTTTTCCTTCACTCTTAGTGTGTCAAAGCAGGTAAGACCCTGAACATCACGTCCAACATAGTCGCTCCAAGGTTTGGAATTTAGAAGCATTTTTATGTGTGCAGTGGGCAGCATTTTTATGTGTACCAGTGAATTTGTAACTTCACTGGTTATCCTTTTTCGTGCTTGTAGAATGTGGGTCTGGACATTCAATGCAGGAGCTAGCCTGCTCTGCTGAGTCTGTTATCTTGTGAGCTTGGCTCATCCCAAACTCACAAGGTTGGATCCTGAGGAGATGTTTTTGAACGCGGGGTGGGTCACCTATCTCAGTGTGCTCATAAAGGTGAGAAAGGGAAGGAAGAGCGGAGGGCTCTGGAAATCTGGTTTTGCCCCTGGTGTCCCCACTGGCTCTCAATTCCTAATCTCCAGGGCAGGTCAACTAATCTTCAGGGACCTCAGTGTCAAATGAGAATGTTCCTGTCTTTGCATCTGAGGATAGGATGAGATATAGATGTAAAAGCCCTCGAAAATGTCATAATACCCCCAATTTACTTAGTGCTAACTTACGAGCCAGGCACTATATTGCTTCATTTCATCCTCTGATGGAAGCAATATTAGCCCTATTTTACACATGAGGAAACTGAGTAACAGGGAGATTAAGCAGCTTGCCCAGGGCCACACATCTGATAGTCTGACTTCAGAGTTAACTACCTCATGGTAGATCTCAGAGATATTATCCACAGGCAGACGGTCATGGTCAGGAGGAATCAGACTAACCTGGTTCTTAGCTCTCTGGCCTTGGCAAAGTTAGTTAATGTCTCTGTGCCTCAGTTTCCTCATCTGTAAAATATGGATAATGAATTTCTCCACCTTAGAGGACTGTTTTTAGGTAATGCATAGGAAGTCATCACACATTATCCAGATATGTCCAACAAATAACTGTTATTAGATGAAGCCCTAGCCAGGGAACATGGATGCAGAGGGAA
Source organism: Neofelis nebulosa (assembly GCF_028018385.1). Classification (NCBI taxonomy): domain Eukaryota; kingdom Metazoa; phylum Chordata; class Mammalia; order Carnivora; family Felidae; genus Neofelis; species Neofelis nebulosa. The sequence goes on along the minus strand of NC_080791.1, from coordinate 40,457,101 downwards.
AAAGAAGAGGTGTGGTAGAGGGTCACCATGGGAGGTCTGGGGACCCCACAAAAGCACCAAACTTGTTTTGATTTCTCCTAATGCCGAAGGTAGGTGCTGGGTGCCAGAAGGATCCTGTGTAAAGGAATGGAGTCCGGGACTGATGGGCCACAGGCATGTGTTAGATGAAAGAGCAGGCAATGAATTCTCAGGAACTTCAGCCAAGTGCTCATGTACTTCTCTGATGCCTGGGCCCTGGACGGAGAGTCCAGTCTCCTCTGAGGATAGACCATTTTGCACATCTAGCCGTCCATGCCCTCAGTGATGGAGTCTGAGGGAGTCAACTAATTGACTGGTGAGTGGCAGTCCTCTGTCTCCTGCTTTTGATGGAACAGGTGATGACAGGCCCTTACAAACAAGCTGGATATCCATGTTCAATCTGTATCTTCAGTGACTCACAAAGCTTGGCTGGGATGGGTGGCTTTGGGGCCAAAGATATAGACGTTCTCATAGGGCACTATTGAGAACTTCTTCTCCAAGCATAGAAACCGACTCTAATCCACAATAAAGAAGCTTCAGCATGGCTGTGGACATTAATTTAGGGACCAGGCCAAGCCAGGCCCTGGCAAATTAACTTGGGAGGAAAAAAAAAAAAACAAAAAAACCCTCAATTCTAGTTAAACGACCATAAGAAGAACCTAGAATGGATCACTCATATTTAAAATTCTGCCCTAGGCTGAGATTACTACTCACTGGCATTGGAGACAAAAGTACAACATTACTGGCTGAGGCCCTTGTGGGCTGATAGCAGCCAGTCTCTGGGGAAGAGGCCTGGGCTGATAACATCATCTCTGCAGGGCAGAATATTCTTTGGTAATGAAAGTGCTCCCAAGACACAGGAGGCCGGTTACACATCCCAGCCAGCTGAGGCTCCAGGACCATCTGGTAGCACCTTTTCCCTGAGAGACAGAGTTGGCATTGGTCCCCGGGCCCTATTGTTCTTTCCAGTGTCCCCCTTCCCAAATAGCTTGTCTTTGGACTGATTTCCCTATGACTAGGTCCCCTTGTCCCCAGCTTTTAAGAACAAGCATGAAGATCCCCAAATAAATTTCCTTCTGTAACAGTTAAAACCATCAACATTGGTGTAGCTCTTCCCCTTGAAGCTTTCTGCTTATGATTTGTAGCTTATAGTTATTTATCTTTTCTAGGAAAGTAATACTGTTCTGGTAAACATTAATCCATAAACAAAGAACTTCTAATAGAGCCAAAAATTAAACAACTTTAACTCTATGTATTTTTCCCCATAAATAACCTATTCTGGACAGTGTACGATAATAGAAAGGCACTGACCTGGTGTTCAGCAGACTCTGAGGGAAGGGTCAGCCCCTTCTGCTTGAACATTGATTTTTGTTTTTTTTGTTTTTTTTTTTTCAACGTTTTTTATTTATTTTTGGGACAGAGAGAGACAGAGCATGAAAGGGGGAGGTGCAGAGAGAGGGAGACACAGAATCGGAAACAGGCTCCAGGCTCCGAGCCATCAGCCCAGAGCCTGACGCGGGGCTCGAACTCACGGACCGCGAGATCGTGACCTGGCTGAAGTCGGTCGCTTAACCGACTGCGCCACCCAGGCGCCCCCTTTCTGCTTGAACATTGAGCTGTTAGGTTAGATTCAAGTCTGAAATGACCAGGGCAATAACTCTCGCTCTGAGGTTTGCCCTGAAGGGAACAGAAAAGTCAGAAAAGGTAAAGATCATGCAACCATCAGTGGAGACAGAGCATTTGCATCTTTGACCCTGCCCTGCCCCACTAGGTCATTGGATCCCCCTACTGGTCTCTGCCGTGGGGGTGTGCTGGCTACCAGGAGGAAGACTGGCTGGAAGGTGGGGTTTTTTGTTGTTCGTTTTTACTCTTTTGTGGTACAATATCTCTCTTTCCAGACTAGTCTTCACTTCAGGAAAAGAGTAGGACATCTTCCCATTGCTAGGCAGCGGTATATATATCTTGTAAGTGATCTATATAAAACGCATCTTTTTTAAAACTGACAGAACCATTTTCTCCCAGAGTTCACCCTGCATGACATCATCAAGCTTTCCCATCCTTCTCTTGAGGTGGAGAAGGATTCAGAGGTTGTAATACTCCCTATGCCAGAGCAAGACCACCCGCACCAGGTGTTGGAATAAGCCTAGATTCTAATTTTAGCTCTGAGATTCACTAGCTGGGCAACATCAGGCAGATTTCTTAACCTCTCTGGATCTCAGTTCCTTCACCATGCACAGTAATAGTATCCATCTCATAGAGATGTGAGGGTTCAATGAAAAGTCCATATGTCTCATGTGTCTAGCACACAATAAACACTCACTTTTGGCTGTGGCTGCTGTTCTTGTTTACAGTAATATTAAAAGGGCAAGTGGCTGTTTCAGCCATGTTGCAAACTGATTACCTACAGAAAATTTTGATTATGTTCTTTGTATATTTCATACTGTGGGAGCAAAAACCGTTATGCATTCAATAAAAGAAATGGATTCTGTTAGACAGCTGGTTTACAGACTCATCTTGGCCACTCATCAGCCACCAACCTTGGCAAGTGACTTATCTCTGAGAGCCCGTTCCTGTCTTTTCCAGCTGGACCAATCATACCTGCCTCCCGGGCCTCACGGAGCTTTACAAAGGGGACATGAGATGGTGTTTGTAAAGTGGTTTGGAAAAGGTTTCAAGTACTATCCAGATTGAAAGGTATTATTGTTGGGATGTGAGATGCTGAGCTCCTGTGAGCATATTTTGATTTGCATTTGGACTTGGGAGCAAGTGTAGGGAACACCAGTCCTGCTCATTTTTGTCACACTAGGACTCTCGGTAGGTGTCAACATGTTGATTTATTTTGTTGAGAAACCAGCTAGGAATCTTGAACCTCTCTCCTTTGTTTCTCTCCCCTTCCTCCTCCAGGGTTTGATTTTTCTTCCCATATAGTTTCATTTCACTGTTGGCAGCCACTGTTGGTTTCACCTATTGTGAATCGAATCCTCTCACATTAAGAGGCCATCAGCGGGGCGCCTGGGTGGCTCAGTCGGTTAAGTGTCTGACTTCAGCTCAGGTCACGATCTCACGGTCCGTGAGTTCGAGCCCCGCGTCGGGCTCTGGGCTGATGGCCCAGAGCCTGGAGCCTGCTTCCGGTTCTGTGTCTCCCTCTCTCTCTGCCCCTCCCCTGTTCATGCTCTGTCTCTCTCTGTCTCAAAAATAAATAAACGTTAAAAAAAAAATTAAAAAAAAAAAAAAGAGGCCATCAGCTTGGAACACCGAAGCCATCTCTTCTATGCTTGAAACAGTCAGCGTGGGAACTGCTTTCTGTGGCAGACATCCTCTCTGTATTAGAAGGGAAGCCTGCAAAGTAGGGCAGGGTGCAGATGTCCGACAAGCCCCTCCATGGATTTCACCACATGGGGACAAGTCCAGAGTCCTCAAGGTGGCTTTGAGGCCTACCTAGACCAGTTCCTGCCCACTTCTCTGGCCCAGCCTAGCCTCCCAGCCCTGAGTTCACTCCTTCTGGGATGTCTTCTTAGTTTCTGGAATGTAATAACCCTCTCTCTCTTTTTTTTTTTTTTTATTAATTTTTTTTAAGTTTATTTATTTTTGAGAGAGACAGCACTAGCAGGGGAGGGGAAGAGAGAGAGAAGGAGAGAGACGTAGAATCTGAAACAGGCTCCAGCCTCTGAGCTGTCAGCACAGAGCCTGACGTGGGGCTTGAACTCATGAGCTGTGAGATCATGACCTGAGCTGAGGTCAGAGATTTAACCGACTGAGCCACCCAGGTGCCCATAACCCTCTCTCTTAAATCAGGGACCCCACTCCATCCCTTGGGCGTCCTAGCTTCAACCTCTGCACCATCATGACCTCTCTCTCTAAATTTGCTGTAGTCTGTCTTGTTGATAGTGGGGTGGATTCTGTTTTGGCTGAGGATGTGTGAGTCCTGGGGCATTTTTACCCTCCCTGGCAACAACCCTCCTTCTTCCCTTTCCCTCCCCTTTTAAGTAGACTATTTTTAATTTTTATTTATTTATTTATTTATTATTTTAGAAGGTGGGGAAGAGGAGCAGAGGGAGAGAGAGAGAGAATCCTAAGCAGAATCTTCTTAGGGAAAATCCTTAGAGAATCCTAAGCAGAATCTTCTTAGGGAAAATCCTTAGAGAATCCTAAGCCCCAACAAGGGGCTCCATCCAACAACCCTGGGAACATGACCTGAGCAGAAATCAAGAGTCAGACACTCAGCTGACTGAGCCACCCAGGCACCTCATAAGTAGACTATTTTTTAGACCAGTTTAAGTTTCACAGCAAAATTCAGGGGAAAGTACAAAGAGTTCCCATACATCTCCTGCGCATACATAGCCTCCCCCCTTACCAATATCCCCTGCCCCCCAAAAGTGGTACATTTGTTGCAGTTGATGAACCGACATTGATACCTGATTATCACTCAAAGTCCATGCTTTACATTAGGGTTCACTCTTGGTGTTGTATGCGTTTGAGCAAAAGTGCAATGACACCAATGCACCACTGTAGTATCATACAGAATAGATTCACTGCCCTAAACATCATTTGTGCTCTGCCTATTCTCTCTATCTCCCCGAATCCCTGGCAACCACTGATCTTTTTACTATTGCCATAGTTTTGCATTTTGCAGACTATAGAATATTCTATATTATATGGTTGGAATCAAATAGTATGTAACCTTGTTAGATTGACTTCTTTCACTTAGGAATATGCATTGAAGGTTCTTCCATGTCTTTTTGTGGCTTGATAACTCTTTTCTTTTTAGTGAGGAATAATATTCCATTGTCCCTATGTAACGAAGTATATCCATTAAGCTACTGAAGGATACCTGGTTGCTTTCAATTTCTGAAATTATGAATAAAGCTGCTATAAATATCCATGCACAGGTTTTAGTATAGAGATAACTTTTCAACTCCTTTGGGTAAATACCTAACAGTGTGATCGCTGTATTGTATGGCAATAACGTGCTTAGTTTTGTAAGAAACCATCAAACTGTCTTCCGAAGTAGCAGTACCTTCCCCTGCTTTCTAAGTACCAGCCTGGTCAGCTGTGCCAGGATATAATACTGACTTCTTAAGCAGAGAGCACCCCAATTCCTGGTGCCCAAAGATCTCTGATACACTGTTGTGGATATGTGCATAATCACATCCCAGGGCAGTCCAGGGTCATTTCCCGTTTCAGACTCAATTAACCAAATGTGTGTTATTGATGTGCTGAACTGGGGCAGTTTATCTTGTATTCAACTCATCTATTGTCGTGAGGGCTGCTCAAAGCTGAAGTGCCACGTTATGTTTGCTCCCTATGCGTCTGTAAGAACAAGGAGAGCTTGGTTATCCTCTCTTTGGAAATGGCTGGTGACATTCACACCATCCTGCTGTCTCTTCTTTTTCCTCTTTCCCGCAGCTCTCTTGCCCACTGGTCGTTCCTCTTCATTCACTGGGATTTGCTCCCTGACTCAGTTTCCCTTTTCTCTCACTGCCACAATACCCACCCTTGACCTTGCCATTTCCAGTGAACTTTCCCTCGCATTCTTCCAGCCACCAACTCCAATCATCACACTCGGAGCCCTCACTTCAAACAGAATCTGTACTCTTAAGAAATCTCAAGCAAGTGTCAGTCAAGTCCAACACCACAAGCTGTTTTCTTTTTCAGATTCACCTACAATTCTTTGAATTCCCTCCACTTCCTTGATCCCCTCTTTCTCAGCCTCCTCCTGTTTTCTCAGCATCTCTCATTTAATGTAGATCCTAGGCTTTGTCTTCCTGTCATGACTTGAACTTCCTTCAGTTATTTACTCTGGCTGGCCAACCCCAATCCCTGCTGAAATTCCCCCTGCCCCTTCCTTGCCTGTCCCCAGCAGATCCAGGTTGCTGATGGACAATCTACCCCACGAGGCTGACTGGCTTCATTTAAAGCCATGATCTTAAGCTGCACAGGAGTTTACTCTCTCTCCTGACACATTTGCCATGCTCCTAGTTAGTGTACCTATTTTCTGAAATGACATTTCATACCTTCTCCTGTCTTCAAACCTCTCATATTCTCCCCGCCCTCCCCCAGTCCTGCCTAATGAGGTAGCCTCAAACTCCTTGAGATTAGAGCAGCCAGAGTGCAACTCCCTCACTTGCTCACAGCAGTCTAGAAACACTTGGGAACTTACCCCTGGCTTCTGCTTCCTTTCTACCACAGGGGAGGGGCCTCTCCATGCTAGCAAGAATATTCATTCATTCCTTGGGCTCTGGCTCTTCTCCAACTATCACATCCTTCTCCTGAATCATCATACCAGCACTGCCTCCCTCTTCACTGAATTCTCCCTTTTGTTTTTGGTTCTTGGGGGTCGGGACAGGATGGAAGTGGGAGAGTATGATTTACAGAAAATAACACATTTTTTTAAATTAATGTTTTTTATTTATTTTTGGGACAGAGAGAGACAGACTGTGAGGAGGGGAAGGGCAGAGAGAGAGGGAGACACAGAATCCGAAGCAGGCTCCAGGCTCCGAGCTGACAGCACAGAGCCCGATGCGGGGCTCGAACCCATGAACCATGAGATCATGGCCTGAGCCGAAGTCGATGCTTAACCGACTGAGCCACCCAGGCGCCCCACAGAAAATAACACATATTGTATTCACATGAAATACCATGCACATGACATCCCAGAAATTTATTCTACGCTCTGTCCCAGTCGATCCTCACCCCCCCCCCGCCCCCCCCGCCATAGGCAACCATTGCTCTAATTTCTATCACCATAGATTAATGTTTCCCATATTTTGACTTCATATAAATGAATTGTAGAGTGTGTACTCCTTTGTGTCTGGCTTCTTTTGCTTCATAGAGTATTTCTGAGGTTAATCCATGTTGTGTATATCCGTAGTTTTTATTGCGGAGTGGTAGGCTATGTATGAATATACAATGTGTTGACCCATTCACGGGCATTTGGGCTGTTTCCAGGTTTGGGCTACTATAAATAAGGCTGCTCTGGACATTCTGGCACAAGTCTTTTTTGCGGACATATGTTTTATTCTCATTTCGTTTCTGGTCAGAGGATGGATTACGTCTAACTCCATAAGGAGCCACCAAACAGCTCTTCCAAGTGGCTGTACCATTTTTTATTCTCGTGGAAGCAGTGTGTCCAGGCACATCGCCTCCTCCTCATATTTAAAATTCTCATTTTGGTTTTAATGATTCTGATGATGTGAAAAGTACTTAGGACAGCACTTGGCATAAAATGTACCCTCAGAGAGGGTACCGTTTCACTACTGTTATTATCAGAGTAAGTGCTCAAACGTTTTAAATAAAGAGCATCTAAGTTCCTTGTTTCCAGGAGTCACCTTTCACTCTATGTTGTCGTTGTTATTCTAAACCCTCCCAAACCACATAATAATAACCTCCAGTATTGACCATACATCCGTGTAAGTATTGTCATAATTAAATAAATGTTCATACATCAACAGATGTCTTGGTTTATAAAAAGGACAGGGCAGAGACATCATCAATATCTCCCAGGATAAACAACAAGTGCTCAATAAATAGCACAGGTTTGTTTTTCTCCTGTAGCTGCCTGGAGCAACCCTCTACCCTACTCTGTCCTGGGATCTGTCCCCATACGCTGGGGAGGGACTATGTTCTCTTTGGAGCTGCACAGCCCCATGGGGACTGCAAACCTTGCCCTTCTGACAACAGGTGGGCAGGTCCCCACCACCAGCACCTTCTCCAGTCCGCAAACCTAGGTGTCCCTTCCTGGGCACAGCTTCTCTTGGGGGTTGAGGGAGGAAGGAATCTGGGATCTGGGCGTGGAGGTGCACTCAGGGACCGAGACCTGGGCTGGGCCAGGCACAGTTGGGCTCTGGGTCTCAGCTGCTCCGGAGCCAGCCACCGAGGAAGGCGCTCCTTTGGGCAAGCCTGCACCCCAAGTCGTCCTCCAGTTCCTACATTCTCCCCGCCCCCTGCCCACGCTTAATGATTTCCTCTGGGTCCCTCCCTAACAGGCCTCCTCCCTCGCCCACGCAGCCTGGACACAGAGGGGAGGGAGAGAACTGCAGGCGCGGCACCGCGCTCCCTGAGGCGACGGCGGGTGGCGCGGAGGCTGGCGCGCGCGGCGCGGGAGGGTCCAGGATGCCTGAGAACATCTCCTCAGCCAACTGCTGCGAGGCGGGCGAGCTGGCCATGCGCCCGGACTGGCCGGGGACGGGCCGCGCGCGGCCCTCGGGGACCGCCCGTCCTCTCTGGGAGGCGCCCGCGCTGTCTACCGTGCTCATCGTCACTACCGCGGTGGACGTTGTGGGCAACCTCCTGGTCATCCTCTCCGTGCTCAGGAATCGCAGGCTCCGGAACGCAGGTGAGCGCCACGCCCGCTGCTGGGGCTGGCGTCTGGTCTCGACCCTGACCCCGCCATCCGCCTCTTTGCGCGTCCTCAGTCCCGGGCGCCCCGTTCCCTATTCTCTAACCTAGTCCCCAAGTTTGCTCCTCGGCTCAAAAGTTAGGGTGAGTTCCTGCCCTTCCCCGACGCGAGGCGCTGGCGTCCGCCTCTCGCAGCTGCCGGAGGGCACTTGGCGGACCTGTGCCAGCGTGAATTGCACAAAGTTTTTCTGGCGCACTTGTTGGCACGGCGCCGGCGCTGTGGGAACGCACGTGTCTGGAGGCTGCTGTCATCCGGGGTGCTCCAATTTGTGCGGCTCCAGATGGTGCCCCTATCTGGCCACAGAAATCTCAGGATCTTTGACACCTCTCTCCCTCCCCTGCCGAGCACAGGGGTTCACAAAGCAGGTGCCAAGAAGATGAATGAATTCAGGGAAGCGCTCGGGTGAGCTTTGGGTTAGAAACTTCTCTCCAGTTCGCCGAAGACCCATTTCCAGCCAAGAGAGTGCAGATGTAGAAATCTGCAGGGTCTGCTTGGGTGGGAACTACATTGCTTTGAGATAATGGGGTCCTTTCTGAAGACAGAGAATTCGTGGGATTCGGTGAAGATTAAAACGATGATTTGGCAAAATAGGGTTGCAGTCCTGAAAGTATTTTTCCCTTCTGCCCACTCTCATTTCAGTGTTTCCACGCCGGGGCTCTACAAGGGCTGGGGTGAGGGAGGGAGTCTCTGAACTCTGATCCTGAGAGATCATTGGGGCATGCCGAGCACCTCAGCCTGCGAAGAAGTTCAAAGCCCTGTTTGTCAATTTGTAACTTCCTAGTTTGGGCTTAAGGGCCCTTCAAATATTAGACTAAATTAAAATTAAAAAGCAACAGCAAGAAAGCCAAGTATGTAGTTTAACTGTGCTTTTCTAAGGAGCCAGACCATTCAGAAAGGCCAGTTGTAAATGGGTATATATATTTTGTGCGGATCTGTGATTCCAGTGTTTTTACCTAAAGAACAAACAAAAATAAAATTAGGAGCTACTGTTCATAATATGGGAAACAACACTGTTAAGTAGAAACACGCTTTCTAACGCCATCATTTCAGTACTGGTGGTTAGTATTATCTGGAATACCTTTTTCAAGACATTATTACATGCTCTGAGTAAAAGCTATATATTATGAAAGGGCAGGTTGTGGTTAGAAAGTGGTATTTGAAATTTTTTTATCACATTGTCCCTTTGCGGGAACCACAAACATGCTTCCCCAGCACAGAGGGGCAGGAGGGAGGTGGGGCTGGATCCTCCAGGTTCTGACACAGGCGATTTCTCTCCCTGACTAACCAGGTGTTTAGAGATAGCCTGGAGGGCTGTGCTTCCCTGGTGAATAATCTGCAGAAGCCCACTGAGGAAAAGGAGACTTGGGGGGGAGCGGGGGAACTGCTTTTTTTCTTAACCTGAAGCAGACAGGCATCTTCTCCCCTCCTCCATCCCGAGGGGCAGGGGTGGGGAGGGTGGGGGGGTGGGAGGGGGCGCTCCCGGAAGCCTTACTGATTTGGGAGTGTGGCCGGGGTGTGTAATGAGCTTGTGACTTGCTGGCACATCCCCTGTTCCTACTTCCTGTTGAGTTCACTACAGCCCAGCACCAGGAACAAATTTTGACACTATAGCTAAATGACGTTAATTCCTGACACATTGGTGGCTGCTCTAGTCATGCAATTCAACCAGCTTTGATTTGACCATTGCATTTATTGACGAGGGTCATGAAAAAGCATACCATTGACTTCAGTTAAACCCTAGCAGGGTGAGATCTGAAAAGGTGCTTAAAAACTGTCAGCACTTGGGGCGCCTGGGTGGCTCAGTCGGTTGAGCATCCGACTTCGGCTCAGGTCATGATCTCACAGTTTGTGGGTTCAAGCCCCGCATCAGGCTCTGTGCTGACTGCTTGCTCAAAGCCTGGAGCCTGCTTCAGATTCTGTCTCCTTCTCTCTCTGCCCCTCCCCCGCTCACGCTTTGTCTCACTCTGTTTCTCAAAAATAAATAAAATGTAAAAAAAAAAAAAATCTTAAAAAAAACTGTCAGCACTTGGAATTTGCACTCATTCCACTAGGAATCAAGTCTCCTCTACTGAGAGTTTGGAGTGACCTTACGAAACACTCATGTCAGACCTTTCTGTAATTAAGTTTGGTTCCTTAATTCACGGGTGTTGAGAAGATAGGACTGTGGCAATGAGAACACTCAGAGGTCCCATAACCAAGGCACACAGCCCATATTAAGATCATAGAACCTTTCTTAGCAGACAGACGCCAGTATCCTTTACTTGACTATTACAGATGCAGTTCCTCTTTCCATTCCTTTTGTAAAAAATGTTTATTTATTTATTTTTGAGAGAGCCAGAGAGAGAGCCTGAGTGGGGGAGGAGCAGAGAGAGGGGGACAGAGAATCCCAAGCAGACTTTGCACCATCAGCATCAGCGCAGAGCTGGGTTGTGGGGCTTGAACTCAGGAGTTACGAGATCATGACCTGAGCTGAAACCATGAGTCGGATGCTTAACCGACTCAGCCACTCAGGTGCCCCAGTTCCTCTTGTCATTCCCAACAGGGATGATCCTGGTGGCAGGTAAGTGGTTAGATTAATTGTCCTTTTTTCCTGGAACTACCCTATCTGTGGCTTCTGTTGCTGCATGCATTGGGTCGATCTTTTCAGAGACAGCAGTAAAGAGAGGGAGGGATGGAGGGAAGATGGGAGACAGATGTGGGGCATAGACCCACCTTGGAAGGGAAGATCAGGTGTTTGGTTCACTCTTTTTTTTTTTTTTTTTTTTTTTTACATGGCACTGGGTTGGCGGTTGACAATTCTCAGTGTGTGCTTCCTGGGGACCTACCATATTTGGGGCTTTCCTGACAGCATCTGAGGACATGTTCTGTGCCTGCCACGGCCATGCTTGCCCTGGTCTAGACTTAGCCAACAATAATCTCTGCCTTTTTGATTTTTATCTCTTCCTTTCCCTGCTTTTCTGGAACCTTCCCCCATCAAGTTCTTTCTCTCTTATTTGTGTTTTCAATGTCTATCATAGACATACACACACACACACACACACACACACACACAGTCACACAGGTATACACACAAATAGGCACACATACCCAAGGGTCTCTGGTGTTTAAAAAAAAGCGGCTCCTGGGTGACTCAGTCAGTGAAGCATCTGACTCTTGATCTCGGCTCAGGTCATGATTTCACCGTTCATGAGATCAAGCCCCGTGTCCAGCTCTACACTGACAGTGTAGAGCCTGCTTGGGATTCTCTCTCTCTCTCTCTCTCTCTCTCCCCCTCTGTCAAAATAAATAAATAAAATAATAAGATAAAACAGAATTTCCAAAAAAAGAAAAAGAAAAGAATCTTCCCTTGATTGTATGTCTGCTTCTAAGTTCATTGCTATTCTCTGTCCCGTCACAACCAGACATCAATTTCCACCCGCTGACTACCTCACTGCTCCCCATCTCCTCCTCAGTGTTCTGCAGCCTGGCCTCAGAAATGCCCCTCTGTGCAAATATCTGTCATCGAGGCCTACTCCCTCCTTGAAAACCTTCTTTCCTTGGCTTACCAGATGCCAGTGTTTGGACCTCCTTCTTCTCTCCTCCCAGACACCTGATCCCTGGGAGTCATTCTTTCATCCCCCAAGTCCCCATGAGTTTTGCCTTATAATATCTCTCAATATTCCCCTTTCCTGCCCTCCCTACTCCTACTGCCCTACCTTACACACTCACCATCGCTTGAGGAAACTATATCCATAGGGTCCAGTCAGCCTTCCCTGCTCAGTCCTGCAGTGGCTCTTGCCACCAGTGGAGTCACTGCCATCCGTTACTGCCTTGGGTCTACACCACAGGTGACTCGGGAGTGCGGCTCACACAGCCCTTCTCCAGGGGCTAGCCCCCGCTAATGCAACAGCCTCTTCTCTCCTCTCATCCCACTTGTGAACTACAACCATTCCCACACAGTCCACGCGTGCTATGCACTGCCTCATCTCAGGGAGCTCCCTGCCTCTTTCTGCTAGTGAATGTCCCGGTGCGGTTGTTGACGTTGCTTATTAATAGCAAGAAAGGCGTGGGGAGCAGACTCTGGACAAGGACCTGTGTGTTCGGCAACCAAGTCCTCCATGGAGAGGGAGTGGGGACTCTGTCTCCCTCTTCGGGCTTCCACGGGCCCTCCCCAGACAGCTCCTGCCTCGCTGTCCTGTTGTTGGTCTTTTTCTCTCCCTGTGGGACTATGAGTTTGTTGAAGGCTGAGACTTTTAGTCCATTTCTGTCCACAGAGCTGAGGGCATACTAAGGACTGAATACGGGTGTTGAAACAAGTTGAAAATGGACACGGCAACAGAAGGCAATGGGTCGGAAGGAATTAATCGTGCTTCACGAGGTGGGGCAGGCTCATTACGGCATTCAGAACTGCACATGCAATCAGTGGAATTCTTACGGAACTGAATTCTTTTGAACACTAAAAGGGTACAGTACACCTCACTCTTGCCCTTGAAAGCTGAGTGGCACCTCTACACAAAGGTGTGCCTGCTCCACTTGCTCCTGTGTGGCCGGCCGCCTCCAGCCATACCTGGGCTGCCCCAAACTGTGCCTCAGTGGCTCCTTAGGGAGTTTGCCCCTTGCTGGTCTGGACTGCCTGTAGAATGTGAGCCTCCTGCTGTTACCTTCACTGTCCAGTCGGCCACACGGAAGAGAGCTGAGAGACTCATGTCCTTAGTGTCATGTTGAGATGATCTCCATTAAGAGAGGTGAAAGCACGACAAGCATCAGTTACTCCTGGCCCGTAGGCACAGTAGCTGATTTCCCAGGTGACGGTCAGCAGCCGTGGGCTGACAATGGATTCTTGTGCTGCGTCTGAGTTAGAGGCTGTTGGGGAAGACAGTTTGGTGATATGTAAGGAGAAAGGATGTGAAATGTTTGACGTTGGGATTGCCCAGGAAAACATGGAGGACTTGGTTGCCGAACACACAGGTCCTTGTCCAGAGTCTGCTCTGTCCTCCAGGCACCCAGTGATGCTCAGCCTGTACCATCTTTTTCCAGGGACAGAGACCGCATTGCAGGCTTCCTGATGGGAATTTCCAGCCCGGCAGGGGTTTTGCATGCCCAGTTAGACGGGAGCAGAGCCTGCCTTCTCCTCCCACTTGTTGACTGAGGGTGTAAATGATGAATGAATAGATAGGCTGGCTTCACGCAAAGGCTCTTGGGAGGCTTGGAGGAAATGCTTAGTAGACCCACAGTCCCTGTGCACTCCGGGTGTTATAGGTGAGGTGGATTCCACTCGGTCCAGGCATCATCCTACCACCACCAACCACTCATGGAGACGCACCACTTGGTGACAGGTGTCCTTTGACCTGCTCAGCCCGAGGGGTTTGCAGTGCTTATCAGCTGAAGACCAAACTGGGCTAGTTTGGACTCTCTCCCTGATGTTGCCTGAGCTCTCCAACTTCACGTTTCTGCTCTGAATACTTTCTTATCTCTTCACCAAGCAAAGACAAACACATTTTAAATCCCATAATTATGTCTTTAGCTGAACAATCAAGAAAGCTCATAATCCTCTTTAATTCCCTCTCTGTAGCTCTCAGTAGCCCAGAGGCATGGAGACTTCTGTGTTCGACTGACTTTTTATTTTTTTCCCCGTAAGTTGGGTTCTGTGTTTAGCATGATATATCACAAAATTCTGAAGATACCAGTGCCACTATTAGGTCTTACAATTTAAAATACTTATTGCTGAAAGAGTAGAATTTGGGGAGTTGAGAAGTAGAGTCCCCAGTGCTGAGGGAGTTTTCATCCTGGGATCAGTGTCCTACCTTCTATGCTGTCCTTCCTGAGCTGTGACTTCTCATATCTTATCTCCAGGAATTATAGTCCAAGATTGTAGTTGAGAGTCTCTTTCTTGTTTTTTTCTATGCAACTAATAATAATATAAAAACAACAGTAATAAATTAGAGCTAATATTACTGTGTGCTTATTATGTGCCAGATAAAAGTCTCTCCCATTTAAAAGAGACAGAAAAGGAAAAAGACTCTGTACATCCCCCCATCAAGGGGATATCCCTTGGCAAGGACCCTTCCATTTCTTTCCTTGTCTTGAAGCCAGAGCTGATTGGGAGAGCCAGCTACAGTGCAAAAGTTTATTCTCCAACATTTGACAGAATTTGCCCTTGCTAATGTCACCTCCTAATGGCCAGGTTAAATGGGCACACTTTCCTGTTCTTTCTCACCTTGGTGGATGACCAAGAAACTACACCATTGCCCTTGACATTTCTTTTTCCTGATTCCCTCCAGTGCCCCTTCTTTGTCACTCTTTCTCTGTTAGGGCTATTGGCAGTTCACGTAATCTTAGTGTCAGTTTCTTGAAATGGAAACCATGCTGTCAACTTTAAAGGATTCTTGTGATAGACAATTCAGCCAATTTATGTAAAGGCACATTATAAACTCCAAGGTGCTATACAAATTTTTGCTTTGTTGTTAGTATTAAGTGTAAGTGAAGTAATAAAATGGTACCATAAGAGTCTCCAGATATCTCTATTGATGATTATGGAAGAATATTTTGTAACAAGAATCTCATTTTTTAAAAAATAGGTGTTTATGCTCTTGGCATAAGAAGAAAAGGAAAAAGAATACGTTTTCTTCTTTTAAGTGGTTGAAGTACCCCCATCATGTTTTTGTTTACACTATTAGCTTGCCTAACAGTCCTTTTCTTTTTTAATTAAACCAAAGTTACATTTCAACTTAGCCCTTAGACGCATCCACACTCTCTAAGATTTTCGTAAATAATGTCATTTTAGTGGAAAACAATCTCTGCCACCAAAGAATTTGGGAACCAAATTAGGAGCTTACATTAATGTAAAAGCCATTTGTTTTAGTGTTTGTAAGGAAATCAAGTTTTTTTTTTTTTTAAGATTTTATTTTTAAGTAATCTCTACACCCAATGAAGGGCATAAACCCACAACTCCTAGAGCAAGAGTCACATGCTTTACTGACTGAGCCAGCCAGGTGCCCGAGGAAATCAAGTTTTTGATAAATGATCTGCTCAGTGATTTCAGATGCTTATCCCCAGAAAGGAACTGATAAAAATAGTTCAGTTTGGTTTAGAGATGATTATTATTTCCTCTGCCCTTTCCCATACAAATCCCATTGGAAGAAAACAGCCATTCTAGGAAGGAGGCAGGCCTGTTGCAAGGGTCTTTGTAATTTTATTCAACTCCTTGGTGAACTTTCCTTTCTGACCAGCCCCATCTCCTGCCACTACCCCCACCCCGCACCCCCCCCCCCCCCATCCTCAGGCTACCTGAGTACTTCCTCACTGCTCCCTTAGCCTGGCCTCCCTCCCAGCTCTCACCACACTGATTGGCTGCTGTTTTTGTGTCTGTTTCCCCAATAGCCCTGTTGGCCTCTCAACAGCAGGGGCCATGTCTTTGACCCACACACGGTAGTACTCAATAGACATATTGTATGTTTGAATAGGTAAGGGATAGAAGATGACCCCGAGGCACAAAAGTTTAACCCTGTTAGAAATGATAGACGATCTGTTTATTTCCCTATTTTAACCTTTCTACGTCTTGGTTATTTATTTATTTAATTGGCTTCTCTGAGACCATGAGCTTTGTGTGGGGAGGGAATGTGTCTCTCTTGTTCACCATGCCTCCCTCGGCCCTGGCAAAGGCAGAGCTGGTGCCTGGTAGATACTCAGAAATATTTACTGAGAAAATGATTCCATGACTATTTGTTTCTACATTGGCTTTTAGCTCAATGACCGAGGACAATTTAAATCCAACAAACTCTTTTTTCGGGCATGCAGGGTGGGCACAGGGAGGAGGGATGCAGGGGGCGCGGGCGCACAGGAGGAGGGGCAAGGGATGGAGATAGCTTTACCTTCTGGAATTTTCCTATCTGATGAAGACTAGATAGCTCGACGAGGTCTGCTGGTTTTCTTTCTCCCCCCTGGATTACCAGATCCTTGTTAAGTAGATTTCCCAGAAAAAAGGACAGAGGAAGCGAGGAGGGGAGGGGATTGTGGTGGTTGTGTGTGAGGGATGTGCTCTGTGTATGAATATGAAAAGGGAATCCCGTATTAGTGAGCAAAGCCCTGTTGTTGAAGGCTGTCTCCACTAATACACCCTGTCTGATGGAGCCAGATGGAAATAAATCACGCCAGGACTTGTGATGTAAATATTCATTAGAAGCCCGTGCACTGGGGGATGAGCAGTGTTGTGTGCACCCTGATTGATTTCTCACCTGTCTAGGGGAAGAAATGGATAGAGAACTAGATCTCCCTTGAGTATCCTCCAGAGAGGACCTGGCTTCCTACAGATGGGAGACAAAACAAGAATTTCATTTGCCTAATTTGGAATTGTGTCAAGAAATCTGGGAGATAGTCTGATGTCTGGGCAGATGAACCTACAGCGGGAACTGGTTGATTTCAGCCTTTTAGGAACAGCCGGAGCAATAGGGGAGAGTAATTGAATCACTGTCTACGTGGAGTTGAATGTGTTCTTCCCACTATTTACAAGCTGTTTGCCAGCCTCTGGGGCATTATTAGGGGATGAGCCACATTAACACGGCAGAGCTTCACTGGTTTTCGGGGAAAACAGCTGGCTGAGCTGGCACCAGCTCCCAGCAGCCCTTGACTTTCTCCGCACGTGCTTGCAAGTGCCAAAAGCTTGTTTGCTGCTCAATCAGGAGCCCAGAGGGCCCTGCAGAGACCAATATTCCTATGTTGGAAAGAAGTGATTTTCTTCACAGAAACAGCCAAGTGGAATGCATGGGAAGAGTAGGAAGGAGGGCCTTAGAAGAAAAGGAGACAACCCATGAAGGAACAGTCACGGAGAGAGAAATTCAGTAACTTGCCCAACCTCAAAGCGACAGAGCTGAAATTACCCATGTCATTCCGGCTTCCAGCACCACCTCCAAGTGTCAAAAAGACACTTAAAATTCTGGGAAGAGACAAGGGCTCCTGATTCAGCTGAGAACAAGAACTTTGAGAGAAGAAATACCTCGCCATCTTGGAGCCAGGTGAGGTCTGAGCAGGAGAGCCAGAAACTGAAATCCACCAGTGGAGACAGCAAACATGACTGGGAATTGAATGGAAAAGCAGGAGACCCATTCCACACCCCAAGCAGGTCCTCAGATGTGCATTTCCTGCCTGGCCATACCCAGCAGGAAGAATGTGACGGGGTTTTATCCCAATTTTATCCCATTAAGATGCCTAATTGTCCAAACGATGTTACATCAGTTACATCCTATCTCCCTTGGGCCCTCACATAGCTCTGACTCAGGAGTGGTTAGGTCCTGACTAGTCCCAGGAAGCTAACAGGCTTCTTTTCTATTCGTTCTGAGTGAGGTTGACTATATGCCTCTAAGGCCAGAATAGGCACTCAAGAAGACTGCCTGGGGGCACCTGGGTGACTCAGGGATCTGACTTCGGCTCAGGTCAAGATCTCACCATTCCTGAGTTTGAGCCCAGCGTCAGGCTCTGTGCTGACAGCTCAGAGCCTGGAGCCTGTTTCAGATTCTGTCTCCCTCTCTCTCTGCCCCTCCCCCACTCGTGTTCTCTCTCTCTCTCTCTCTCTCTCTGTCTCTGTCTCTCTCTCTCTCAAAAATAAATAAACGTTAAAAAAATTAAAAAAAAAAAAAGAAGGCTGCCTGGGGGTCTTCTGTGTTCCCACCCCCATCTGGAGCGCATCCTGTGGAAACTTCTTTGAGACGTGGTAAATGTGCATGGGGAACGGGCTGGAAACAGCCCTTTCTCTACCTTGGGGGTTTGTAACTGTAATTGTGGAGTCTACCTTACCTGAGTGTCTGACTCAGAAGGATCCCCAGCCAGATGACTCTGAGCCTCCCTTTTTCTGTACCCCCTTGAAGCCAGACCACAGCCAGACCTTTCTCTGATGGCTGCACCTTTTGGACCCTGCCTGATGCTTTGGACCCCTGAGGTGGTCACATCAGCCTCTGCCACATACAGAACACATTCATGGTGGCACCGGAGCCAGTGTCCTTGCCTCCTTGGGGAGTCCTCCTGCACACGTATTCCATCTGCCCTCTGTGTTCAGCTGCTCTAGGGCCGGCAGCTTGCACTCCACCATGTGGTAAGAGGCTAGAAGGCTTGAAAGATGACGTCTAGTGCCCACTGCATTCCCAAGGGTCTCTATGGCTGGAGAGGATATCATCTTCTGAGCATGTAGTTGGTGCTCCAACAGTGCACTCGGTGAATGAAACAAGTGGCATCAGGGATCGAGCCTCTCATGTTCTGAGCTTCATGTTGGCCCAACTTTCAGATTCTTGGTGCTTTATTCGCGAGTCAGTGTTTGTTTTAGAATGCAAATGTTGTAGCCATAGAAATGAGTTCTTTTGGATGTAGCCCCATCTCTTCCCTAGGATTCTGGCCCAGAACACGTCCAAAGCATATTAATCAATGGCTGCTGTAGTTTCCAGAGGTTCTCTCTGGCTACGGAGCTTGGTGACGCCAGAGAACACTCCATTCAGCAAAGGGAGGCGGCTCAGGCTACTTTCTAAGCGTCTTTAATTCAGTTTTCTAAATGTGAACTGCATTTGGCAGGTGGGATAGAAGAAAGGTTGCAAGAGGAAGAACCATGTACTCTGGTATTCCCCTGTGTTGCCTCGCCTGGGGCCTACGCTCCCAGCCACGTGGCCATGTCGGCAGACGCCCGGCCTGGTGGCATGGAGTCCAGTCCTTTCTTTTTTGCATATAAAAGCCAGGGAAGTGGATTCACTACCACCCCTCCCTGCCCACACGCCACCTTCCTATAAATCTCTCTGATAGTCTCCTTTTGCGCCTTCTCCCGACTGGTCAACAGGCTACTCTCTAAATGTCGTTAATTCAATTTTCCTGATGTTTGGATCCTCGTCCCTGGGAATCCTTGTTGGAGTTTAAACGATGCCAAGCCCCCGAGCATCTGTGCCTCTCATGAAAATTGTCATCGTTTGTGAGCACCCACTGTGTCCCCAAGCACTTGGCACCATTATTTAATTCTACAGCTATAGTGGAAAGTAGGTATCATTATTCCCATTCCGCGAATGAGAAAGATGAGGCCTGGAGCACCGGCGTAACTTGCCTCAGTCACACAGTGAGCAGCAGAGATGCTGTGTGAGCCCTGAACGCCGTGCCTCCAAAAGCCACTGTTCCATCCCCAGTACTAATAGTTAGCTCAGTAGCTTTTAAGTAACTGTTTAAGGTAACTGGATAAAGGGTAGGATATTCGACAGAAGAGAAATTGTGGGGTCTCTTGCTGACTCTTGCTCCCTATTTCCTGTTCCAGGTAATCTGTTCTTGGTGAGCCTGGCATCAGCTGACCTGGTGGTGGCCTTGTACCCCTACCCGCTAATCCTCGTGGCCATCTTCCATGACGGCTGGGCCCTGGGGGAGGTGCACTGCAAGGCCAGTGGCTTCGTGCTGGGCCTGAGTGTCATTGGCTCTGTCTTCAACATCACTGCCATCGCCATTAACCGCTACTGCTACATCTGTCACAGCATGGCTTACCACCGGATCTACCGGCACTGGCACACCGCCGTCTACATCTGCCTCACCTGGCTGCTCACTCTGGTGGCCTTGGTGCCCAACTTTTTCGTGGGGTCCCTGGAGTACGACCCACGCATCTACTCCTGCACCTTCATCCAGACGGCCAGCACACAGTACACAGTGGCAGTGGTAGTCATTCACTTCCTCCTCCCCATTGCTGTTGTGTCCTTCTGCTACCTGCGCATCTGGGTGCTGGTGCTCCAGTCCCACAGGAAGGCCAAGCTGGAGACCAAGCTGCGCCTGAGGCCCAGCGATGTCCGGAGCTTCCTAACCATGTTCGTGGTGTTTGTGATCTTCGCTATCTGCTGGGCCCCGCTGAACTGCATTGGCCTTGCTGTGGCCATCGACCCAGAAGGAATAGCTCCCCAGGTCCCGGAGGGGCTCTTTGTCACCAGCTACTACCTGGCTTACTTCAACAGCTGCCTTAATGCCATAGTCTACGGGCTCCTGAACCAGAACTTCCGTAGGGAATACAAGAAGATTGTCTCAGCCCTCTGGAACCCTGGGCGCTGCTTCCGGGATGCTTCCAAGGGCAGCCAGTCCACAGGACCTCAGAGCCAAACTCTACCTGTCGTTAATGCCCAGCATCCTGTCCAGGTAGACACTCTCTAGACTGGATCACTGACCGGGCGACAGGTTCATTAAATGGTGGGGGTGGATCTGCTCCGTGGGTGAGATCAGGCAGCCTGCTGGGCTATGCCGTCCTGTTCACGTGACAGCACATGGCTTGTGGAACTTCATCCTGCGGACAAGAAGACCATCGGCACCCTTGGTTCGGGCTAGTCAGAGGATGCTTATAGGCACTGGGGGCCACATCCAAGTGAGCTCGGCATCGGCCCTGGCAGACACTCTCACTGCACCGGAGGCTTGAGGCACACATCAACCAAGGAAGGGACAGAATGAGGACGGGCTTGGGACAGAAGAAGCCAATTGCTTCCTATGAGCTGTCCTCTTCTCCCACTTTGGCCTCCTTTCTGGTTTCTCTCTGTTCCCCAAAGGGCAGTAAGAATGGATACCTTCTTGTTGGCATTGAGGAGGGCACCTGTCGGGATGAGCACTGGGTGTTGTGTGGAAACCAGTTTGACAATAAATTATATATATATGTATGTGTATATATATATATATATACACACACACACACATATATATGTGACATATATACTGATATATATACACACACAAACACACACACACACATATGGGAACATACCTCAACATAATAAAGGCCATCTATGAGCCCCCTTCCCCCCCCCCCCCACCAATAAAAAAGAAAAGAAAAAGCTCTGTAGTGCTAGGAGCTAGGTAGCTCTGCAGGGCTGCAGGGGGCTGGCGCGTCCAGAGGGCAAGTGTTCTGCACGCTCCCCCACTGACTCCCTGCGCATACGTGCACGTGCACACACACATACACACCACCGTGTATACACCGCACGCACCACCACCTCAGCCACACTATGCACATACCTCAAGCACACACACACCCCCTCCTCAGGCATCTGGAGCATGTAGCCGGCCTGGCTTCCTTTCCCGGTTCCACCGGGCTCAAGTTGTGTGACTTGGGGCAAGCTCCTGACCTCTGTATTCCTCGGTTTATTAACCGGACAATGGAGATCGTGCCAGTACCTGTCTCCCAGGGCTGTTGTGAGGGTTCTTTGGGATAATACAGCCAAAGAGCTGAAGACAGTGCCTGACGCATGGCGATCATTCAGTAAACACTAACTATTATTATTATTATTACTACTACTACTACCTGAAATGAAAGATAATCTTGAAGGAGAGGAGAGGAGACAAAGACCGGAAGTGGAGGCAAGTGAGTGGGGGAGGCGTGAATGGAGGTGGGGGAAGGGCGCCTCACTTCCTGTTTTAGCATGTCTGCCTACAGGCTTTGTATTTGCAGACACTTCAGGTCTTAGCACCAATTTGGCTTCCTTCCTTTGAATTTGGCCTCCTTCTTCGGTTCCACAAACATGACCGACTACTCTGGGGCCAGGTCCAGCAGGAGAAAAAAAAGGCGTGTTGCCTGCCCTCTTGGAGGTCACAGTCTGCTAATGAACAGTATCAGCTGGCACTTAGCAGGTGCTTGCTTTGTATCAGGCACTATATGCACTCTCTCACTGAATCCTTAGAAAATTCTTTGAGGACATATCATTATCTATATTTAGTAAGCGACTAAAACTCAAAGAAGTGAAATGATTTCCTGAGTTTCCTTGGACAGAGTCCAAGTCTGTCTGACAGCAGTATCCCGTTTCCTTCCCCACCCCTGCCCATACCTTAGAAGGTGTGGCAGGAAAAAGTGGGGTAAGTACCCCAAGGACATAAGTTGCGCAGGGGGGTTCCAAGGAGAGAGAAAAGTTACCTCAACCAGCTGGCAGCTTGGCAGACCAAAGAGCCCAGAATGCTGACGTCTCAGCATTATTCTGGATGCTTTGCCTTCCCTTGTCATGTGAGGAATCAGTTTGGGTGCTGTGGCTAGTCATCTAGTTACCTGGGAGCTTGTGAAACATTCAAGTGCTCTTAGCTCCACCAAAACCATTTTGAGTGTGGGGTGTGGGGAAGAGCCCCGTAATCTGATTCGGACCCCGGAGGTCCTCTACCAAACTGTTAGGAATGCAGGTGTTTCAGCCCCGGTTGCCTACCTATTGGGATCCCGTTGCTGGGTGCGGAGAGTCCTGTCCAGGGAGGCCTCCCTGTTCAGACCTCAGTCTGAGAGTGAAACACAAGGGACCTACGGCTTCTCGCTGAGCTGCAGCCACTCTTCTTGGTTCTGTGCAGAGCCTGAGCTCATCAGACCAGGCATGTGTTCTGTTCTCTCTGCCTCCTCTCCCCAGGCATCAACTATAGGGATTTGCCCTTCGCTCTTGACTTAGAGGCAATGGGTGTCCCCCACTGCTCCTCTTATTTCTATCTTTTAACTCTGAGCTGAATGCATGGTAAAGTCTCAATAAATACGGATTGAGGAAACAAAAGTTCTCTTCAGTTTTCTGGGCCCACAGATGTTACCTGATTTGCCGGTTCTGACAGTTTGCTAACTGGGACCTTTTCTTGTTTCCATAGGTTTTGGTGATGATCCAGGAACCAAGAGAATGAAAGGGTATAGAGAAAACCCAGGATACTGGGGCCATCTGTGTGCTCATGTGGAATGGCTTCAAGCTACACACCCTGATCTTAAATAAAGACAATTTTGCTGCAAAAGTGTGGGAACTCTATCCATCCTCCACCACCTTGCTGTAAATGTCTATTTAGGAACTTGGATTTATTTTTTAAAAAATCTTTCCATAAAGATAACTATTGGCCCACGTAATTTAACTTGTGAATTTTATCAAATATTTAATAAAGAAATAATACTAACCTTACATATACTCAGAAAATAGAGGAAGAAAAAACATTTCTCAGTGTATTTTGTGAAATCAGCATAACTCTTCCTTATAGCATTGCAATTTCATTTAAACAAAAGAAAAATTACATACAAGAAAAGAAAAATTGTGTCCCTCCTGAACAGAGATGCAAAAATCCGTAACGATATATTAGCAAATTGGTTCCAAAAATATACAAGAAGGATTCTGCATCATGACCAAGGTGGTCCCCCAAGAATATAAGGTTAATTTTACATTTGAAAGTCAATGTAATTTGTAATTTTAACAGAATAAGAGAGAAAATTATGTCAATACATGCAAAAAAATCATTTTACACAATTGAACATTCATTCATGACAAAAAAATTTTTTTTGGAAAACCAGGAATAGGAGTAAATTTCCTCAAGCTGGTAAAGAGTATCTTTGAAAAAACTACAAATGATAACATATTTAATAGTGAAATCATTAATGTTTTTTCCCTGAATTGAAACAAAGATGTATGCTCCCACCATTTCTTTCAATATTTTACTGGAAGCCCTAGCTTTAAAATTTTTTTTTTCAACGTTTTTTATTTATTTTTGGGACAGAGAGAGACAAAGCATGAACGGGGCAGGGGCAGAGAGAGAGGGAGACACAGAATCGGAAACAGGCTCCAGGCTCCGAGCCATCAGCCCAGAGCCTGACGCGGGGCTCGAACTCACTGACCGCGAGATCGTGACCTGGCTGAAGTCGGACGCTTAACCGACTGCGCCACCCAGGCGCCCCTAGCCCTAGCTTTATAATAAGTTAGAAAAAGAAACAAAGGACACACATGTTATTAAGAAAAAATAAAAAGTAAAACTCTCATTCTCAGATTACATGATCCTATATGTAGAAAACCGTATAAAATCTTTAAAACAAACAAACAAACAAGGGACACCTGGGTAACTCAGTAGATTAAGCAGCTGACTCTTGATTTCAGCTCAGGTCACGATCTCACGGTTCATGAGATCAAGCCCTCTGTCGGGCCCTGCACTGACCGTGCAGAACCTGCTTAGGATTCCCTCTCTCCCACTTTGCCCCTTCCCCACTCATGCTTTCTGTCTCTCTGTCTCTCTCAAAATAAAGTTAAAAAAAATAAAACAAAATAAAGCTACCAGAATTGGTAAGCGAATTTAGTAAGGTCACAGGATGCAGGGTAAATTTTTAAAAAACTATAGCTGTTCTTAAAGTGAAAAAAATAAAAACAATAACAATACCACAAAAATGATCAAATATAGAATTAACCAAAAGATGTACAAAGTCCCTATGCTGAAAACTCCAAAAGACTGCAGAGAGAAAGTAGAGAAGACCAAAATCAATGGAGAGATATACCATATTCGTGGATTTGAAAAATATTAAAATATCTACTTTCCTAAATTCATCTATGGAGTCAATGAAATCCTAATCAAAATTCTAGCAAGATTTTTCTTTTAAAAAATTTTTATTACATTTATTTATCTTTGAGAGACAGAGTGAGACAGAGCCCAAGTGGGGGAGGGCAGAGAGAGAAGAAACAGAATCCAAAGCAGGCTCCAGGCTCTGAGCAAGCATTCAGCACAGAACCCAACATGGGGCTCGAACCCACACCACCAACTGTGAGATCATGACCTGAGCCAAAGTCAGACACCTAACTGACTGAGCCACTCAGGCAAGATTTTTTGAAGATTTTGGCAATCTGATTATAGAAAACCTATATAAATGCAAGTGATGTGGAATAACCAAAATAATCTTGAAGAGAACAGATTTGGAGAACTAACAAGATCTGATTTCAAGATGTATTCTAAAGCTACATTATAAGAAGCAGTGTGGTTTTGGCGTAAGGATAAGCAAATAAATCAATACGACAGAATAGAGTCAAGAAATAAATCCATACATATATGGAAAACTGATTTTTAACCAAATCACCAAGCCAACTCAATAGGAAAGTAGACTAGTTTTAACAAATGGTGCTGGAAAAACTGGATATCAAAAGGAGGGAGGCAAAAAACCTCTTCAATCCCTCCCTTAGTTCATACACATAAATAATTCAAAATAGATTATAGCCTTAAATATAGAAGACATAATGATAAATATTCTAGAAGACTACACAGGAGAATGTCTTCATGCCCTTGTAGTAAGCAAAGATTTCTTAGCTGAGATATAAAAGCACTAACAAGGGGTGCCTGGGTAGCTCAGTTGGTTAAGTGTCTGAGTCTTGATTTTGGCTCATGGTCGTGAGATCAAGCCCTGCAATGGACTGTATGCTGGGCATAGAGCCTGCTTGAGATTCTCTTCCTCTCCCTTTGCCCCTCCCATGCTTGTACTCTCTCTCTCTCAAAAATAAAATAAAATGACATAAAATTAAATTAAATTAAATTAAATTTAATTTAATTTAATTTAATTTTTTTATGGTAAAGGGAAGATTTTGTTTGGTTGATTAAGTCTTGCAGTAGATAGGATTCAAACCTCTTGGAAAAGTCAAATGTCTCCATGAAAATGTAATCAACAATCTCCTACATCAAGTGTCCGGATATGATGTATAGGATGTTTTAACTTACTAATATTCACAGATAGGACATAACAGTAGAAAGAAAGATTTTTTTCATAAAGGCATTTTAAGAGTAAATGTGTAAATAAAAGGCTGATCACTAGACTATACAGTATATGAATTTTTGGAAGGTTTCACAGACATACATCATGATTTGATTTGTGGCTTGGATTGCATAATTTAATTTAATTTAATTTAATAATTTAAAAAGGAACCATAGTCTTCATCATGGTACATAAGACCTTACTGAAATTAAATTTTTCTGTTCATCAAAAGATACTGTTAAAAAAAATAAATAGCTTGGGATATATATCCACAATACATTTACCTGACAGAGGAGTTGTATCCAGGATACATAAAGAATAGATACAATTCAACAACAAAAAGATGATCAACTCAAAAAAAATGGACAAAATAATGAATCTTGACTTGAACCTCATTACTTACACAAAAATTAAGTCAAAATTGATGACAGATTTAAATATAAAATGTAAAACTATTTTTGGAAAACAATAGAAAATATTTGAGATGTAGAGCTAAGTAACAAGTTCTTAGACTTGACAACAAAAGCACAATCCACAAAAGAAAAAAAATGGATAAATTGGACCCATCAACATGAAAAAGGTTTGCTCTGTAACAGATCTTGTTAAGAGGATAAAAAGATAAGCTACGGACTGGGACAAAATATTTGCAAACCACACACCTGACAAAGGATTAGTATCGAGAACATATAGGAAGAACTTTCAAAACTCAAGAGCAAAAGACTAAACATTTCAATTGAAACATAGAAAAAAAACAGAAAATTCACTGAAGAGGATATACAGATGGCATATAAGCACCTGAAAAAAAAAAGTTCAACATCATTAGCCATCAGAGCAATGAAACTGAAGCCACAATTATATATCAGCACATACCTATCAGAATAGTAACTAGTGAACACCCAATGTCGGTGCATGTGCAGAGAAACTGGATCCCTTATAAACTGCTAGTGGGAATGTAAAATGATACCACCACTCTGGAAAACAGATAACATTTCCTTAGAAACAAGCCATGCAATTACCATATGACCCAGAAAAAAACCTATACGAGAATGATCATTTAGCTTTAGTCATAATAATGAAAAATGGTAAACAACCCAGATGCCTTTCAGCAGGTAAACTGTTAAACAAACTATGGTACATCCACACCATGGAATACCACTTATTTAAAAAAAAGAAGAAGAAACAAACTATTGATACAAGCAACAACTTAGATGACTCTCCAGGGAATTATGAGTGAAAAAAATCATCCCAAAAGATTATGGACTCTATAATTCCATTTCTACAATATTTTTCAAATGACAAGGTTTATAAATGGAGATAGGTTAGCGGTTGCAGAGTTTAGGGATGGGTGGATATGGTTATGAAAGAGCCACACGAGGGCTCCTTGTGATGACAGAACTGTTCCGGATCTTGACTGATGGTGAACACGGAAATACGGTGTATACGTGTTATAAAATCATGTATAACTAATACATATGCACAAATGAGTATATGGACAAAGGGGTAAATCTGAATGTGATGACGGTAGCAATGGTGGTAACTGGCTGTGATATTGTACTACGGTTTTAATTTTTTTTTTCATGTTTATTTATTTTTGAGAAAGACAGAGACTGAATGTGAGTGGGTTAGGGGCGGAGAGAGAGGGAGACACAGAATCCAAAGCAGGCTCCAGGCTCTGAGCTGTCGGTGCAGAGCCCGACGTGGGGCTCAAACCCACGAGCTATGAGATCATGACCTGAGCTGAAGTTGGACACTCAACCGACTGAGCCACCCAGGCGCCCCATGTACTACAGTTTTACAAGGTGTTACCCGTTGGGGTACACTAGGTGAAAGGTACACAGAATGTCTGTATTATTTCTTACAACTGCATGTGAGTCTACAATTATCTCAAAATAAAAAGTTTACCTAAAAAAATGGGTGAAAGATTTGAATAGTCACTTTGCAATCGAAGATATGTGAATGGCCTATAAAAACAAGAAAAAATGGGGATGCCTGGGTGGCTCAGTTGGTTAAGTGTCCAACTCTTGATCTCAGCTCAGTTCATGATCTCACAGTCATGGGATTGAGCCCTGCCATCAGGCTCTGTGCTGAGCCTGGAGCCTGCTTAGGATTCTCTCTCTCTCCCTCTCTCTCTGCCCCTCCCCCACTTGTGCTGTCTCTCTCCTGTTCTCTCTCTCTGAAAATAAATCAAAGCATTTTAAAAAAACAAGAAAAAAATGGTCAGTATTAATCATGATGGCAATGTAAATTTAAGCCATAATTACGTCAATGTTTATACTTTTGAGAGTGGCTAAAATCCAAAAGCCTGGAAGTGTCTAAAGTCGATAAGGAAGTAGAGCTCCTGAAACTCTCATATATTATAGGATGGAGTGTGAAATTAAATATTGGAGGACATGTTGACAGTTTCTTGCAAGCATACATTATTATACATAGCTTTCATTACAAACATTTTTTTAAATGTCTATTTAATATTGAGAGACAGAGAGAGCGTGAGCAGGAAACACAGAATCCGAAGCAGGCTCCAGGCTCTGAGCTGTCAGCACAGAGCCAGACATGGGGCTCGAGCCCACGAACCATGAGATCGTGACCCAAGCCGAAGTCAGATGCTTAACCGACTGAGCCACCCAGGTGCCCCCTTTCATTTTTTATTATAAATAGTCTTATGACTCAGCTATTCTCCTAGGTATTTATGCAAAATAAATGAAAGCTTACATCTGTACAAAGACTTGCGCATAAATGTCTACAGCAGCTTTATTTACAATTACCAAAAACATAGCAGCCCAAAAGTTCATTGATAGAAGATGAATGAGCAAGTGACAAGTTTTATATTTTTCTAAATGGTCTCCTAAGAAGGTACATGTTTATTCTAATAAGAATGGTTCAAAACAATTCGGGAGTTGCTTTGGGAAACTGTGGCACTTTGTTTTTTCTTTCTTTTGGTGAGTGTTTTCAAAGTTGTTACATTTCTGTCTTTTGATGATCGATTGAAATTTTGGAAGCAGTGAAAAAAAAATCATTCAAAGAGAAATAGGGTGTGTCTGTTTGTTAAAAGAAAAGGTGTAATTTTCAATCCTTGCTGCACATTAGCATCACCCGAGAAGTTAGAAAAACTTGTGAATGCCCAGCTATGCTGATGTAATTGCCTTATGGTGAACTAGGCATTGGTTTGGGTTTTTAAGCTCCCCAGCGAATCTAAAGTGCAGACAGAGTTGAAAACTAAGGCTGGAATTGAAGTTGATTTTGTTATAAACTTACAGCCTGACTTCTAATGATAGATCCCAAAGAAGAATTTGCACACATCCCTGAGACCACAGGCTTGTAGGAGCAAGTATACAGTATCTCCAGAGCACCATTGTGAAGAATAACGCACATTTGAATGTCTACGTTTTAGTAGTTTCCTAACAAATGAAGACATGGCAGAGGGACAGTAAATGTGAAAGATGTATCGACTTGCCAATTACCTTAGCAATAAGTTCAGATGGTTAAATATAAAACTTTCAAGAATGCATTTCCGTTCTAGAACAGATTAAGGATTACAATTCTTTATCTTTCCAGTTTGGGACACTGAAAAAGCCTATAACTATAATACAGTTCTCTGCTTCTCTTTGGAAAATCTTACGGTGACAAGTTATAATCTGAAATCTGAAAAATGATCTGAAATATACTCATAGAGCATCAGTGCACTTTCTTTTATAGCAGTAAGGTATAAGCTTGGTGATCAGCAAGCCACTTGAAATGCTCTTGGAGGAGACCAAACTGTACATGATGGCTGACCCCACCCTGAAGCTAGGTCAACGAAGAGTCTGGCTAAACAAAGCGGTCTGCCAATGACCTACTTCAGGTGGCCAGTGTGCACGGCCAAGGCACAGGCCGGGCCAGAGAGAGGGACGGTGGCATTGATTTGCCACATGCCAAGTCAGCTACACTCAGAGATTTTTTCACAGACTGCTTTACCTTTTTTTGAAGAAGGAGGTACAGATGGGAGTCACACGTGGTCCCTGCCCTCTGAGAAGCTCAAGGTCCTGGGGAAGAGACATCAAAACAAGGAAAAAACTCTTCTAGGTTTGCCTGCTAAACCCCTAATAACTTGGTTTCTAACACATCTGTGGTAGAGAGAGTCAGTGATGGTGAGGGAGAGGAGGAAGAAGACCACAGCAATAGATGCAAAGTCAATTATCATTGTTTGAGTTCCGGCTGAAGGGTAGATCCTATGGGAGGGCTTTAAACTCATCATCACCTTTATTATTTCCATGGGTTAGGGGTTGTTATTGCCATTTTATGGATGCAGAAACAGAAGCTCAAGTTCAGTAACTTGCTTAAATGTCTACATGAATCCAGGCTAACTGAGTTCATGTGGGAGAATCTGGGACTCTCTCCAAGTCTCAGTTTCCCCATCTATGAAACAAGAACAATTACATCTGCCCAATACCACGGGAGCTGGTGTAAGACTAGACTCATTAGCCATCAATCCATTAAGAGGTAGCAGGTGACTCCTGAAAATAAACTCTGTATCGTGGGAAGCCCCACTGTGTAAATGTTTCCTAATATACCTATTTGTTTGACAGGTACACCAATACTGGTATTCATTTAGATTGCCTCCATGCAAGCATTTTTTCCTTCAAAATATTCTTAACTTTGCTTTATTATCAAATCAGAGTATCTCTATGGGAGCTCTTTCTTCCCAGGAACCCCCAATCAGGGACTAATTGCTTTTCAATAGCACAGTAACACATTTTTCTAATTGCATATGGAAGCTTAAAAACAGAAACTTCTTTTTGGAGAGAGAGGGGGGAACAGAGAGAGAAGAAGAGGGGCAGAGTGGGAGGAAAAGAGAGAATCCCAAGCAGGCTCCATGCTTAGTGCAGAGCTGGATGCAGGGCCCAATCCCAAGACCCTAAGATCATGACCTGAGCCGAAACCAAAAGTCGGACGCCCAACCAAGTGAGCCACCAGGTGCCCCCAAAAGCAGAACCTTCTTAATGTTTGCCCAAACTGCAATTTCCAAATCAAGTTCTGTATCTCCATTGCCCCACAGGCTGAGCCTGCACACTGCTGTTGATGAATACATTCTAAGGAAGGCTTTACTTCAGTAGGGAAATCCATCTTGACATGGGGCAAGAAAATTCCCATGTTTCTTTGGCTATTTCTCTTCCTTAGGATGGATTGCAAATCACATCATTTTCTTCTTTACTTGCAAAAAGAAACTATAGCTTACTCCAGGGCTGGCATGACCCACTAGGTATGGCGATAGCAATTCAGCATACACAGCCAGCATCACTCATATGAACCAAGCCCCAGTGGGCCAGGAGAAGAAAATAAGTGAGTTTTACTTTCAGGTCTCAAAGATGCCTGCCTGCCAAGGCTCTTTCCCCCTCCCCTCCCCTCCCTTCCCCTCCCTTCCCCTCCCTTCCCCTCCCCTCCCTTCCCCTCCCTTCCCCTCCCTTCCCCTCCCCTCCCCTCCCCTCCCTTCCCCTCCCCTCCCCTCCCCTCCCCTCCCCTCCCTTCCCCTCCCTTCCCCTCCCTTCCCCTCCCCTCCCCTCCCCTCCCCTCCCCTCCCCTCCCTTCCCCTCCCTTCCCCTCCCTTCCCCTCCCCTCCCCTCCCCTCCCCTCCCCTCCCTTCCCCTCCCCTCCCCTCCCCTCCCCTACCCTCCCTTCCCTTCCCTTCCCCTCCCCTCCCCTCCCCTTTCCTTCCTTTTCTTTTCTTAAGTAGGTTCCGTGCCCAGCACAGAGCCCAGTGTGGGGCATGTACTCAGGGCCACGAGAGATTGTGACCCTGAGGTCAAGAGACAGATGCACACAGGCACTCCCGGGACAAGGCTTTCTGAGAGCAGCCCTGGTTTGCAGGCTCAGTAAGTCTTACCACCTTGCAAAACACATGCTCTTTCTCCTTAGCTGCGATGGCCAGTTTCAGTAGGATGACCATGTATTTTTGGCGATGAAAGAAGGAACTGTTAAGGATTGTGTAAAGATTATGTCCAAATCAGACTATCCAAGGCAAAGTGGGCCTTCCCTAGGTTTAGGGAAGACCTGCTGATAGGAGGAAAGGCAGCAAGAAAATGAGATGACAGGTCTGTCAGAACCAGAAACGGTCACATTAGCTTCTGTGTACAGGAAGTCCAATGCTTGTAAGAGAAATGGAAGAGTTCAGCCCATTGATGGTTTAAACTGAAGTACTTCTCTAAATGCCTACCACAACCCCCCACACACCCGGCGAGGCTTGCTGTGAACCTTCAATGCAGTAATGTTTGTCGAGTGCTTAGTTGAGCCTGACCCAGAGAAAGTGTTCATCATGGTGGCCAAAGGCAGTGGAAGAGAAAGGACAGCCTGAGTAGCTGCGGGAGTGGTAGGACGGTGGTGTTGCTGTGCCGTGTGGGAGGAGGTGTGAATGCAAGGCCTCTCCAAGGGTCTAGAAGGTC
Source organism: Neofelis nebulosa (assembly GCF_028018385.1). NCBI lineage: Eukaryota > Metazoa > Chordata > Mammalia > Carnivora > Felidae > Neofelis > Neofelis nebulosa. Next base: position 40,424,817 of record NC_080791.1, on the reverse strand, counting down.
AGCATGAGCAACCTGGTCCCCTGAGGAAGGAGCAGGAACAAAAGGATGGGGGCGAGTTGCTATGGAGTAAGGTGGAGGTACATGGGACCCTCTGCGGTTTGGGTTTGCAAATTTAGCTCCCCATGGGCAGCATGGGATGTGGATCAAACACACCTGAAATTAAATACTGACCTGCTGCTTCCTAGCTGTGAGAACTTAGCATCATTATCTAAATTTTCTGACACCATGACTGCCCCCCCCCCTCCAGGGGCTCCTTATTTGTGACACGCAGAGGATAAAAGCCACCTCTAATGGTCCCGGGGAGGACTGAATGACTGCATGTGGTTAAGTGGCTGGCACAAAGTACTTGCTCAGCAAAGTAGTTGTCGCAACCCCAGGATTTCACATATAATGAGGGGGAAACTGCAGTAGGCAAGATTGAAAGAAAACACACATGCTTCATACTCTTTCTTGAAACCAGGTTGTAGTTGGTTTGTTTTTTAATGTTTATTTTTGAGAGAGAGAGAGAGCACACAAGCTGGGGAGGGGCAGAGAGAGTGGGGGGCAGGGCACAGAGGATCTGAAGCAGGCTCTGTGCTGACAGCAGCGAGTACCCACAAACTGTGAGATCATGACCTAAGCAGAGGTCTGATGCTTGACCAACCGAGCCACCGGGCACTGCTGTTGTTTTCAATACATTGAGCACAATGCTTAGAAAGCCACTTGTAAAGAAAACAACATCGAAAGTACACTAAACCCTAAGCATCATGCATTGATCTCTATTTTAGACTTATTCACACAGAGTGTGCCTTTGTAACTTACACCCTTCAACTTGAAGGCCAGGCCCTGTCCATGGTGTCCTCGAGCTCTGCAGTTTCACTACATGTGAAGGCCTGTGGCCAAACCCCAGGGTGACGTCCGAAGGCATGATGGGTCCTCGTGGACACACAGGACAGTGCAGGAGCTGGAAGTGTGGAGAGGGTCAGGCCTTAGCAGAGGTTACTTCCTGGAGTCCAACAGTTGTGTGATGGTGGTGGGGGGGGGTGATGTGACCCAAGTTATATTTTGACAAGATTACTCTGGATGCAGCAGGTAGGAAGCGTGGCAGGGAGAGCCCAGAGGATGGGGATCATTTAAAGACTTTAATTCCAGGGTGGCTGGAATTCTACGTGGGTGGCTCAGTCGGTTGAGTGTCGGACTTTGGCTCAGGTCGTGATCTTGAGGTTTGTGCAGAACCTGCTTTGGATCCTCTGTCCCCCTCTCACAGCCCCTCCCCCACTCGTGCTCTCCACCCCCCCAAAAATATGAAAATAAAAAGACTTTAATTTCAGGAAAAATACAGAGAAAACTCTACTTGCAGTGGTAGCAGTATAAATAGAAAGCAGGTGGTCAAAGCCAGCAACATGGCAGTGATAAAAGCTACAGATTTCAAATAGGTTATATCAACTTAATAGTTCATTCTCCCACCTGGCTGTGTCACCATGGCTCGGGACAACCCACCTTCAGGCTTCAGGTCCCGTTATCTTCCACCCCGTCCCAAGTGCCAACCGGGAAAACTGCTGTACCTGCCTCCTTTTGGCTTCCCTGTAGAACAGTGAACTGAGACCACCCACGTCTACACAGCCTCATCGTTTGTTCTGTGAAAATGTTTGCCCAGGAAGACAAGGGCTTACGTCAATATCTCATTTCACTGTGTGCCTCAGGAAATCCCAATCAACTGATAAAATGGTTGGTCTTATCTAGGCAAACGGCTCCGCTGTGGGAACAATACGCTTTGCTCATCTGCCCGGACAGCTACTCCGTAGACAAGTTTCCTTCTCAGGAATTGCTCATTCCTATAACGTCACAAAATTTGTCACCCCAAATTAGTTACCCATCATCAAAGCCTACCCTAAACCACTTAAAACCAGACCCCCAAACCTTGCAGATGCTCTCCCTGACCTCCCCCTTCTGAGTTACTTCCAAGACTGTCAATAGGAACTCTCCCTTCCGGCGGCCAGCCTAATGAACCTAACTTGGGCCAAGAGGCTTTGTGGGAAACTTCTGCAGCACCGTGGGGCATCAAGCCAAACCCAGCAACTTGGGGGCCACAACCACACACCATTCCTCCTGTTTTGGCTGCACTGCCCGCTTGAACCCCGCCATTTTCAGAGGCGGTGGTCACGCATGTTCATATATGTTTCCCTCGAGCTGTGAGACTTCTCCCTTCTCCGAACACCCCCTCCCCCCTGCCCCACACACATGCTCTTCGTGTTACTTACTTTCCTCTTTCTCAATTTTGAGCTGTTTGTGCATTTTTTTTTCTGTTTGTTTGTGGTACCATCTGTATTTCAGGTGAGGATGCCAATACTGTGCCTTGCACGTGACTGGGACACAACAAGCTCATTCTAAAACTGTTTTTAAAGATTCCCAAAGCACTTAAGGTGAACAAGTCAAAGGAAATGTAAAATCTAAATTTTTCCCCCTTAAAGCAAAATTCAAAGAGTAAGATCTCTCTTATAATTTAGAGTTGTATTTGACCTTACAAAACAGGCTCCTTCTAGTTCTTTTCAGCGTGCTTGACGATTATGTTTTGGTCTCTTTCGTGCTGTTCACACACACAGTCTCGCGCGCACACACCCTCACATCAAAGCGTGTCAGCTGCCGTGCACCGGGATTGTCCTTTCTTGTTGTGACAACCGTCTTCTTTCTCTCTTGTCTTCTGTACCTTCTATTGGGTGTTTTGAGATATTTATCTGCTTCTTTCCCTTATCATAAATCCTACTAGAAACATGTCCCAGGCACTGTGCTGGGTCCTCTATGCATGTAGTGGGGATCCTGCCCGAGGGGAGCCCAGGTCTGGACGTGCTGCTGAGGGAGAACAGGTTTCGGCACACCACCAGTATCTAGACAGATTCCTTATTTTGCACAAGCACCCTGTTTGTCATTACAGCTTAGTTATAAACAGATGAAGACTGATTGATCGGTTCGTGATGGAAGCAAGATAGCATTACGGGACGACAAACCTGGAGAGAAAAGTCATCAAAAGGAAGTACAATGAGTCAGACACGGTGGGACAGACTCAGCAAGAGTGCCTGTGTGCCGATGACAGGGAGGAGGGGAACCAACCCTAGATATCTTTGGCCTCGTGGTGGCAGCCGGCTATGTACGTCTTAAGACCTGAGCAAGATAAATACGAACAAACATGCCCAAAGCTCTCTTACCTTGCCACATTTCACTCTAGTGACAAGGTTCCCCTCTTCCACATTGTCACCATAACAACCACATCCTATAACAAGTGACAGAACCATCATCAGGAAAGACAGAAGAACCAAATGCACCCAATGACTCCCATTCAATTTAGCCTCGAATTTCCTGTGTCATTCTGTTTCTGTGAGCGTTAGTATCCTGAGATACATGATAACCTGCCTGTGAATCACTGACAACTTTCCAGCTGAATATGAGCTTTATTCTACATGTTACCACAAGATCAGGGGAGTTTCTTTGACGCTCTGCAAATATTAACTGATCAACTTGATATTAAGTGAATATAAAATATAAATTTGGATGAAGACAAAGTGAAAATTTCTAAGACAATAGGAAATGCAGAGGGACAGTGGGTATATCCCAGGGGAAATAGGGATGAACGCTTTCTTTCTCTCTCTCTCTTTTTTAATGTTCATTTATTTTTGAGAGAGAGAGAGAGAGAGAGAGAGTGCATGAGCTGGGGAGGGGCAGAGAGAGAGAAGGGGACAGAGGATCCGGTGGAGGCTCTGCATTGATAGCAGCAAGCCTGATGCGGGGCTCGAACTCACGAACTGTGAGATCATGACCTGAGATGAAGTTGGAGGCTCAACCAACTGAGCCACCCAGGCACCCCAGTAAGAACTCTTTCCAAGCATCTTGGCTTCCAGACTTCTGCTGTAGGGAACACCCTCTACCCCAGTCTAATTGGAAACCCTTTACAAGAGTACTTGAAGAATACTGTTGACCTGACCAGTTACCCTCATACCACAATTAGAGTCATTGCTTGGAACTGGTTGGACCTAAAATTATGTTTTGGATCTCAACAGGGTGGATGGCCCCTCTCAAAATTTTAGTCGGGAGAACATTAAGTTGGAGTCTTGATTTTGACTCAGGTCACAATCCCAGGGTCGAGGGATCTAGCCCCACATCGGGCTCCACACTTAGCATGGAGCCGGCTCGGGATTCTCCCTCTCTCTCTCGCTCTGTCTCTCCCCCTCTGTCCCTCTCCCCCTCTTACTCTATCTCTCAAATAAAAAATAAAAAATAAAAACAAATGAAATGTAACCCAAGATTAAGTCTCCCTTATCTTAATGACTCAAAAAATATTCTTTAGAAATTTATTTGTAAGCAACTTTTACTGCCCAATGTTCTGTTTATGCACATATTGTTGCCTGGTCCACCCCATTATCAATAAAAATCTCTTAATAGGCTGCCAGTGCATGTGTGGGTTAATTATTTTGCCTTTTTAAAATAATGAATCATTATTAATGTGACTTGAAGGGACAACAACATGGCTATTTAACCCATTACATGACCTGCAAACACCTCGTTCTCAATCTATCTACAGATAAATGTATAGATTCACTGTATACATAGATACATCACTTTATACATAGATATATCACTACATATATCTACCCATCTCACAATAGCCCGGATGTTGCAACAACCTCTCGAATGTCTCCGTGATTCTCCCCTCGTTCTCTTTTTCTCTGTTTTTCATACTCCAACCAAAGTGATTTTCTGAAAATGTAAAAACGGTAATTTCATCTTCCTGTGAAAATCATTCTTGTGACTCTTTATTGATGAAGTTCAAGACAGCTTCCTGATTTTTTTGTTTTCTTGTCTCTCCAACGGGCATCATCTGCTGCTCCGTCTCCCTCTTCCTCTCTCCCCCAGCCCGTGGGAGTCCTCGCCGTTGCCTCAGTGCTCCAGGCTGACTCATGGCCTGCACCCATGTCCGTGCTGGCTGTGCTGGACCACCTGGCCTGCCGTCTGCTACCTGGTGAGCTCCTGTCCACCCTTTAGAACCCATTCTGTGCCCCTAATGAGGCTGTAAATTGTTTGGGGACAGCGTGTGCGTCTAGTTTTATCTTTCTTGTGCTTAGTACAGTATACATGGTATATAATAATTGTGCAATATATGTAAACTGATGAGTGAATGAGTGGAACTCTTGAGGATCTTTTAATAGACTATAGGGAACCTGGAGAACAAACCCTTTAGGTTGTCCTCAAATTTTAGATTCACGTAATTTCTTTTCCTTATGAACTCCTAAAGCTAATGTAGAACCCAAAGGACCAGTGTTAAAGAAAGCCACTTCCAAAGCCTCTTTTAAAAATTTTTGTCGAGCACTAAACTTGTATTCATTAGTATGAAGCAAATATAAATTAAGAGCAACCATTCTCTCTTAATAGAGTGTGAGCCATTTAATCTTGGGTTCACATAAAGCTCACTGCAGTCATATGTAAGTAGATCAATGGACCAGAAACAAGTCCAAGGACAGAGGCATATATATTTATGAATATTTAGAATTTAGAATACAAAATCTCTTATTACAAGTAAGGAAACAACAATATATTTAGTAAATTGTAAGTAAGTAAGATTTCTCACTCATACCATGTACAAATATGAATTACAGAACTAAACATACAACAAAACTATACCTAGAGGAAATGAACATTTTTTATAATTTGGGATGGGGAAGGCTTTTCTAAGAATAACATGAAATCCAGAAGCCTTAGAGGAAAATATTGACAGATTTAACTACATAAAAATTTAAAACCATTGTTTGGTTAAAATGTATTACGAATAAAGTTTAAAAAGCAAACAACAGATTGGGAGAAAATATTTGCAACACATTTAAAAAAAGAATAATATCTAAATTATGGTTTATAAGAAAGTTACAATATAAAAATGTAAAAAAAAAAAGGTCAAATAGACAATGCACAGAGGAAGAAATAGAAATGACTGTTAAGCATTTGGAAAAATATTCAGTCAAAAGTTAAAAAAAAAATACCAATTAATGAGATACCATTTTCACTCACTAAATTGGTGAACTGATAAAGGTAGAAAGTACTCAATATTGGCAAGGATATGGACATTGTCATTCATTATTGTAAAATGCAAGTTTTTATAAAATATTTGTGAAATAATTTTTTTACTGCTTATTAAAATTTTATACATGTATGCCTAATGATTTAACTTGTGGAAGTATCTGTAGCATTTGATGTAATAATGTATACTACCTTCTTATTTGGAGTGCTGGAAAATTGGATTCAGGTTTAGCATATATCAACAGAATCATGGTAACATAGAAAACTGTACCTACAAAGTATGGGATACTGTGTTGGCATTCAAAAGCATAGATAGATCTATATACTAATGTGGATTGTTACATAGAATGAAGTGAAAACAACAGCCTGAAGATCCCCCCCATATTATATCTTCTATGTACATATGTATGTTCATCTATTTATAATGTGTATATACATAATACAAAGTCTAAAGATACATTTACCCAATTTTTACCTTTGCGGAAAGGGATGGATTGTAATTGTGGGGAGATTCTTCATGTTTGACTTTATCTACTTCTTTATTATTTTTTTTCTTTCCAACGTGAACATGTCTTATTTGCAAGAATAACAGTTAAAGATAAAAAACTTTTGTAAGTGTACCACTAGCTAGGACTCTTGTGATCTATCATGATATCACTGAACAAAGATGGCTTAACCACAGCGAAAGAAGGCGGACAGAACAGGGTCTGGATGAACTCTTCAAGGCTACTGGTGCTCACGGGAGGGCAGGGCGAGGCAGACTTTGTTGCATCAATAAGACTGGGAAGAAGTACACTCAATACCTAGAACCAAGTATTCAGGGACAATGGTGAGAGGAATAGGTCATGGCTAAGAGCCAGTGTCCACAATCCCAGAGGTTTACAGGATAGCCTCACCCCAGGTGGCAGACTAGGACAGGAAACTCGAATGTGGTTGGCAGTAGGAATCAGAGGACCAGGCAAAGGCCTCGAGTGCAGGGGATGGACCTCAGCCCCTAGGCTGGACCACGGGAAATAGCAAGAACAAAAGAGAACCTCCAGAGCACTCATCAACCTGAGTCAGAGGGCATGACAAGGCCACAGCTACAGACCCATCAAGAGAAAGGCAGGGGCGCCTGGGTTGTTCAGTCGGTTAAGCCTCTGACTTCAGCTCAGGTCATCATCTCATGGTTCATGGCTTTGAGCCCCATGTCTGGCTCTGTGCTGACAGCTCGGAGCCTGGAGCCTGCTTCAGATTCTGTATCTCCATCTCTCTCTGCCCCTCCCACACTCACGCTCTGTCTCTATCTCTCAAAAATGAATAAACGTTAAAAAATTAAAAAAAAAAAGAAAGAAAGAAAGGCAGGCCCCAGTTTTAGAACAGTGGTAATTTTACATTTTAGAACAGTATCCATTTTACATAATAAATCGTGACCACTGACCAGTGTGTGGGGCAGGCATAGCCAGGCCTACATCTGAGTGTCACATGTTCTGAACTCTGGGAAAGAAGGCTGTGGAGAGGGCACACAGGCAAGTGTTGGTGCCATTCAGGGTAACTGAGAAAGTGCTGCAGACCTTGGCCTCTCAGGTGGCTCTCTTAAGTTGTACAGTCAGTCAGAATGTGTTGGTCTAGATTGTGGATCAAACACAGGACTCTGCAACACGACCTGAAGAAATATGAGAAATAGTGCTGACTCAAACTGAGGGTTTCTAGAATTCCTGATAAATATTCCTCAGAAAAGTCTTCTTATTTTGTGGGCCGTTAGGACTTGAGAGATGGGTCACACATCTCCACTTGAGGTCTAAGCCCGTCGAACTTGACGGTTCTCTCTCCTGAACTTTCTGGAAGCCAGTATTTACCTGTAATTGATGGAGTAGCAAGCAAAAGGAAGAGACATCAGTGCTGTCTTAGATTTATGACCTCTTTTTTCACTCAAGGTAAGGACTCCAGAATTCAGAATACTATATTCTCATCTGATGCACAGGACTAGATTAAATGTTGAACTACATGATCGATGAAGCTGAATTAATTAACGTCAGCCCTCAAATAAATTGCTTATGATGAGAAACAATGAAATTTAGGGAAGTAGATGTGATACATCATTATTCCTCTTCATTTAACCCAGCTGAGAGGTGGGCCAGAGGAAGACGCATCACATCAATGAGAAAAATGGGCAGACCTGGTGATTCATTTACCTTCATTTCCTTCTCAGAGTTGTGAGAAATTGTTCTCATGAACCTAAAGTTCATATTTAGTGTACAAACAATCTCCATGCTTTCATTTAAAGGCAATCTGGCTTGTTCTGTCTGGCGATAATATACCCTTCATTTTAGCAACACAAATTTGCATGGAAAATTGGGGAAAGTTTTCAATGGCTGGAATGTTAAAGCTTTAACATATATCTGGTTAAGTCCTGGATGAGATAAGCTCCCCTGAAACCTGGAACACATGACAGCACGGGATTCAGTTTTCTTCCAACTTGGCTCACGTGCATTCAGAAGTCAAAGCCAGACCATCCCCAGGAAGCACAGAGTCTTGTCTGATGATCAAGTCCTCGGTTCTTTCCTAGTCACCATCTCCCTGTTCTCTGCGAGGAACGGGTGCTCAGTGGCCAAGCAGAGAAACATCCTGACTTAGAGAGATTCCAGGGTGCAAGGCATCACCCAGGTATGTCAGAGAGGAGAAATTCCTTCAGAATGCAAAATTGTAGTTTGCTGATCCTGTCACCAACTGATATGCAACCAAAATATTTTTTAAATTCATTAAACGAATACACATGTGCTAGGTTGGGTGTTGAGGACACCATAGTGAGTAAGTCAGGATTCCAGTCCTGGAGAGATTAATGGTCAGGACGGTAGACACCTGAACAAATAATGGAGAAGGTACAATAACAGAGAAAAATCAAAGTGCTGTGGGAACATTTCATATGCTTGTGGGAGGTGGAGATGTCCTCCCAGAAAGAATGCCTTCAGGCAGTGCTCAGATTAGATAGGTCACTGGTCAGAGGGAGAAGGGTGTGTGAGACAGACGGAAATGCAAAGGAAAGCCATAGAAGCCTGGAATATATAGGCTGATTCTAGGCCTATCAGATTGTCAATGATTAAAAAATGTATATGATACTGTGTGGGCAACAGTGTTGGAAACAAGCCCCTTCACGTTTGCTGGTACAAGCCCTATTGAGGGCAAGTGGGCAGATCGCTCACGACCACGAATGCACCTATGAGTAATTTAGCAATTTCTCCTTTAGGAAATTGTCCTAGGGATACACTCATGCAAACTGTAACAGGTCAATCACTGTAGCATAGTTTGTGATAGCAAACTATGGGAAACAGTTTAAGTGTATGTCACAGGGAACCGGGGAAATAAACTTCGGCATAGTTTCACAATGCTACACTACGGTGTCATAAAAGAATGAGAAGGCTCTTGGGGTTCCTGAGTGGTTCAGTTGGTTAAGCAAATGACTCGATCTCAGCTCAGGTCATGATGTCATGATTTGTGAGACGGAGCCCCGTGTCGGGCTCTGTGCTGACAATGCAGAGTCTGCTTGGGATCCTCTCTCTCCCTCTATCTCAGCCCCTCCCCCATTTGTGCATGCTCTCTCTCTCTCAATAAAAATAAATAAACATCAAAAAAATAAAAATTAATAAAAATTAAAGAGAAGGCTCTTTATAATTTGTGTTGGAATGATCTCTAAGACATATTACTAAGGAAAAGCACAAACTATAGAACAGCAGGTATGGAAGACTACTATTTATATAAATAAAGTGGACAAAATAAATAATAAATATAAACATTCAGTAATGTATGCATATAATATTTCTGAAAAGGCATAGGAAACTTATAAATGTGTTGCCTCAGAGAGAAACTGGGAGGAATGCTCCTCTCCCTCCCCCTTCTCCCTCTCCTTCTCCTTCTTTGTGTGTGTGGTGAGAACACTTAAGATCTATCCTCTTAGCAAATTTCATGTGTGTAAAACAGGATTGTTAATTATAGTCACATTTATGTATGAGAGATTTCCAGAAGTATTCATTGTGCATAATTGAAGCTCTGTACCCTATGACCAACATGTCCCCATTTCCTCCTCCCCTTAACCACCATCCTACTCTCTATTTCAATGAGTTTGATTATTTTAGGTTCCATATAAAAGTGAGATTGTGCAATATTTGTCTCCCTGTGTCTGGTTTACTACACCTAGATTCATCATTGTTATCCCAAATGGTAAGGTTTCCTTCTTTTTTTTTAGGCCAAATAATATCCTGTTGTGTATGTATACCATATTTTCCTTATCTATTAATCCATCAACAGACATTTACATTGTTTCGATATCTTGACTGGTATGAGTAGGCTGCTGTGAATGTGAGAATACAGCTATATCCTTGATGCCCTGATTTCATTTTCTTGATATATATATATATATATATATATATATATATATATCCTTCCATGGCTTTAAAGTGTATGGTTTATTTAGCAAGTAGTCTACTGCAGGTGGGGCTGTGGGAGATGAGCCCAAAAAGGTTGGAAGTAAAGGGCTTGTTACCCCAACTTAAGAAGAGAAGCCTACTGGAGCGGCGTGTAGTGTTCAGGACATTGGCCTTGGTGGCAGACAGACCTAGCTTTAGAATCCCACCCAGCACTTCCTGGCTGCCTGTGGAACAGCACCTGGCCCAGTTCTGGCCACAGTAGGCTCTCGATAAATCCCTCTCTTCCCTTCCTTTTCCTTTCTTCTTTCTACTACGTCCTGGTTTAGCTGGATAGTAGGGTGTTCACTGAGGCCGATTTGAAGAGGGGGGCATTTACCTCTATGGCGCCCAGTGCTTTTCCAAGCCCTTTTTCTATATTAGAAGAGGCAGTTAAAAAACGAGAACTGTTGTTTTAATTATTTGTTCACCAGGGGACACATTACCACAGTTTCATGCATCTCAGAGGGAGGTCTCATGAATCAATATGGCACAGAGAAAACAAAGTGAAAATGGAATTAAATGTGAGAGGGTAATTCTGAACACAGAAGTGCACTCAGATTAGCTCAGGCAATTCCATTTCCCACGGCCCTCACCATCAGGAAAATATCATTACTCTGTACTTGACTTCCTTCCCGGAATGACTAAGTGGATGAACAAGGCTCAGGTTGTCATGCAAGCAGTTTATCATCATGGTAGAAAAGAGGACAATTTGGTTCAGAATAGTGTGCTTTCTAAGGGACAAGGAGACCGGAGCCAGGTGTCAGGAGCCAAAGCCCTTGGTGGCAGGACCTGAGGACAACAGGAACAGAAGCCCCTAACACCACCCTGAGAGGGGAATGACAAGGGGTGAGAGTCCCCAGGATTTACTCATTTATTCTGGCAGGAAGTAATAGTTTGGTGTCTATATTTTTATAAATTAGAAAGTGCCTCTCTACTTCTCTGATTTTCTTTCCCTTTTGGTTTGTTCTTTCATTTACACAACATATATTCATTAAATGCCTATTATTTGTTCAACATTGTGTAAGGCAATCAGAAGACATAGAAAAATAAGACAGTTCCCATCCTCAAGGGACACTTGAGAGTCCAGAATATCTCTCAGTATCAGCACCAAATATGCACACACAAGCAGACACACACACATAGCTGTTGTTGCCAGGAGCTTGCTAGTGTAAAAATACAATAAAACCTTCAGTTTTTCTCTGGAGAAATCATCCCAGGCCTTGACATGTGATAATAGTGAATCCAAGACTTGGTATGTATATCAGACTACCTGAACTAAGTGGCCAAACTTAGCATGACCGATGACAGAACAAACTGACAGAATGCACCTCTTGGTACAATTCAATGGGAAATACACATTATCTGCATCTAGTTAGAAGGAAACAGCCGGACAAACCCAGAACGTGGGCATCCCACAAGACAACTGGCCTGGTCTTTCCAAAAACGGCAATGTCAAATGTGGTAGCTAGCTTCCAAGATGGCCCCCAATAATCCTAGCCTCCTTGTGCTCATGCTCTTGTGTAGTTCCCTCCCACATTGGACAGAGTATTGCAGAATTAACTGTGCATGGCTTCTGAGGGTAGGTCATAAAAGACACTGTGGCTTCTGATTTATACCTTCCTAGATCAGTTGCTCTGGAGGAAGCTAATCATCATGACCTGAGAAGAATGCGTAGATATTCCTATGGAGAGGTCTTTTGGCAAGGAACTGTCCTACCAGCCATTAGAACCATCTTGTCCGCCATGTGAGTAAGCCATCTTGGAAGTGATTCCCCAGCCTCAAACAAACCTTCAGATAATTGAATTCTCAAGTGAAATATTGACCACCACATGTCAGACCCCAAATCCAAAGTGTACAACTAAGTCATTTTCAAAACCCCAATCCATAGCAACTACAAGATAACAAATGTTTGGAGTTGTTTTCAACCACTAAGTTTTGTGGTTATATAGCAATTTATTTTTTTATTATACATTAATAGATGACTAATACAGCACGAAAGAAAATAAAAGGCAAAGAATTAAAGGAGACTAAAGGAATAAGACAACCAAAGATAAGACATAGCTTTTCACTGAATCCTGGAAAGGTGGCGGGGTACAGCTAGCAAGATATTTGGAGGATGATTGGAGAAATTTGGATAACATTGAATCAATGTTAAAGTTTTGGGGTGTGATAATCACATTGTGGTTAAGCAGGTTAATGATTTTGTTCTTAGGAAATGTAAGCTAGAATAGTTAGGTGAATTGTCATGACCTTCGTAGTATTCAATACTTTCCAATAGAAATTTATAGAAAGCGGGACGCCTGGGTGGCTCACTCAGTTGAGCGTCCAACTTCGGCTCAGGTCAGGATCTTGCCATTTGTGAGTTTGAGCCCTGTGTCGGGCTCTGTGCTGACAGCTCAGCGCCTGATCTGTGTCTCCCTCTCTCTGCCCCTTCCCTGCTCATGCTCCATCTCTCTCTGTCTCTCGAAAATGAATAAACATTAAAAAAATAAAAAAAAAAAAGAAATGTATAGAAAGGGATAAAGCAAATGTGATGAAATGAATTTTGGTGAAGGTTATGTATTTATTGTTCTATATCTTTGATTTTTTAATACATTTTAATATGTTCAAGATAAAAATTTGGGAGGAGATGTACATACAACTTAAGCCAGTATTTACCTTCCAAGAAATCATCCTAGTGATGTAACTAGGGATAAGCACAAAGATGTAACTGTAAGAATTTTTATTATCTTCTTTATAGTAGTCAAAATGTAATTTTCACATGCATATTTTTGTGCTATTCTTTACATGTTTAGCTCTACTTTAAATATGCCCCCCCCAAATTAAGAAATCCATTTATCAATTCTCTAAATATTCACCAATAGAAGACTCATTAAGTTACATCAATAGTATGGAATACTATCTCACCATCAAAAATGATGTTGGAAATTAACATTATCAACATTTTTTAAGAACCCGGTCAAGTGAATAAAAAGCACAATAAATCAGCAGGAGTAGCATGATCTTATTTTTAGAAAATGTGTGTGTTGAAAAATATGTAGAAGGATAATTCCACAAGAAATTCCACCAGGGGGCTATTTCTGGGTCATGCAATAGTGCATATTTTTTCCTTCTTCTACTTGTCTGCATTTCCTAATTTTCTTCAACATGCACTGACTTTGTTATAAGGCAAAAAAAAAAAAAAGAAAAAAAAGAATTATTGTTGTTTTGAAAAGATGGAAGTTCTGTTTCATTTTGGTGTCCTATCCTTGTACACAAACTGGCTGCTACTCTCACAAGAAAGAAGGTTTACTTCTTTCATGTCAAGGACGCAAAGCGTAGACCTAAAGGGAACCTTGATGAAGTTAAAAAGAAAAGTCCAGTTTCCCCAACAAATTGACATACACGTGAGTCCACCAACCCTAATGAGTAGAGTTTCTTCTCCATAGTTAAGCTGGACAGTTCAATCCAAGGGTGACCCTGTGCCCTTGCTCCAGACACTGCTGTCTCAAGGGTCCCCTTTTTGGGATTCCTAGTGAGGTCACTACATTTATCCTACTTTCACCCCCTCTGTAGCTCCTCCTGGAAGGCCCTCATCCTGGCGACCCCTCTCCAGGTCCGCTGTAATTCCTGGCTCCTCCTCAATTGTACACTGTCCTTGTCAGTGCCATTGGCTTTCACTGCTGCTACTGCCCTCTCCTGAAGACTACAGGGTCCTCTCTCCCCCTTTCTCAGAAAGGAAAAAAAAATCACTGTCCCCAAGGCTCAGAGTCAGACCTCATTCACACCAGCTATTTCCCAGCTACTTCTCAGCCCAGGAGCTGAGACAAGAAGGGCTCTGAATCACTGAGACCCCCAGGCCTCGTGCTGAGATACATCCGTAGCAGGTTGCAAAGGCTGCAAAACTGACAATGCCCCTCACTTTGCCCAGTCCATGGGGAACTTGCCTCTCAATTCTAAGTTGTGGTCCAAGTTTCCAGCCACTGGAGGCACACGCAGATTCCCTGGGGTTAACATCCCTGACCTCCTGTGTGTAGTTCAGGTCTGAGAGCTTTGGAGTTGTCAAAATGCCTTCACATACACTGTCACATTTGGTCATCACAACTACTATGAGATCAGGTACTCCCATTTGAGAGAGGAGGCACTCTGGGCTCAGCAAGTGATGGTAATGAGACCCTCCTTGAAGGAGCCTGCAGGTACAGAAGGAGTATGGACTTTTCAGGTGGACCTGGGTGCGAATCCTGACTTTGACATCTATTCACCACTGGGCACTGGGTAAGCTGTTTCATCATCTAAGTCTCAGAGTTTCCCGAGCAGTCAAATGAAGAGAAAAGTATTTGGCTAACAGGGTTGTGATGAAGATTACTGGAAAAGGGTAGGTGCTCAGTAACTTTTAGCTTTCACCCTGCAGGTCAGAGTTCTGGCTACACCATACAGTTTCTCTTAACAGAAACATTCCAGCCCCTTCCAGCCCAGGGAATACCACTCTCATTTTTTATGAGATATGTTAATGACAGAACAGTTCATTGCTGGGAAATGCAGTCACAGTTTGAATTCCTATGAACGGCTCCTCAATTCTAGCACAAGCATATGCTGCTGCGGCTTGTTCGCAGCAGAAGTCACCTGGAAGCCGGGGGCCCAGCTGTGTGGACCATTAGTTAGCCGAGCTGCCAAGCTGTGGGATGTCAAGAGCAGAGGCAAGGCTGACTTTGAAGCGGGCAGGCGCAGGCTTGTCATCCATCAGAGAGCAGCTGAAGGAAGACAAGCAGGGCTCCAACAGGTTCTCTGTCTCACTCAGGTCCTGGAATACTGCTCATGCCACCATTAAATTACTGTGCATTTGCATAGGTTATTTCCCAAGGGGAATTCAGAGAGACCACCTACTCTGCACTTGGGGGTCCTGGGAGGTCTGTGAGGAGGCCTTCTGCGGGATGGGCAGGTGATGGGAGGGCCTTGCAAGTGGACACATCCCCCAAGGTTTGCTCCTCGTCCCTTCCTGGTGGGGAGGGGGAGGGGGAGGCTGCTGGCTGGGCCTGCAATGACCCAGGTCTGGGTTCAACTGGCCTGTAGAACAGCATGTGGGGTGGAGAGGCAACCAGTAGATGCAACCTTCTGCAGGCTTCCGGGTCAGAGCCCAGTTGCAGTCTGAGCCTAATCTATAAATCAGATGAGAATGGATAAGGGGTTAAAAAGCAAGCAGGTGGGGAATTTCAGAGAGCTGATGTGTGATGGCTCAGTGGATAGAGGGAAGAGGAGCTTGGAGAAATTGAGCCAGAATTCAGAGATGAGCTGTAACTTTTTAAGGGTCAAGACTGAGCCATGACCAGTTAAGGAATCCAAAAGAAAGAGCATTATTTATTTTTATGATTCCAGTGTGGTTCCTGATACATGGTCGCTACTCACCAAATTCTGTTAAATGAATGGATTCGTTTAGTGAAGCCAAAGAAGAAACATTATGTTTCTCCTGAGACCTGGTGAAAGGAGCTGCTGTGGGAAACTCTCGTCCCTCCTAGCCTCTGCAGGTATAAAGAAAGAAAGTCAAGAGGTTATTTTTAGTCTTTTCTCTACACATTGGGGGCTGTCGTTAATCTTCCCAGATAAAAGAATAATCTAAAATATCTCTAGTCCTCACCAAAGATAAGTTCTCACTTCTTTAAAGTAGCGCCAGAATTCTCCTAAGATACGCTCCAAGCAGTGAAGAACTGGATTTAGGAAAAACAGAATACTTCCCACTTGCTGCCTGGGGGCTGTAAATTACTGTGTAGGATCATGGGCTCTGCCACAGGAACGTTGCCATGCAACCGCTGCTAGAGGAGAAAAACCACCAGTTCATGTTGTTGGGGCGGTGTAAGGTCATACGGGGGATTTTGCTTTTGACCAAAACCTCCCAGTTTCCTCATGGGATCTGCTTTGGCTAAAAAGGTGTGCACAAAGTCAACCGTCAAAGTCCGGCACAGACAGATTTGTAGAGAAAGCTATTCCCAAGGCTTTTCCTCCCTGAATTTTTGCAGTTGATTTTTGTTTATTTGTTATTTGTTTTAACCAAGTTCAAAATCAAAAAATAAAACCACATCATGTTATTGTATTAGATCTGACTCATCTCCAGCCTGCCTAATCTTTTGTGATCCAAAGTATGCAATAAAATATGCAACATTTATTGAGTGTCTACTCCATGCCAGGTGCTTTGTGGATTGGCTTTAATTTCATACCAAGCCTGAAAGTGAGTGTTCTTAACATCTTCATTTTACAGGTTATGAAAGCAAGGCTCATCAATGGCTCGCCCAAGATAACATGCTAGTACGTGGGTGGAGAGAGGGAGTTTGACACCAGTATATTTCACTCCCAGCCCATGCCTTGTCCAGATTATAACATACCGCATTAGCCACTTTGATGTAGATGCCTTTGAGGTCTTCACTGAAGCCCCTAAGGGAGATGCTGAGCCTGGGGCCAGGGCCTGGGACTGAGCACAGCCCTGCCACTCTGAAATTTTCTCTGGGTCACCGTCTTGGCCTAAGGCACAGTCTGAATGTCCCTGGTGCTTTGCTATTAGTACAGATTTCTCCATGCTGACTCCAAAGGGTATCATGGCACTTCATGTAGGGTCTTGCCCAAACGGAGGTCCCTATGCCACCTACCTTCCTTATCCATTGATTCAAATATAGATTTGTTCACCATGACTTGTTACTTAAAGAAACCCTGCTAAAACCTATCATCAGGTTTCCTCTTCCAGGTTTATATCCCCTGCTTCTCTCTCTCTTCCTTATCTTGTTTCACTAAGGATTTGAGGTGTCTTATAGGGAAAACCAATAACATAACAGTAAAGCACAAATAAACACTGTTAAGCAGGACCATGGAGTTTTAAATCAGAATGGGAAGACCTACAGGGGTAGAAAATACAATCCAATTATGCAGACTGTAAAGGTTTTCATACTTGATCTGGTTGAGCCTGAAGCTATTTGAGACAGGCCATGACAAAATTCTTATCACAGTGGGAAAAAAAGGGTCTTTCTGGGTACTCAGGAGGGAAAAAAGCTTTGTTTAGTATTTAGTTTTACAAGCAAATGTTCACACTCTTGTTTTGTTCAGAGTACTAAAAGCAAATATGCTTTCATTCGACTCTTTCCAGAATCTCGCTTGGAATTGACCTCATCCTTACCTGTTGGAGGCTTGCATAATCTATTTTCTTCCTCTTTATAAAAAAAAATGGAATTAATTCATCTGGTGTCTAGTGCTTTAAACAACTTCTCCAAGTCTGCAAAGAGGCTTCCGGTGCTCCTTAAAATCAAGGGGGACATTTCCTATAAAAGAAAAGACATTGGTTCTTCTTACTGAAAAGGATTGTATGCGTGGGTTATACATGCATTCTACAAATCTGAGCACCTACTATGTGTGGAATTAAAGGATAAGCACAAACTTTGTATTAGTCTTTGAAAATACTGAAGGAAATTATGTGACCTTCATATTTTATAGAGGAAATAATTTATTGCTTAGATTGGAAACACGGCAAACTCTGCTTCTCTTTCAGTTGTGAAATGTAACACATGTGACAGAGTGCATAAAGTATACAGGCAGGACTGAGTTATAATTATGAGGCAAATATCCATGTAACTACTACTCTAGTCAAGAAAAAAAATCTTGGGGCACCGGGGTGGCTCAGTCAGCTGAGTGTTCAGCTCTTGATTTCGGCTCAGGTCATGGTCTTAAAATTCATGAGTTTAAGACCCCGCATCTGGCTCTGCGTTGACAGCAGGGAGCCTGCTTGGGGTTCTCCCTCTCCCACTCTCTCTCTGCTCCTTCCTTGCTCATGCATGCACGAGCTCTCTCTCCCTCCCTCCCTCTCTCTCTCTCAAAATAAATTTAACGTTTTTAAAAAAGGAAAAAAAAATTTGTCAACACTCCAGAAGCTCCCCGCGTGCCCATTCTCCATCACAGATATCTCCACCCAAAAAGTTAACTACTACATTAGATTGTGTAATAATTATTTCCTTGCTTTTATCATTTTTTGGCCAATGTTTATAACCTAAATAACATTACTCAGCTTTGCCTCTTTGAATCTACTATAAAGGAATCATGCTGTGTGTCTTCTTTCATGCCATGATCATCCGTACATCCTGGTGCCCAAGTGTGCATATTTTGCTAGAGTTTATGGCCAGGAGCAGAGCTGTGGGGTCTTAGGTTGTGTGCATCTTCAAATTTGCTGAATAGTATCCAGTTGTTTTCAAAGAAGTGATGCCAGTTTTTACTTCCTCGCCTGGCCACCGTTCGGTAGTGGGAGATATTTTAATTTTGTCAGTCAGGAAGATAGGCAATGTTATCTCCTTAATTTGCATTTCCCTAATAACTAACATGTTGAGTGCTTTTTTTTTTTTTTAACGTTTATTTATTTTTGAGACAGAGAGAGACAGAGCATGAACGGGGGAGGGTCAGAGAGAGAGGGAGACACAGAATCTGAAACAGGCTCCAGGCTCTGAGTGGTCAGCACAGAGCCTGACGCGGGGCTCGAACTCACGGACTGCGAGATCATGACCAGAGCCAAAGTCGGACGCTTAACCGACTGAACCACCCAGGCACCCCTGTTGAGTGTTTTTTTATATGCTTATTATGCATTTGGATCTTCTCTTTTGTAAACTACCTTTGGAGGATTTTTATCTAGTCTTTTCTCTTTTCTTATTGATTTGTAGGAGTTTGCCATATATTCTGCATGCTAGTATGTTATTGGTTTTATGTGATAAGAATATCTTTTTCCTCTCTTTGGTTTACCTTTTTATTCTCTTTATGTTGTGTCGTGTTTTTGGCTTTTTTTTTTTTTTTCCTGTTTATTGTTGTTCTTGTGGTGGTGGTGGTTTGTTGTGTTTGCCTTTGGAGGAATAGAAGTTCTTCATTTGATGTGGTTCAATTTTTCAAACTTTTCCTTTATTATTACTTTTTTCACCTCTTGAAAGAATCATCCTATATTCTTTAGAATCTTGCTTTCCCTGTGGAATCAACTTTGCGCAGGGTATAAGGAAGGAGTGCAACCCCATTTTTATTCATATCAATATCTTGCTGTCTCAGCAGCATTTATCTTACAGACTGACCTTGCCCTTTGAACCTTCAGTGCCTCTTCTGTGGTGTCAATGTTGCTCTGCCCACATATTAATAGATTTATTTCAGAGCTCTGTACTCTGTTTTACTGTTCGATTTATCTATCGCTGCACTAAACCACATTTTCTTAAATATTGTAGCTTTAAAATTAGCCTTGATTTCTGGTAGATCAAATTCTCTACACTATTCTGACCATTTTGGGCTCTCAGCAGTTTCCATAAAAATCTTAGAATCATCTTGTTGAATCCTACAAAAATCTTGTTAGGACTTTGGAATAACAAAAATCTCTAGACAAATTTATGGAAAAATTTACATGGTAGCAATACTGAGTCTTTGAATGTATGATTATTCAATGTACTTAGGTGTATTTTCTTTCAGTAACATTCATTCTTTCCTCTGTAAGCTCTTGAACATAATTTATTAGCTGTTTTTATTTTTTCAAGACATTTCATTTTTCTGAATAAGGAAACCCAGAAAGTTCTGCTCCATGTGTCCTTTGTACCTGGGACAGACACACATGAGCTGGGCCACCCACCAGACTTACTTACATGAGATTTCAATTTATTTATTTATTTATTTTTAGTTTTTTAAGGTTTATTTATTTTTGAGAGAGACAGAGACAGAGACAGAGTGAGAGCAGGGGAGGGGCAGAGAGAGAAGGAGACACAGAATCTGAATCAGACTCCAGGCTCTGAGCTGTCAGCACAGAGCCCGGTGCTGGGCTCAGACTCAAGAACTGTGAGATCATGGTCTGAGCCAAAGTCAGATGCTTAACCAGCTGAGCCACCCAGGCACCCCACAGTATCATTAACTACAGTCACCATGCTATACATTATATCCTTATGATTTATTTATTTTATAACTGGAAGTTTGTGCTTTTTTGCCCCCATTTAGGCATTTCACCCACTCCCATCCCCTGCTTCCGGCAACCACCAATCTATTCTTCCTATCTATGAGTTTGGTTTGGTTGATTGGTTTGTTTTTTGATTTCCCATATCAGTGAAGATCATATGCTATTTGCCTTTTTCTGTCTGACTTACTTCACTTAGTACAATACCTCACTGTCTATCCATATTGTTGCAAATGGCAAGATTTCCTTCTTTTGTATCTTCTCTCTTTTTTACTTTATGAATCTTGTTAAGAATTTGTTGGTTCTATTAGTTTACAAAAAATCTTTCTGTTATATGTGTGTTTTCTATTTTATTAGAATTTTTGCTGTCTCCTTTTAAAATTTCTTTCGGTTTATCTTGCTGTTTTTTATTTATTTGTTTTTAATGTTTATTTACTTTTGAGAGAGAGCAGGGAGGGGCAGAGAGAGAGGGAGACCCAGAATCTGAAGCAGGATTCGTGCTGATGGCAGAGAGCTCGATGCGGGGCTCAAACTCACAAACCACACGATCATGACCTGAGTCGAAGTCAGACACTTAACCAACTGAGTCACCCAGGTGCTCCTATTTTGCTGTTTGAACACTTAGATCTTTAATTTTTCATCTTCCCTTCTCTTCTGAAATTCACACAAAAAGGATAAGTTTTCCTTTGAGTCTCTTGTTAGCTGCATCTCAAGTTTGATTTGTTGTATTCTGTTAATTTTCAGTGTAAAATATTTTCTAATTTTTGTTATGATTTCTTCTTTGACTCATGAGTTATATGAAGTATTTACAATTAGAAGGAATGTTGGCCCACAAAATCTTTTGTCCATATTATATTCCCTTTTTTAATGCCTTCTGATATCCAACAAGTATTGGTTATCTCTCTCTTGATAAAGGATCTTTCTCAGTCTCACCAATAGTCCCAGGGTGTTGAAAAGGAAATTGTTGGTTCTCCAAGATATTTAGTTATTTAACTACAAAAATTTCATTTACTTTCATAGGACTGCAAAACTTAACCATGTATTTGTTATAACTACAAAACTTGTTTAGTATTTATTTTAGGTAACATTATTTGTTTACTTAGATTGTTGAATATATTTGTTAAGAAAATTGATTGGGGGGTGTGGCGACTGGGTGGCTCAGTCGGTTAAGCGTCAGACTTTGGCTTAGGTCATGATCTTGTGGTTCATGAATTCGAGCCCCATGTTGGGCTCTGTGCTGACAGCTCTGAGCCTGGAGCCTGCTTTGGATTCCATGTCTCCCTCTCTCTCTCTCCTTGTTCCCCCCACCCCTTTCTCTCAAAAATAAATAAATGTTAAAAAATTTTTAAAAAAATTGATTTTGCTCCAAGACTTAAATGCACTCACCAAGTCTACTACTAATTAACTCACTATTTTATATATACTGAGTGGTTTCTTTCATTAGCAAGAAAACAGCAGATTCCAGTGAAGACCTTTCTCTCTGCATCCTGCTTGAAATAAAGAGCACTGGCAGCAGATTATAGTTCAAACACAATATTAAGGCTCGCTCTTCCCCAAGAAGGTCAGTACGTTTGAACACAGGTGATACAGAGTGAACAAGACAGGGAAGACTTTGATTTTGCAGAGCTGACATTCTCCAGCAAGGGTTGGCAAACTACAGGCTGCAGGCCAAATCTGCTCTCTCTGCCCTTGTCAGCTGCCTGGACATGCACGCACAGAGTGACCTTGGAAGTCCCGTGTGAACATGGCGTCTCTCTGCTTGGGCCCTTGGTTAACAGAAAGGAGTCACCCCCCGTGAAGGCAAAGCAAAATTCTATTCTGTTATGTTGTTTACATTTTAGTAGTGTGGACACACACAGTGTGTGGGTTCCAGATGGCAGATGATATCATGATACACTGCGTGGGACAGATGCAGGGGAGGGGGGCAGCAGCAAGCAACAGTTTTTGGGGGGACACAGTGATGAACATGTGTGAGACACTGGAACTGGTGGACAACAGGGAGATCTGTCGGGAGCTCGGGTGAGAGTTTCTGGCTGGAGAAAATTGATCCAGAGCTGTCATTATTCTGGAGATAATTAAAGCCATTGGCAAGTAGGAAGGCCCACAGAGCAGGTGAATGTTTCCTCTCCAGACACAGAGCTGACGTGCAGCGTCCTATTGTGGTGTCCTGGCACTTTAATTCTGCAAGGGCTATCTATTCCGGAAAATGCTTTTTGCTGCCCTCTGAACTGTACTCGAAGGTACGTATCTCCTTTGGAAACGTGGAGTGACTCTTCCCTTTCCTTAGCAGGGCCTGAGCAAGCAGGTGCAGTGATAGCCTCTGACTCACATTGCAGCTGGTGAGTACCAATGAAAACAGCTGCCTTCAAACACGAGGAGACGCATAACCCGGCATTTAGCTGTGCTGCCCGGTGGAGAGAGGGAATCGGGCTCGGACGTCAACCAAACTCGTGGAGATATTCTTCTTCCCAGGGGGGCCGGGGCAGCGGGGGAGTTCTGCTGTTGGGCCGTTGGGCTGAGTGACACTGTGAGGGAAACACTTTTCTGATGGATAAACGCAGTTAACCTGCAAATGGATTTATACCATATTGTTAATACTGAAGTATTTGGAAACAAATTACCGTGTCGAAAAAATATACTGGATTTTCTAGAAGTATAAAGTTTTCACAAAGTCAAACTCAAAGTTCTCAGCACTGACCTGTGATGATTCCGGCCCCTGCTGGCGGTAAAAATACGTTCCTCCCTGTTCCTATACCACTACAAAATTTAAGTGTTCCAAAAGAGAGATTAGTCCTTAAACCCAACAAAACATCCCATCAGCATACTTATCAGTCATTTTAGACATGATTTTTAGAATGAAAGGCCTTGTGT